>NC_071671.1:28750000-29070833 GCF_028554725.1 Zeugodacus cucurbitae
TGCTTGTGAATGAGGTCACGTTTCTACGT
The DNA here is from genome assembly GCF_028554725.1 of Zeugodacus cucurbitae. NCBI lineage: Eukaryota > Metazoa > Arthropoda > Insecta > Diptera > Tephritidae > Zeugodacus > Zeugodacus cucurbitae. The sequence continues at coordinate 28,750,030 of NC_071671.1, forward strand.
ATTACGGTCTTACACGCGGAACAGACTGTGCGAGGGACCAGGAGTTGCCTTGAGGTCCTCGCACGAGGATTGGAGCGGGATGAAGGTTGGGGGGTGGGGGGTGGGATTGGTCAGACTAGGAGTCATGCTGTCTAGTTGAGCTCCTCAGCGCCATAGGGGCCCTAAGTTGGCCAAACCCTGGGGGTGGCGGCGCGTTACGCAAACTAGGTGCAAGTTGCACTGTCGTAGAGGCAACAGTCGCAGTATTGCGTTGACAGCATGGGGCGACATTTGGATGGAGCCTTTTAGCGCATACGCTGCAGAAAAATACCTCAGGCCCTGGGTTGGACTCGATGCCAGCCCGGAGTAAGAGGATGTGGAGCAACCCTGCTGCAAAGCGTGTTGTTTGGCGACTCCGATGTTGTTGGTTGCGGGGGCAGACTCCTATTACAGCATGGGGCATGACTTACAACTAGATTTAAAACCTACCGATCCTAACAGGGTTAGATCGTCGAAAGGGCAGCCCTTGACCGGATAAAATCCGGGTCAACTCCGGTTACATAGAAACGGCTGCAGTGGGAGTTCTTTCGGTGATATAACATGCTTACTAAGTAGCATCTAGTTGATTTCTTCTTTATCCTTCTGATCCGTTCTGGCATTGGGTCCAACCCAGGTCCGCGGAAATATTTTTGCTGTGTTTACGGCAAAAGACCCAACCAAATTCTTCCTCGGTTAGGTGCAATATATGCAATGGATGTAGCGACATTAAGTCCTATTCAAGCCTTAAGACACGTTCTGTGTGGACAACAAGTTATGCGACTTCATTCTACAAACTCATTACTGATCCCACTGTTTTTATGGCAGTGTAATTAGCACCGAATTCGCAAACTGCGTCACAACACTTAATGTTTGGCCAACAAAGGATTTCACAAAGATCTAGGGAGCGTCACCAGTCCGATTCGATCACATCACAACTCACAGGCTACTACTGTTCCTGCTACCGTCAGTTCCGTATATCAAACCTCAATACTCCGAAACATCACATCAATGAAATGCACTTATGATTGTGTTGCGCAGTAAAAATTTAAAAGATGGACCAACGCTCCACAGAGAACGTATAATATAGATAAGGATAAGGTTGCTCACTAGCGTGTGAATTGTCACGACGAGAGTGTTTCGCCTGGCTGTGGGGAATAAGAAATTTTAACAGTGCCGTGTTTACAGAGCTGAGCAGTAAATGAAAAATATTCTCAGACTTGTACATCGATCCTCATGATATCTTTTTATATGCAATCTGCTGATATGATATTAATTATCCGAGTATTAATGAATTGTACAATTGATAACACAGTACATATGGATTTACTTTAATTTTTTTTAATATGTCATATTATTTTGATTTACTTGCTTAAAAGTTATTCTTAATAATATTAATATTTAAATAAATATCATATTCTATTTGTATTAATATAAATTACATCTTTCAGCAATTAAATTTTTTATATATAATACATATATCTACATTTTTATGTACGTGTGTCTTTAAACCAATGGTCGGCACGAGATGAATTGTGACTGTGTAGGTGAGCACGAAAGAAAAGATACCCAGTGAGAACTCTGGAACTTTACATTTTGGGAATGTTTTCCATTTTGTCATAAAACATGCATTTTTGTGCTCATTTCTTCATTTTAGTTATTTTATTATTAAAACAAATATAGTAGATCGTAAAAGCCTTAACTTTAGTGACTTTAAACAGCTTAAAACCTTAAATGTAATACATAACATTCAACAACAATCATCACACTAAACCATTTCGCGCAGGGCACTTATGCAAAGTGCCACGACAACGACTGAATGATAGAGCGTAAGCGTACGAGTAATGTGAAGTCGGGACAATTGTGCCAAGCAGTTCCGACCACTGCTTTAAACATCCAACTAATGGTATTATCACTTATCAGCGAAGGACGCGTGTATTTTATACTTACATACATACAGTTGTGTTCAAAATAATAATAGTGCGTGTGTGAGAGTCTTATCATTGAAATTGGAATATGTACGAAATATATTATGGACAGATGGAAGTAAAGTCGTTCTTTTTGGAGATACAGTTTACGACAGTATGTGCATCGTCCACCGAATACTGAATACTACCCTAGACTTGGTCTTCCAGCAGGATTATGACCAGAAACATACAAGTCGGCTAACCAAGGGATTAACGTCATGCCTTGGCCTGCGCAGTGGTCCGACTTCAATTCCTTAGTTAACCTATGGGTGATATTTAGAAAAGCAATAATCGCGAACTTTGGGTAATAGTGAGGGATTCTTGGGAAGAAATACCTAAACCCCGTTATGAAGGCCTAGTCAACTCTATGCCACGTATCTGTAAGGCAATGTTATATATAATGGACTTTTCGACCAAATAATGGATCCCATTTCTTTGTATCTATAAATAATTTTACCTATTTACCTATGTTTCAGATACTTTTTTAAACCAGACTACTCGTTTTGAACAACGAATTTTCGAGCTATTTTAGTTTTATTATCGTTATTGAAAAAATTAAGGGTTTTATATTAATAATATGTTCGTACTCAATTTCAACACAGACACTTTATATTCTGATATCCTATGTATTTTTATATGTAATACAAACGAAATTATAAATAGAGTCGTTTGCGCATTGTATATAAGCGAATCTGTAAGCTTACATTCATCAACATGGAAATTAACACGATTCGAGTCCGCTGACGTTAAACTATGGTGAAACACATCTTGACGAGTACCCTGCGAACAGAGGACCACTTCGCCACCACATTAATACATACAGTGAACGACATAAAAACTTGTATAGGGAAATGTTTTGACTTTGAAGTTACTTATCTCTTAAACTAATTAAGCTTTTGAGTTGCGTCCAAAAGTGTATTTTTATACTCTCGCAACAAAGTTGCTACGAGAATATAATAGTTTTGTTCACATACCGGTTGTATGTAACACCTAAAACTAAACGAGTTAGATATAGAGTTATATATACCAAAGTGATCAGGGTGACGAGTGGAGTCCAAATCCGTATGTCTGTCTGTCCGTCCGTCCGTCTGTGCAAGCTGTAACTTGAGTAAAAATTAAGATATCTTGATGAAACTTAGTACACGTGTTTCTTGGCACCATTGGAAGGTGGGGCGAAATTGCACCACTGCACATTGGTTCCGCCATAGGCCAAAAATCAAAAAATCCATGTAACGTTTTTTTTATCAAAATGTATACAGATGTCCTCTAAATTGTCCAAACTTGTTATTTGCAAACTGGGTTTTCCTAAAAACCCAAAGGTACTTTCTAAAAATAGAGTTGAACGCATGAATACTTGTATTTTTTAAAGCACATCAAACATTTTTTTTTTAAATATCGGAGCAACAACGAACTTCAATTTGTTCAGGTAATTAATCAGGCTAACGAATCAAGATTATTTTTATTGGATTTTGAAGTTAAAGGTATATATTTTAACTTGTGAAATTAATTAAGACTAGCGTGATTTGTGTTTTTAGTTTATTTCAGTGTTTATTTCACCTTTTTTTTGGACTTTTTTTTGTACGTCTTCTTTTTGTTTACATAAAGTTTTATTTGTGTTCCCCGCGATCCCCCTTTAATTATATTTTATATAGTATTTAGCAGAGTCTTAAGGTAATAAAGGTGTTAAGGTTAGGTGCGGAAAGGTGCGGATGTATTTGCAATCGTCAAAATAATAATGCCCTTTGGATTAACTATTTTTAACATCAAACTCATCATAATTGGGCAAAGAAAGCTTGGAAAAAAGGATAAATCGTCGTTATTTCAATCTGTGTACTGTTTACTAGAGGAGACATTATCATAATTTGTTCTAATTATAATGCCTGTTGAATGGCAGTGAAAAAATGAACTGTATTAAATTGGTTGATCATTTGCTTTTTTCCTACATGATTTTTTTATATGATATTATTCTTATTGGTTGAATGTGGGGGTTGGATGGGGGAAACTATAACGACAAATCATGTTCAGCTTGTTTATCCCTTTCTTAAATATTTTTACAAAGCCTTACTGAAAGTTTTGACGCTCCGACCATGACCATGAGAAGTATTTTTGATACGCGATATCTTTATGACCGCGATATCTTTATGACCGCGCCTTCATACAAGCCGAACCACTGTGTACTGCCACGCCCACAAAATGGCGAAACCCGAAAACACAAAGTGCCATAACTAAGCCATAAATAAAGCTATTAAAAATTTGGAACAAAGGATCGCACTGTGAAGGGGCATATTTGGTTGCAATTTTTTTTGGGGAAGTGGCCGTGGCTCCACTCACTACTAAGTTTTTTGTATAAAACTCGTATACTACGAAAGCTACGAAAAAATGGAGGAAATGAGTTTATAAGCACGCCCACCTCCCATATAGAGGTTATGTTGAAAACTACTAAAAATGCTTTAATTCGGTAAGGAAACACACTAGAAACGTTAAATTTCATAACAAAGAAGGCACTCAAATTGGTATGCAAATTTTTAGGTGGGCGTGGCACCGCCCCCTTATGGATCAAAAACCATATACCCGACAAATTTCAGTGAAATTCGCTTCGTAGTATTTTCCTGGCATCCCAATGATATGTTTTGAAAATATGCCAAATCGGTTCACAACCACGCCTACTTCCTATATACCAGAACTGTGAAACCGATCTGAATCATTTACTTTTCAGTATATAAAGTAAGCACTAGTGAAGATATCGGAACAGAACTTTGCAAAAATACTGCATTCATAGTGTGGAATCGGCCTTCTAAAAATCGACCATAAGTTTTTAAGGCCCCATATATCGAACATGAGGATCTCAGTGCTTCTAATACATTTTTTAATGAAAGTATAAGTAAGTCTCAGATATTTTGAAGAAATTCAGCGAGAATATTTTTTTTTCTAATAATCGCCCCTATTCCCGTTGTCGTTATCGTTTTAAAACGACTTAAGAACGCCTATTTGGTATTCCTGTTGGCGTTAACGACATTTATCGAAAATAAATTGAGATTCCCCAATTTGAAACGACTATAGAAACGACATAGAAACAGTCGTTTTTTGTCGTTGCTATAATTGTGAGCGACATAGAAACGACGCGGTTGTTTGAAGGAATATTTGAAGTGAATTTGAAAATTCCAAATCGGAAACAGTTTGAAATTTTAATTTCTGAAATGGAAAAATATCCTGCATATGCCAAAGACTTTAAAAAAGGGATAAATCCTTTAAATTTCGATTTTTTGGGAGGGATATTTACAAAAAAAAAAATAAATAAATAAATCCATTCCACCGCCATCTCTCGTCGGAAATTGTTGACATTAATAAAACTGCATTTTTAATATTTAAGAATATATTTAAGATATGAAAGATCTTAAAATTCAAAACGAAGAAAAAAATAGTACTCCAACAAGAGGAGGAGTTAATAAACAGATACCCATGTCTCCTTTGGCTGGACCACTAGTTAGAGTAGTCGGATTAGCCAGAAGCAAGGAGCATGAGACGCTGGAAGTATAACATATTTTAGAAAAAAGTTTGGAGGACGCAGATGTCACCACTACTTCTTTTAAAAAATCGAATAAAGATGGAAGACTAACATTGTTGTACTTAAGTAAAATAATTAAAGTGATAACGTTGTTTAGAGTCAATATAGAATAGCATAAAATCCATTAAGGACTGCTTTAAAAATGTGTCTCGTTGCATAAGAAAGAAATTTTTATATGGGAAAAGAGCTCCTTAAAGTATACTATATAAAATATGTAGACAAATTTCGATAACTTTTCTTAGGCGTTACGATATACTTCAAGAATACCAATTTAGGAACGAAACGACGATAAGAACGACAACGACTTAGAAACGACTATTAAAACGACAACGACAACTGGAATAGGGCCGAATATGACTCCGTGCCAAAACTGAGTGAAATCGGGTCATAACTTTACCTAGCTCCCATATACCTAATATTAGGGTTTCCAATTTTCAATGGACTTTGCACCATATATATGAAGAATACGAGGGTCAAATTGTGTGTTATATTAATAAAATTAAAAAAATAAATTGCGAGTATAAAATGTTCGGTTACACCCTTCGTTACTTGCTTTAGTTAGATTAGTTTAGAGTACGATTTGAGGAACGCTCTGCGAACTAAGGTCAATTGGGATCTCTCCTACCATCACAATATACCATCTAACCCGTCGCGTTTTAAGTGCTTAATAAACCTCTCAATAGCCATTGCAAGCTCAGGAAACACTTTAATAATCTGGGCTTGGTCTCGTCGCGGACCTGCCGCTTCTGTGACATGGAGGATGAAACTCCCTTACACATACTATTGGAATGTGTTGTGCTACATAGGAGCAGGTGCAGAATTTTAGGATATACCATCCTAACAGAGGATCGTCTCCCTTAATCCTAGTACCATCCTGGAATTTGTCAGGGTACTATCTAAGAGACCTTAATTGTGTTCCAGAGCTGATGGACGCGATACTATCTCTTTGGGGATAAAGAGCCCTCATCACCTGACTAATTTTAAAAATAAATTTGATTTCCATTCAAATAACTAATAAAATGCACTTTATCTCACTTTTAAATCCTCAAAATCATAATTAGTTTAAGAAATAAGTAGCTTCAAATTCGAAAAATTAATCAAAAATAAGAAAATACAAATAGACTTCATCATTTTCTGTACCACTGTACCATCGCCTACCGAGTTAATGCGTTTCAAAATATGATGCAATGTACCAAATATAGCGGATGCCCTACAGAACATGATACATTGCTCGTATATTGACATTTCGATATTAGCTCTACTGTGGTAAGCAAGGAAGATTATAAACGTAATAAGCATCAAACCATAAAGTGCTTCTTCCCTTTTACTTATTCTTTCCGTTCCAGCAGGGCTGGCCGTTAAAACAATGGTGTCAGTGATTTGCTGGGTATGCATATATTTAAAACAAGTAAGGAAAGGCTAAGTTCGGGTGCAACCGAACATTTTATACTCTCGCAATTTATTGCTATATTTTTATTAAGATAACGCGCAATTCGACTCACATATTCGGCATATACACATATAGTATAAAGTCCATAGGAAGTTTGAAACCCCTAATATTAGGTTTATGGGAGCTGGGGAAAGTTATGACCCGATTTTAATCAATTCTGGTACAGAGACACACTATTAGAAGACAAAGATTTCCTCTGAATTAAATTGAAAAATTTCTCATAGGCACTGAGTTCTTTGTATTCGATATCCGGGGCATTGAAAAGTTATAGTCCGATTTCGACAATTTTTCCACAAGTATTGCCACACCTCCATTAAAGTATGTGTGTAAAGTTTAATTCCGCTATTTTCATTGATTCCTTATGTATATATTATAAAGTGAAGGAATAAGATGGACTGCAAAATTGAGTTAAATATATGTATGGGAAGTCGTCGTGGTTGTGAACCGATTTCATCCATTTTCCACACGTGACATCAGGGTGTGAATAAAATATTATATACCGAATTTTATTGAAATCTGTCGAGTAGTTCCTGAGGTATGTTTTTTGACCCATAAGTGGGCGATGCCACGCCCATTTGCCATTTTGTAAAAAAATCTGAGTGCAACTTCTTTCTGCTATTTCTTCTGTAAAATTTAATGTTTCTGACGTTTTTCGTTACTGAGCAGAGAGCAGCTTCGGGTATGTTCGAGTCTGTTCAATCACACTAGCTTAAATTCGGTACGAGTGTGTCGTAACACTCTTCAAACATGTGTTCGATCGAGTTTGGAATCCGAAGCGAAAATAACGCAAACGAAAAATCACGACGCTCCTATCTTCGAGTTCAAGCAGCAAACTCGGATTTTGTGTATATTATATTTTCGTTATTACACGTGCACGTTGATTGTGATCAACACACTCGAGTGGCACTCGAAGACCAAAAAATAATATATAAACATACGTACACACATATGTATGTATGTATGTTGGTGTCGGGATGTCGCGTTCTGTCTTAGCTTTTTTGGTTGAATAATTTGAATATTAGACGTACATAGTACATATTAAAAAAGAATAATTCAATTTAAGAATATAATTCTCTCAAAACTTATTTATTTATTAATTAACAAATCATAAATAAAACCAAACATTTCATTGCACTTAAATATTTTAATTTTTTTAAATCATAAATTTCAGGTGTACACCAGACAAGATGTTTGTGCCATTGGAAATATTCTCACAACCCGAATTTTCTATCGTTGTCATTATGAATTATAAAAAGTAAACAAAACAAACAAAACCACTAATCGTTGACAATCACTACGCAATAATAGCATGACTGCCAATTACATACATACATACATATTGTCAAATTTTGTGCACACTCGTGTGTGACTCGATCACATTCAATACGATCGGGTTAGAGTTCCAGCTCGTTCACAAACGAGTGTCACTCAGCACTCTTGTGCTAAACACATAGAAGACGACAAGCGACAAGTATGACGTTATTTTGCCTGCAGAAGCGAAAAGTAGCTTTAATATATCAATAATACCAATCGATTATTTAAAACAAATAAATCGACTATTTTTACATTTTTTGCGTAAATAATTTCACTTTAAACTAAATATGTAAATTTTATTGAAGTGAAAGATTTTAGTACGGCAACAATGAAATTGCTGTTTGATATATCGCTGCCGTCTTCAAAATGTTTAAGACGCTGGCTTTAAAGCGACATTTGTGATCAGCCGTTGCTACGTCGTGTCGTGTCGTCGTCTTTGTGTTCAGCACTTCTGTTGAAACAAGCATATATGCTTGTGGTTCGAGTGTCGCGAAAGGCTCGTTCGTTTTGAACATGTCTTCTAGCGGTCAATACATATATTCATACTGAAAAGTATGATCAAACAAAATCAGACTGGACATTCGAGTGTGCACGAAAATGGTATACCCGTTGCAGCTCTCTGTTACTGAGTTAACGAACTTTTACTAATTTTCAACTGCATAAAGTTTGGTTATATAGTTTTATTGGTTTACGAGATGTATACAAAAAACCTATTTGAGGGCGGGGCCACGCCTACTTCCCCAAATATGGCCCTTCCTAGTGCGATCCTTCGTACCAAATTTTACTTTTATAACTTCATTCACAGCTTAGTTATGACACTTTATGTGTTTTCGGTTTTCATTTTGAAGGCGTGACAGTGGTCCGATTTCGCTCATTTTCAATACCAACCGTCTCATGGTGCCAAGGAATATGTGTACCTAGTTTCATTAGGATATCTCAATTTTTACTCAAGTTATCACGTGCACAGACGGACGGACGGACAGACATCCGGATTTCAAATCTACTCCTCACCCTGATCACATTGGTATATATGACTTTTAGGTGTTACAAACAACCGTTATGTGAACAAAACTATTATACTCTCTTATCAACTTTGTTGCGAGTGTATAATTACACCATCCATTATTGAAACTCTTAGTTACATATTGCATAATTTTAGGGCATCTCTTTTGCTTAGCTGATCAAACTTTTGATCGCCTTGTTACAGCGCCGCTCAATCGCCGGTTCAGTAGCTCTAAAAAAAATTACATGCATACAACACTTATAATCAATAATAGCATTTCCAGTAGATCAATTTCAAGATTGGAGTGCGAATATTCGATTTTGGAGGTTAACTTAAAAAAACTGGGTTTATACGTTTTTTTACTTATGACTCAAACTTGCGAACAAATGATTTGGTCCAATATCAAAAACTATTATTATTATTGGTTACTTTAATTTTTGTAATATTATTCTAAATCTACATACATATAAACATATATTTTTTATTTGTAGGTAGATGACTGCCGAAGAACTCACAATTACGACGAGTTCATATGCACTTTTCTGTCGATGCTAGCTCATCAAGGTGTGCTGGGAGAACTAGTCAGCCAGCATTTACTGCCCTCAAAAAAAATTGGTGGACTTGGTGGAAATCGTATAGCGAAGGGATCAACTCAAACTGTTACACCACAAAAACCAAAAAACTGCAAAACTTCTAAAAATTCTGGCCGAAGGCGTAAAGGACGTAATAAATGTAAAAAAAGAAAATAATCTTTAAACTGATCAGAAAAACTACTAACAGCATACATTTAAAATAATCGGTAAAATGTCAATATATAAATTAATTGAAATATTACAAATAAATATTACTTTACTTTTGTCCATTTTGACTTTTATTAATAATTATCACTTTTTTCATCCAGTAGAAACGCTTGGTCAGCAGTTCGTTATGATCCTTTGCAGTTAGTATTATGTAGGTGTGCTTCACCAGACATCCTGTGACTGAGTGCGGTATTCTGGCACGTAGGTATCTTCCTCTTCTAAAATTCACTCTGGTGTTTGAGCGAGCTTGGAAATATAGAAATTAAATAGTAGCAGGGAGAGAACGCTGTCCTGTCGAAATAATACGGAAAATTGCCGACCGCTCATGTAGCTTTTAAGCCTCGGAGAAAGTATTGTTTGCTCGATGTTTTTTTGGTAAAGTTGTGAGGTTGACCGTGTCAAAGGCTTTTAACCGTGTTTGATGTTCCGCTAGGTTGAGGTGATATGTGAAGGTCGGTGGTAACAAGGCCTTAAGTGTCTTCACTACAGGACACCGCTGAGTTGGCGGGTTTCCCCGATTTCAGCAGTGGGAACATTCTTCCGATTTTCCCCATTTCGGGTATTTAAAGAGTGGTTAGCTTTTTGAAAAATTCTACTCCCGTCAACATAAGTCCTTTAACATTAGATTGTAATTCCGCCTAGGCCATTTTTAGCCTAAAATAGATTGCGCACCTCTCCGGTCCAAGGAGGCAGGTCCATCAAATTGAATTTCAACTCGATCCTTTCGTCCGTTTTGTCGCGGTCGTTTGCTGAAACGAAGTAGCGCTCTAATATTCGGGCTATATACTGTTGTTCAACAAGTAACTGGGGGATGTACAAATATATTAAATATTTCGAGGTCGACATCGCCGGATAGCTATAACCTGACATGATCTGGTATTATCTCTTGCATTGATGCTCTGGAGTCCGTTGCGGTTGCATTGTAGGAGTCGCAGTTGTTGGGGGCAAACTCCTATTACAGCAGGGGGGTGTGTTTGTTATATAAATGAGTGGGTTTAAATGTATGTTGATTAGTAGATCATACAATGGATTAATTATATACAATGATTATAAATATAACCTTTTGTATGGGTGGGTAATCCCGCGATGATTTGATGATCCTCTGTTGTGGTTGTTGGTTTCCTGAGGTGATCCGGTTTGGCGCTTTCTGTCCGTCCGTGTTTACTCACTTCCTTCTTTCTCCTTGTATTGTTATTCTTGTTGCATTTTCGTTATTGCATTTCTGTATTGTCCTCTAATTCGTATTTATACGAGTTTAGACCTTGCAGGGTCTGCGAATAAAAATTATTAGTTAAAGGTTCTTATATGGGTTAGTGAGTGATTGTCCTTGGGGTCTAAATCGCACAAGCACCGGTTATTGTCCAACCGTGCGGGGTTTTGTGCGATCACGGTGTCTTTGTCTGTTTTGTATTTCACTTTTCTTGTGTCATACGTAACTTTTGCAGTGATGGTTGGTGGACTTGATGTGGGTCTCGGTATTCAAATTTCCATCCGTATGAGTCGTGAGACATGGGTTATGTGATAGTGGGATTGAATAGCTCAACCGACCATTAACTCGCATGTTTCCATTGGTGTCGATTAAAGGGTCTAGAGTCAAATAGAACATTTCCTGGATGTGTTCGTTCTTTGGGTCAAAAGTCATACACCTCTTGGAAGAACTTTCTTCGGGTTAAATATTTAGCTTCGAATGGGTCGTTTTGTAATCGTCGAGAGTTATTTCCAACGTTGTGTATGGGTCTTGTGATTTTATATGCATTGGAATATCCTCATTGGGGCACAAGGGTTGTGCGTGAGGGGCTTGCAATGGTAGAGTCCTTACAAAGTTGATTGCGTAGGGTCGCATACACTAAATTTTGCCAGAAGAGCGGCTTTTCAAAGTGTTCGTGTCATTTTGTTTAAGAATGACTTTATTGAGGGTGAGATGGGTTTTGAAGGAGTAGGTCCAAACAGAATCTAGCAGAATTCTGTTTCTTGGGCTATTAGTGTCCCAAAAACATTTCTTTGTACTCCACTGAGTACTATTTGTGGATACAAATCACTTCCAATAATGATGTCGACGCTTATAGAAGTATGGGTCCGCTAAACTAAAACCGAATTTTGCATCGACAATTGTTGAGTCGAGTAGGTGATTGGGTAAATAATCGATTAAAGTTGTTAAGATGAGTTCGTGGGTTGTTAATTGAAATTACTTTTTTGTTGATGATCGAAGGGTGAGTTCGCAAGTTTTGATAACTGTTGTAGATATTGTTATGGAATCATATGTAGAAGTTCACGTAAGTGAGGAAAGTTTCTGACTTTCATTCACTTGGGTGTGGCCAGGAAGGATTATTTTGCATGTGGCTCAAGCAGTTCACGACTTCCGGTGTGAGACCAAGTATCCTCTGAGTAGCCAACAGACATCCGTTTGGAGGCAAGCTAAAGTGAGAAGGCGAATCCCGTTTATGCGGTTGTGCGTGGGGTTTAGGACCCACCACATAAAAAAACACCCGCAATGAAAAGGAAGCAACAGCCTCGGATAAGGAACTTCAATTTTGATGACGACCACTGCAAACGTACTAAAGACTACGATTTAAGGGCATGCACCTGGAATGTGCGGACCCTTAATTAAGAAGGTGCCTCTGCCCAGCTAGTTGATGTCCTCGCCATCCAATAAATGCGAAGAACGGAATAAGGTGGGACCTTGTGACATCTACTACAGCGGTTATATAAAAGAGCGCAAATTCAGTGTGGGATTCGTGGTGGGAGAGAGACTCCGTCGTCGAGTCCTGGCATTCACTCCGGTAGTTGAACGTCTAGCCACAATCCGCATCAAAACGAAGTTCTTTAACATATCGCTTATTTACGCTTACGCCTCGGCGGAAGGAAAGGACGAAGTGATCACAGATACTTTCTATGAACGCTTAGAACGTGCCTATGAACGCTGACCCCGCCACCATGTCAAAACCGTGCTTGTCGATTTCAACGCTAGGGTGGGTAAAGAAGGTGTCTTTGGCACAACAGTCGGAAAATTCATCGCCAAATGTGCTGGGACTGATCGTCTTCGCCGTGGCCTGAAATTTGGTCGTCTGTAGTGCTAGATTCCGGCATAAGATCGAACCGTGTTGAGATAGATGGACGACATGTCTTCAGTGCTTTTGATGTGCATACGCTCCGAGGTTCTAATATCGACTCGGACCACTATCTTCTAGCAGCCAAGATACGCACCCGCTTCTGTGTAGAAAGCGTCAACAAACATAAGGAAGGTTCGACATTGAGAAGCTGAAATCACAACCGACAGCGGTTTTCTACTCGACTTGCACTCCTACTTTTTGAGAGAACTCATCAGCATCTCTGTATAAGGGAACTGTGGGACGGCATATCAAGCTCCTTACGTACAGCTGCAACCGAAACTATTTGCATTCGGAAATTAAAAAAAAACAACTGGTATGATGAGGATTATCGTCTCGCAGATACCGGGAGCAGAAGAGGGAAGCGAGACGCATTTGCAGACAAAAAAAGAAAGAGGCCGAAATGCATGAGCCTGAAGAGCTTAACAAGATGGCGGACAAGGGTTATACTTGAAAATTTTACGACAAGATCCGGCGACTAACTGAAGGTTTCAAGACCGGAGCACACTCCTGTAGGACCACCAGAGGTGATCTAGTTGTTGATGACCAGAGTATACTGAGTTTGTGGAGGGAACACTTCTCCAACCTGCTGAATGGCAGTGAAAGTACAACACCAGGAGATGGCGGACCCGATTCCCCAATCGACGACGATGGAACAGATGTTCCATTGCCCGACCCAGGATTTTGATTTGGACCTTATCAGTGTGGCTTTAGACCTGGAAAATCTACATCTGACCAGGATTGAAATCCAACGCAGAATCGCTCTTGCCAACACGTGCTACTTTGGACTCAATAGGCAAGTAAAAAGTAAAGTCCTCTCTCGACGAACAAAAACCAAGCTCTACAAGTCCCTCATCATTCCCGTCTTACTTTATGGCGCAGAAGCGTGGACGATGTCAACATCCAATGAGACGGCACTTCACTTGGTATTACCAATTGGCGCCAAAAGGTGAGATGCGTGGCGCGCTGTTGGGGAGTCGGCTATAACCGCGTAAGCGGTGTCTACGCCAGTCAAGAAGAAGAATACTAGGTCCCTCCAGACCATCACGAAACCATCATTTATTAAAGGGCCGTTTTTAACTATGTCTCTTGCTTCTACTCGGGTTTTTTGAACAAGATGAAAGAATCTCTCCATGTTGCTAAGTTTTGGGTTGATATATATATATATAGAGATGTAGTGCGGGTCGCCTCCTAACGGTGCACCCTGGGGAACGCCAAATGACATGAGGCCTTCACGGCCTTACCAACCTCCCTTGACCTTACGACCTAGGCCCGAATTCTTACAATGAGTAGGAACACCTGGTTTGAATTGGTTGAATCCTGGGCTGGTGGGTGCGGCATTCTGTCTCCTGAGTATGATGTGGTAACACACCAGAAATGGCTGGCGGGTTAATGTCGCAACCGCCTCCGTCCCGTAAATCCATGGCAGGCCTCGAAGTACGTTTCCCCCATTTACCATTCAGTTGGTGTGGTAGATGTTGGTTGAGAAGATAACCTTGGGACCATCAAAGGCGACTACCTCTCGGGGCTTGGATATCGCCTCTGAGTGGGGACCCATTTAACATGAATACTGAAAACAACAACAAAAACAATACAACAAACAAAAACGACAAAAGTACAGTGGAAGGTGAAAGGTGAAAGGAAGTCTGAACCGACACCTGGATCCATCCCGGTCTCGGGTGGGAACTTGCTGGGTAATCGTCCCCTCCCAAGTTGTCTAACAGGACCAGCGTGGTATCTGTCTCTGGAAAAACCACTGACGGACGGACGGGGGGTGTCGGCGGAATCCTGCCAATTGCTGACCACAACGGGGCTGAGTTTTCTGGCGAAATCGCCAGCGCTAGCAGAGGCTCCTCATGGGAGTTTCCACAGGAATGAAAAGGCCGAAGAGAAAACGAAACACTTCGGCTAGGAAATTGAAGTCGAACCGACGTCTAGCCACTAATATTGTGGAGCGATACGGCGGCAAGCAGGAGGCCCCTTGGCGCTCTCGGAGAAGCGTCCGGAGAATGAAGTTTCTCCAGATTAACATCCAACATGCAAAGACGGCTTCCGCAGAGCTATTACTCCGTCTTGAACAGAACGGAGTCGACGTCGTCATCATCCAGGAACCGTGGCTGAGCAGTAACCGCATTTCTGGAATGAGGAAGAAGAGCTAGCGGTCAATGAATCAGGTAGAACCAGAGCATGTATGCTAGTACGAACCGAACTAAAAGTGTTGCTTTTGCCTAATTACGTTGTGACTGCAAAGCTGGAGAGTAGTGAAGAAGGGCTTTGGCTGATATCAGCTTATATGTCCCATGAGGACTAGGTGTAACCACCCCCCATGTTGTTGTGACGCGAGCTCGCGACATCAAATCTGGGGCAGCTCGGATTAAAATCCAACATCGTAAAATTCATCGTAGATGTAGATCTTTTTGCTTGTAATAGGGGAAACACTCCTACCCCCAATAAGTGGGTCTCCTTGTCGAAATAACATTGCATCCAATAACTTGTATAGCTTTCAGAAGTTCTCGACCTTTGGTTGTAGTTAAACGAGATCCCAGACGAGACGAGGGAAACCCTTCTGGTGGGCTTCGGAGCTCTCTGAAATTAGGGCATCTAGCAGTAGGTTATTCAATAAGGCTCGTCTGCGTGCGGCTGGGCGATTTACAAGTCCGAGACTAGGAATCGAGAATCTTCTAGATTCAGGAACATTCTCGCAAAGAAACCCGTCCTTTTGAGGTACCTCAAGGACGGTAATAGAAAGTGGACACAAAAACTTTGCCGTGGGAACCTTCTTGATATAGAGGGGGCTTTCAATAATGTTCTGCCGGAAGCGGTAATTGGAGCCCTGAATAGGTTCGGGGTTGAATCCAACCTTAAGCATCTTGTTTTCAGCCTTCTCTGCGATAGAACTATCGTGGCGGATTGGGGAAGCGCGCGTGTGCACCGTGCTGTTAACAGGGGAACGCCCAAAGGAGGAGTTCTCTCTCCTCTTCTCTGGATCATGGTCGTTAACGACCTGCTAGAGAAGCTTGCATAGAGGGGCTGCCGGGTGGTAGCCTACGCTGACGACGTAGCTCACATAGTTGAGGGGAAATTCTTAGGTACTGTGTATAAACTTACACAAAGTTACCTCGGCGTCGTAACGAAATGGGCTGCAGAATGTGGCCATTCCGTTAATCCAAGCAAAGCTGAAATGGTTCTGTTCACAAGACGGTACAAAATACCGGAGGGGCAGAACTTGTTCAACGAGCGGCTCTCGTAAGTATGAGTGGCACGCTCCGATCGACACCAACCTTGGCACTTAACGCCTTACTGCAAATAGCACGTGGACATAGCAGGAAGGTGCTTAGCCGCGAAAGCTGCGGTTAGACTTAGAGAATCCGGGTTTATAGACGAGTGCGTGTCTGAGCACTCAAGAATCCTCGCACACTTCGACTTCATCCCGAGCTTATTGGATCATCTCCATGCCACCGAGCATAGCCCTGCTATAACTTCTCGGCTCTTATTCCTTCAATGGACGTTTGGGAGGAAAGGAGTCGTTGGAGGAGAGGCGCGGTGAGCTTCTTCACGGATGGGTCGAAGTTGGCGGGAAAAGTTGGTGGGGGAGTTTACTGTCGGGAGCTTCGCATCAACCTTAGTTTCAGGCTATCCGATTATTGCAGCGTTTTTCAAGCGGAAGTGGCTGCATGTGGGAGCACCGTTGTCCTATAGCGTTTTGCTAATGGACAGATGGCTTCGGCTGAGCTGGGTAGGCGCTGGTCAGTTACCAACACATGCGAACTCGCAAGATCCTTCTGGCCTAAGATAAAACGCGGTAGGTCTATCGAACTTTTCGCCCTCAGTAAACCTTGCCTCTCCTTAGTCGTAGAGGTACTTAATGGGTGTTGTAATGTTCGTCGATGTATTCGAATAAATCCGAAATACAGAACTTGAAATCTTCAATTTTTTCTATTATATTTGAGTTCGGCTCGCAAAAATTTTAAAGTTCCGTGGAACGAAAAACTTCCTAATGGGTCTTCGCTAATTTTTCCTACCGGGTATTTATCTGTGCAGTTTATTTTCCTGAAACTAACAATATATTCTGAGCAGAGGGGGTATTGTAAATATGTATATACGTGTGTGTAAATTAATTTGTTGACCTTCTGTGGAAGATTTTTAAAATAAAACAAGTAAGGAAAGGCTAAGTTCGGGTGCAACCGAACATTTTATACTCTCGCAATTTATGCTATATTTTTATTAAGATGACACACAATTTGACCCATGTATTCGGTATAAAGTCCAATAGAAAAACGAAAATCACATATAGACATGAGGGCTGAGGTAATTCCTGAGCCGATTAAACTCATTTTCATCACCAACATACATTATATCTAAGATTATATGCTCATTTAATTTGGCTAAGATATTTCATATATTACCCGATTTATAAGCTATTAAGCCCATCGTATTTTTGAAAATCCTATAATTAGCTATATGAGAACTGGGAGAAGTTATGACCTGATTATAACCATTTCTGATACAGAGACACACTATTAGAAGAAAAATATTTCCTCCGAATTAAATTAAGATATCTGAGAGATTTACCGATATTTTCGCTGAAAAATTACCATAAGTCACTGAGTTCTTCATATTCGATATACGGGGCATTGAAAAGTTATAGTCCGCTTTCGACACTTTTTCCACAAGTGATATCACGGGTCATATACAGTATTTGTGTACTCTTTTATATCGCTATCTTCATTGGTTCCTTATGTATATCTTATAAAGTGAAGGAATCAGATGGAATTCAAAATTGAGTTAAATGGGAAGTTGTCGTAGTTGTGAACCGATTTCATCCATTTTTTTCCACACGTGTCATCAGGGTGTCAAGAAGATATTATATACCGAATTTCATTGAAATCTGTCGAGTAGTTCCTGAGATATGGTTTTTGACCCATAAGTAGGCGATTCCACGCCCATTTTCCATTTTGTAAAATTTAGTGTTTCTGACGTGTTTTTTAGTGAGTTAACGCACTTTTAGAACCGACTGCAGAAAGTTTGGTTTATATAGCTTTATTGGTTTGCGAGATATGTACAAAAAACCTATTTGAGGGCGGGGCCACGCCCACTTCCCCAAAAAAAAATACATCCAAATATGCCCCTTCATAGTGCGATCCTTTGTACCAAATTTTATTTCCATAGTTTTATTTGTGGCTTGGTTATGGCACTTTATGTGTTTTCGGTTTTCGCCATTTTGTGGACGTGGCAGTGGTCCGAGATTGCCTATCTTCGAAAGCAACCTTCCTATGATGCTAAGAAACAAGTTTCATCAAGATATCTTAATTTTTACTCAAGTTACAGCTTGCACAGACGGACGCACGGGCAGACAGACATTCGGATTTTGACTCGCCTCGTCGTCCTGATCACTTTGGTATATACATATAACCCTATATCTAACTCGTTTAGTTTTGGGTGTTACAAACAACCGTTATGAGAGTATAACAAGTACGTAATTAAAACCTTAAGCGACCGAAACGTCTGAGCGATCCTTTGTACCAAATTTCCATAGCTTTTTTTATGGCTTAGTTATTGAACTTTATGTGTTTTCGGTTTTCGCCATTTTGTGGGCGTGGCAGCGTTCCGTTTTCAAATCTGAATGTCTGTCTGTCCGTCCGTCCGGCTGTGTAAGCTGTAACTTAAGATATCTTGATGAAACTTGATACACGTATTACTTGATGGATTATAACCACGCCTACCTCCCATGCAAGGTTATGTTGAAAACTTCAAAAAATGAATTAATTCAGTAAGGAAAAACTCCAAAAACCTTAAATTTCTTTATAAAGATGGTACAGAAAAGCTACACACATATTGGTATACAAAACTTTAAATGGGCGTAACTCCGTCCATCTATGGGTCAAAAATCATATCTCCGAAACTACTCGACCAATATTTTTCTGACATTCCAATGATGTTTTGTGAAAATAGGCCAAATCGGTTCACAACCACGCCTACTTCCTATATACAAGAACTGTGAAGTCAGTCTGAATCGTATACTTTCCAATATATAAGTTAAGCGCTAGTGAAGATATCGGAACAGAACTTTCCTTCTAAATATCGCCGAAATCGGACCATAAGTTTTTAAGATCCCATATATGGAACCTGAGGACCTCAACGATTCTAATAAAATTTTTACCGAAAATATAGGTAATATTTTGGAGAAATTCAAAGGAAATATTTTTAATATGTCTCCGTGCTAAAAATTAAATTTACTTTCGAATCGAGATATAGAATAGTGCCCTCATCTCCAACTAAATACTGAGATATAACAACCGATAAGTGAATAAAGTTATTACATTCCAGTTCAACATGTACCGAGAATTCAAACATTAGTAAATAAACAAATATAGCCTTAATTGTTTTTATACAAAATAAAGGGAAGATGATTAGAAACCGATTTTGCGATTTCTGTGCTAAAAAATTCACCAGATTCTACTTCCAACCAAAACCATAAATAGAACAGCAGAGAGAACATTAATTATTATTATTTTTTAATCTAATGAAAATAATTTTATTTTAATGAATTATACATTGACATAAACTTATAAATAGTCTTCTCAGAGACCTCTTCTTCTATTCTTAAATTTTGAAAATTTTGGTAAAGAGGCATATTTATTTATGAGTCTATTTTATTCCAATTTGTACAAATCTATTCGCTTATTATAGTAAAAAATCTTTATTTAATACCCATGTTGTAACATTAGTGTTTGTAAAACCCGTTTTATCTGCATACTTGTATTTAATTGTGATTTAACTCCCAAAGTGAAAGCCACAGAAAGTATTTCAACAGTATGCTCTTGCAAAAGGAGTGTCATTTCAACTAAATTGTCTACAGCGGTCGTGGCCACAGATGAATTATGATCCCTCAAGCACTGAATATATGCATTAAGAGTGCATCGATTAATGTCAGAACGACCAGGGTTATGTTTCAAATGGCGAACTAAAAGTATAAAGGCATTGGAGCGAATCTGTGCACTAGGAGAAAATATTAGTTCCAGAAGCCGATCAAACACTTCGTTTAAGTATGAAAATCGTTTAGATGTAAGGCTTTCTATTTCTTGTAAAGGGCCTAATATAGTTTCTTCCGTACTAGAGTTTTTAATTTTAGTTATAAGATCAGTAAAATGTTGAGACAATGTAAGTGATTTTGTAAATGGTGTAGAAATGGAAAATTGAACTCCTCCTTTGTTATTAGATTCGAACACATTTGTAGAATTTGCTTCTGATGTATCGCAATCTGTTGAAATAAAATTGTTATTATTTCCGAGTTCTTCCAATTCGAATTCTTGCTTATTTTCGTCATCGTTTAACTCATTTATTGATATACCTTTTTGCTGTAAAAGTGCTATACCTTGCACAAGTTGCTGCAATGATGTTATGGAATTAAATTTTACTGATAATTCCATTAAAATTCCGACATATTTTTCAATATATAGCAGCGCACTAGAGGGATTAGAATTGATGTATGCTTGTAGTAGTTCAACAAACTTTATTAATATGTGATATGACTCTTTAATAAAGCTGTGATGCTTAAAAAATGTAAAGTAACACTCTAATGCCGCTTGAAATTCAGCTTTATAACTGTCATCAAATAACATAGGCTGCAGTAATTGAAGTGCGCGTAATATTTGAATAAAGCGATGAAAGTGATATTCTTCGCGCAATAAGCGAACACCTAATTGAGCTCTGCCTTGTATTAGAGATGACAAAACACCTAATTGGCGTAAGAACAGGATAGGGTGCGACGCAGCAAATTTTCTTATTAACATTTCAATGTCACTAGAAAGTGTTTCGAAATCCTTCCTGAGAAATAGATTTCCAAGACAAGTAATAAGATAATTTGATACTTTATCAGCTTTGCAGCCTCTTAAAGTTTTTATTTTCGTTTCATGTTCTTTTAAATTGCTTGTCATAAAGCGAATGGAAGGATGCAAAAGATACATTTGGTGAATAATTTTTATCTTCAACAAATGTGGGCACGATTTTCTGAACAGATATTCTATCAATTTTGAAATATCTTTATGGTTTTTTCTTGTTACTCTAAATAGGAGGCTAATGCGTGAGCAAATTTTATAATCGTTAACTTCTAAAATAGAATGGGAATCTGAATCGGCCTCATTTATAATAAACCCAATTAAAGCATTCGTCTCGCCTTCATTTAATAAAAACATTATTTCTGGAAAATTTGTTTTAGATATACTTTTGTCTCGACCTTGCCAAAGTTTTGGATTATTAAGAAGTGCTTCAATGAAGTTAAGAGAGGTACTACAATCAATATTTTGTTGCATTCCTTGCATTAATAATTTCAAAGTAAAAAGTACGGCATCCCAACTCGTTTGATGACATATTAAAGAAAGTATATGAAAACGGAAATCTGCACAGTTTTTTGTAAATAGGAGGCCAATCTGATTCTGTTTACGTAAATTTGTGAACTCCGGATCAATTTCACATAACAGATCGACAATTAATCCACAATGGCACAAAAATTCCACTTCCTCTGATATTTTCTCTTTTTTCAAACTAAATAACATTTGAATGTCATCTAAAGTCTGTTTACGTTTTATAAGTCCGAAAGGTTTTGAAGATGTTGGAAAAAATTGATTCTCTCTCCTCTTTATTATTTTGAATAAACTTTTTATGAACACGTAAGTCTTTCCCTTCGAATTAATTTCTACTTCCCATAAGGCTTCACATTCTTTCAGTTTATCCAATACAATATTGAACTCATTCGAAGTTAT
The DNA here is from genome assembly GCF_028554725.1 of Zeugodacus cucurbitae. NCBI lineage: Eukaryota > Metazoa > Arthropoda > Insecta > Diptera > Tephritidae > Zeugodacus > Zeugodacus cucurbitae. Next base: position 28,772,013 of record NC_071671.1, read on the forward strand.
AAATTTTTGTTTTAAAAGAACTCTTAAAAGTGTGCAGGTGTGATTTATTTGCGATGTTGTTTGTTGGGAAATTGAACGCTTGTACCTCTCGACAATTCGCATTAAGCATGCCCAACCTTTTTTCAAATGACTGGTCATAAGTTCTCTACGATTTTTAATTGAAAATAAATCTCTATCAAGGAAATGATTAACTAACCTACGAAATCGGCATCTGCTTTGGTAATTATATTGCGAAGTTTTCCATAAATCTCCGATTATGTCTTCAATGTCTTTATTTACTCGATAATGAGATGTAGTAGGTGCTAGAGGTTGGAAGCTTTTCTCGAAGTTTAGAATGCCTAAAGCTGTATTAGTTTGCTTGGGATTATCTGGGACAGTTTGTGAATGAGAGTATAATTCCAGAGCTTTCACAGTAAAGTGACCATTTTTAGCTCCTCGTTTTTGTTGAATTTCAATCAACTGCGCTAAATAAGCTTTGTTAAGAATTGCATTTTTCACTAGTTCTAGTTCCTCATTCACAGCATGGTCCAATAAGGCTAATAACTTTGACATGGAAATCACAGGTGTTCCGAAGTTTTGAACAAACAGAACAATTTGATCTGGAGTAAGATCTAAGAGAGCAGCTTCAATCAAGCGATCAACAGAAGAGCGAATCATTTTCAGTTTAAGCCAATCAGGTAATAACTGCACTGCTTCATGTGGCATATTCGGTAAGAAGCCAGATGGCGGTCTTCGACCTGGAGGAAACCAGTAATCCAGAATTGGAAGCGATTCAGGCATTTGACTGCTGGATTGAGTTAATAAGATTATGAAAGCATGAATTATGTTCAAATGCAGTGGCAATTGCGCTCCATCCTCGAATTGAACCATAAGTAAATCTGGATATTCAGTCCATTCATATGGCTCTCTGTGTTCTCTCAGACGTATAATATAATTATTGAACATAACAAAGAGACATTTCAAAGTTTGAAACTGACATTCAGCGAAATTACTGTTATTATATCCCAGTAATAGATCTCCATTCGCAGGTATAATGTGTTGGAACATAGTACTCCGTTCTACAATTAATTGGGCCATGTCAATGACATGGTCGAGCATATCAATTACTCCATCGTTAATGGTATGCGCAGCTACAAACTGGATATAAGACATTACCAATAGAGGTGAATTTTCAACTTGGCATGCAGATCTTAGTTGTGGTATCATAAAAGATAGCGCATCTTTAAAACATGGAATCTGTGGAATTGATTTTAATAACCAATCATTTTGATCAGTGTTATCTTTGAAAATTATTTTGAGACCGCAAATTGCAGCGTTGCGCGATTGTTTAACTGTTGAAGACAATCTGCGAAAAATGTAATCTAAAACTTCACAGACAGTTCTTTTCTGACACTCCTCTTCCATTACAAGATTCCTTAAATAACAAACCAACTCTACATCCCGTGTATTTTCTTCATTAATTGCATTGGTATTAAATAACAGGAACTCACATAAACATTGTACCGGAAGGTGACTGAAGTCACCTTCACTGCTCTGTACCAGATCTGAAAGCCAAGGCATAGACTTCGTTGTACCTTGTCGTTGAATTATGTCAAGCAGTAAATCGGGCCTACGGCAGCGACATAGTAGGTATCCCAATTTTAAACTCTTATTTAGTCCTTTCACTTGTTCCAAAATGTTATGCGGAATTCTTCGAACTGGTCCCATTGGGTCCATTAGCATTAACTGTGATATTAGTATTGCGTTTTCCTCAGTTATAATAGCTTGTGATGTTTGTGCCGCCAAATATGATTCCAACTGAAGTATCTGTGCTTTTTCCAATGAAACCAACTATAAAAAGAAAAAAGAAGACGGAAGACAATTAATTGGAATATGGGTGAGATATTAAATTACCATTTTACATAAGCATTTTAACAAGGTAAATATTGCTATTAAATATTATTAGAAACTGTAAATATTTATTTCAAGATTCTAGGTCTAGCTATCTTCATTTAGAACACATACATACACATATGTACATATAACCTAATACAAGGTAGTGATGAGCGATATTGCTATTTTTGAATCACTGTGATTTCAGTGATTGCTACTTTTAAATCACTGTGATTTTTTATTGCTATTGCGATCACAACAAAAAAAAACGAATTGTACTCCATTTTTTTTTTTTTTTTTTACATAAACATTTTTATTAATTTTAACAATATCCAAAATTTACTTGCTTTTGTAATCACTATTAACTAATTAATACATTTTGGGTACATTTAACTGCTTTTGTAATCACCGTATCCAAAATTATCGAAATCAAAACTAAAATTTCTACTGTGACCACCGAACAGTGATTGCTACTTTCGAACTGATATTGTTACTAAACAGTGATTGCTCCTTTCGAACTGATACTGGTACTGAACAGTGATTGCTACTTTCGAACTGATATTGTTACTAAACAGTGATTGCTACTTTCGAACTGATATTGTTACTAAACAGTGATTGCTCCTTTAAAACTGATACTGTTACTGAACAGTGATTGCTACTTTCGAACTGATACTGTTACAGTGATCGAATTAGAATCACTGAACTGCTATTGCTACAGTGATCGAATTAGAATCACTGAACTGCTTTTGCTACAGTGATCGAATTAGAATTATTGAACTGTTATTGCTATAGTGATCGAATTAGAATTACTGAACACCTATATGTACTGTGATCGAACAAAAGCACTGAACTTCTCTATAGCTACTGTGATCGAACTCAAATTACTTAACTGCAATAGCGATTTTAAATCACTGATATTTAGAAAAATAGATCGCTGTTGCTATAAGCGATTTTTCAATCACAGTGAAAAAATCACCGGTAGTGAAATATCGCTCATCACTAATACAAGGTGAAACCCATTCCCCACAATACAAGAATATTTCCTTTAAAAACTAATTAATGGGCCTAACATTGAATACGTTTCGATCGAAAAATAGTCCGATTAGATCGAAAAATTTTACGTCGGTGACGTTGAAACCATATCGAAAATAAAATTTACGATCACATTGAACTCAGAACTAGATGTCGCTAATCGAAATCGAAGCTAATTATTAAATCAGCAAAATCGAAAATTTTGGTCGAAATCTATCCGTTGATGAGTGAGTTGCGGAAATGTAAAAGAAATAAACCATTTGGAAGTTTTTATGTAAATCATTACTGATGACGGACAAATTATGTTTTAAATGGGTATTTTAGAGACAAGAGACAAAAACAGACTAACCAAAATAAATTAAAGTTGTTTAAAAGCGATATAAAGATGCCTCCCGAAATAGCAAAAAATATTTTCTCAAAGAGCCTGAGGCTAATTAAATATTTTTTTGGAAGAAAATTCACAATAGTTAAAGGAACAAAGCAAAAAGCACAGACACTTTATCAAATTTGTGTCATTTGTCGATAAAGGTCGATAAAACAGTTTTACGTTCTCACTTTGTGGTAAAGCAGTTTATCGACGGAATCAATGATTGTATGAACATTTCCGAGCGAAAATCTTTATCGTATCGAAATCGAATTCGCTGCGGAGTCAATGATTAGTCCCAATATATATGTTTATAATAAAATTTTTTTTATTAAGTGCTTGAATACTAATAAAAGTCATTTACTACAAAATTACGTAAAAAGTTTCACAGTACTACTTTAGGGCATTTGCGATTAGCATTATTGCCCTAATAATATTTAAAAGTGTTAACGATACCCAGTTTCGGTCTGAAGCTAAGAGCAATAGTAAATAAGTAATTTTTTAGACCCGTTTAAAATTCGCTAAAAATTATGAAATGTTACCTGATAACTAGAACAAAGTCACTTGGTCTAATAAAACTAAAATTAACCGATACTGATTATCTTGATAATTGAATTGGTGTTCTGAACCGCAAAATTTGCCAAACATTGAAATCTGGTGAAGGATTGTCATGGCGTGGAGTAGTTTTCGCGGCTCTGAACGTATTGGACGTATTGATGATTTGTGCATACAAGTGATTATATTACCATCCTCGAGGCCTTATGTCACCCATGTTTAGACATGTTTATATCCTAGTATAAAACTGGGCGACGAAAGCCTATTTAAATTTTTTTTATCGCAATTTAATTATCGCAAATATGAATAAGATTGGAAAAAAATAGAATAGTCTGCATATTGCTGTGCAGCTATCATTTATTCATTTCAATTCAATTTTTGGTCCCAATTATTAAATCCGTTTTTAATTAATATTTGTTTACCTAAGTCAGTTGATTTTGCTAGACAGTTCGTTTCCCATCCCAAATTCGTTGTTCATGGCGGAACTAATATTAATAAAAATAATTGTATTGATTTTAATTTAGGTTAAATCACTTAATATTATTCTTGCATTTGTGTAATTACGGAAGTAACTATTGATCATATTATACGCTACCTGAAGTTCCTCTTTTCCAGGGCTCTGCTCACCAAATTGATTCGTGATACACATCTCAATTAAAGCCTTCATAGTAGGATAATGCTTCCAACAAAATGCTCCGAAAGTAGAAGGATTATGAGCAGAGATCATTAGCATTATAATCCACGCTTTCCAATATAAAATAGTAATAGCTAGCTTTGGTGGAACATAATCTATTGGTAAATTTATATTTTCCGGGTAATGATATTCCACCATGTTGAAAAGGAAATCGATGACATCATACTTATTGGCTTGCACTGCTGGATAATTAGGAATTCTCATTGATGAAGCTCTCTTAATGACCATCATTATGATATCTATAGTTTCCGGTATTGTCAAAGGTATATCTTTAGTAATGCCTACAAGAATAATTCGTAGAAGTGTATCTTCAAGGACTGGTGTTTCTGAAACAATTCTTAAAAGTGTCCCTCTCTCTGGTTCTGACGGCCATTGATCACATCGTGAATATTGCTCTGGACTATCCAAAAGTAAAATTTTGTGGAGTGCTTGGCTATATTCCGAACTTTGTATTTTGAAAAGATTTGGAACCGTTTCGTACATCCAAGAGACTGCTTCCAATTGAATTTGAGACATTTGCGTATAAAAGTTCAGTAGTAATGGATTATTTTTTATTTCTTTGTTTGAGCGTAATAAAATGCAGGCTTCTCGAATTTGTGGTGAAACCGATAACAGCATACAAAGGCAAATGATATCAACCATGGAATGAAAAATTCTTTCTTTGAACTCAGAATGCTCAACTTGCTCTATCAAATCAACTCTTGTAGTATTCATAATTGATTTGCAGAACTTTACAATATTCATATCATAGCGAAGCACACGCACCAATTCACGTAAAAATACTCTTAATGTGCGTAAACAATCTTCTCGTTGTAATAAAAATTCTTTATAGATTTCGGCAAGATAATGGGAGGACTCCTCAGGTGATGTTTGAAACATTGTAGCTGAAATAGAAAACACTTCATTAATAAATTAGTAATATGTATATTGTTCTGCATAATATATTCAGCCTTACAGCCTTATTCTGTTCACTTTACAAATTCAACAAATTTCTAATTTGTAAAAATCTTCTCGCTGTGGATAGTTATGAAAGTGAATTTGTTGTAATGGAGATATTTTACATGTGTCATTATTTGTATACAAAGAGTAAAAATATGAACAATATACCGGCTCGCGTTATGGAGCCGTTTTATATTAAGAAGTTGATTTTTCCCTTTTTTGGTATAAAACAAGTAAGGAAGTTATCGCTTGCACAGACGGACGGACAGACAGACATCCGGATTTCAAATATACTTGTCACCTTGATCACTTTGGCATATATAACTCCATACCTAACTCGATAAGTTTTAGATGTTACAACCAATCGTTAGGTGAACAAAACTATTATACTCTCTTAGCAAATTTATTGCGAGAGTATAAAAATAAAGATAATGAGGGTAGCTTTGGCGAAACTGTTTTCTGTATATTGAATGCGATTACAGCTTAGCAAATTTTTGCCAATAAAGAACAAAATTTAGATTTCATAGTCCCCAAGCAACTTTTCTGAAGCTAAACATAACAAACAACTAAATCAAAATTGCATTCCAAATATTTTTAAATATACTTATTATAAAGGTCATATGCACATAAGTATATGTATTATATTATGTAGTATTCTATGGCTTTGCGGGAGAGCAAAAGACCAGGGGGGACCTGGGATGTAAAAGCGAATATATCGCCTCGGCCATCTGATTATCAATCAACTTCATTTACGCGCAGGACTCCCTGTTTGGTTAGGGAGGTTAACGAGGCTCTGGCGACTGAGTAAAGGCAGTATAACCTTATTATCTATATTGAGTTGTATTGAGCTGCGTCTATGCCTTATGTTTCATTTAATCAATTAAAAAGTATTTTAAAGTAAAAACAACAAAAATATGTATTTGTGTTGTAATTTTTGTCAAAAAATTGTCCTTTGAGTAATTTTTACCACTGTGAATAGTCTATATATATGTAAAACAAAATTTGGCAGCACTCAGCAAGCGACGATAGAATTTTTAATGAGGTATCCGCTTACTCTCCTGCGCGAATTCAACTAGATAATTTTGTTGTTGCTTTCACATGTGAAATTATTGACAGGCGAGCAGCGCCCAAAGATAGCGAGCAGAGAAGTAACCAATCGATGACATCAATTATGAAATTGAAGTTAATTTTTTAACTATTTTGCAACAAATATGGAAAGGCATGTGAAAACGTACGTTATAGAATAATTCAAATACATTTTTCAATTCTATTCAATATAATTGGACAGAAATCAGCAGTTTCCGTTTAAATTATTTTGTTTCCCACACGTGTGGGGAAAAGCTAAGAGTACTGAAGTTTTATTTTTTATTTATTTCTTTATTTCTTGACAAAAATTTAAAAATATTTTATAAATTTGTAAAGTGCACAGAATAGGGCTGTTATTGTATACTTCATGTGAATAAACCATTCCCATGTTATTTAATTTAACACGAATGAAAAATTTGTATCATGAGTTTCGTGTGAATTAAAACTTACAGTAGGATGCAGAAGTGAGTTCATGTTGATATGTCGGGTACGTATATGTTAGATAGTAATAAAACTAGTGATCGAAATTCAAAAATTTTTTTTTTTACTCAGTTGTGCACCATAAACATTATTTTTAACAGTTCAAAAATATTTGTAACATGAAGTATTTTTTATATCCAGTGAAGTCTTTATAGCTTCACACTATCTTTATATATATGTAAATAATTTCATGTTTTTTGTAAGGAATTATCTACTAAAACTACTGAACTGATTTCAATTAAATTTTACACACTTTTTCCATTTCAAATCTGCTATCGACAGCACGAGAAGAAGCTGCATTTTTGTAACTATGTCTAAATTTGGCATCCCCCCACAAAATAATTCGAGCTAAATATAGGAGGTTTAATGTTGTTAAAGAGTGTACAGCTGCTGGCGTACACCGATGATATTGAAATCATTCGGCCCTATTCCCGTTGTCGTTGTCGTTTTAATAGTCGTTTCTAAGTCGTCGTCGTTCTTATCGTCGTTTCGTTCCTAAATTGATATTCTTGAAGTATATCGTAACGCCTAAGAAAAGTTATCGAAATTTGTATACATATTTTATATAGTATACTTTAAGGCGCTCTTTTCCCATATAAAAATTTCTTTCTTATGTAACGAGACATATTTTTAAAGCAATCCTTAATGGATTTTATGCTATTCTCTATTGACTCTAAACAACGTTCTCACTGTAATTATTGTACTTACGTACAACAATGTTAGTCTTCCATCTTTATTTGATTTTTTAAAAGAAGTAGTGGTGACATCTGTGTCCTCCAAACTTTCTTCTGAAATGTGTTATACTTCCAGCGTCTCATGCTCCTTGCTTCTGGCTAATCCGACTACTCTACCTAGTGGTCCAGGAGACATGGGTATCTGTTTATTAACTCCTCGTCTTGTTGGAGTACTATTTGTTTCTTCGTTTTGAATTTTAAGACCTTTCATATCTTAAATGTACTCTTAGATATAAAAATGCAATTTTATTAATGCCAACAATTTAGGACGCGAGATGGCGGTGGATTGGATTTAGGTTTTTTTTTTAGAAAAAAAATATCCCTCCCAAAAAATCGAAATTTAAAGGATTTATCCCTTTTCTAAAGTCCTTGGCATATACAGGATATTTTTCCATTTCAGAAATTAAAATTTCAAACTGATTCCGATTTGGAAATTCATCTTCACATCAAATATTCCTTGAAACAACCGCGTCGTTTTCTATGTCCCTCACAATTATAGCAACGACAAAAAACGACTGTTTCTATGTCGTTTCTATAGTCGTTTCAAATTGGGGAATCTCAATTTATTTTCGATAAATGTCGTTAACGCCAACAGGAATACCAAATAGGCGTTCTTAAGTCGTTTTAAAACGATAACGACAACGGGAATAGGGGCGATTGGAAAAAATAACCGCATCGTTAGTTCTGCTTTTTCCAGGTTTGACAAAGAAGCGAGGCTAATGGGTTTGGTGGTGAATGAGGACAAGACGAAATATCTGCTGTCATCAAACAGTCAGCGCATTCCTGTCTTGGCTCCCTTTTCACTGTTTAGTCATATCTTTGAAGATGTAGATAATTACGTCTATCTTGGAAAAAACATCAACAACAGCAATAATCTTCTATCCAATCTTATCCTCAGATCGCGGAATTATTCCGTTGTTATTTTAAGCACTATTTGTTTATTTTAGTAAAAAAATTAATATTTTTTTATTTTATTTTTATTTTGGCTACTTGGTTAAAATATTTTTTACGAGGAAAACTACCAAGTGTCCGAATTTTGAATGGCGGCACTGTAACACTATACCCCGGAACATTTTACAAAAAAATAATTTGTTTTAATTATAATTTAACTTACCAAGCATTCCCATATTATTCGGATTCCTTGTATTTGATAGTTCATTCTGAACTACTAGCTTTAATATTAATCTGAGAACGTTAGGTTGTTGCGTTATCATTTCTTTTATACAAAACATAAAAAAATTTAATGACGGTTTAGTTTTTAATCTAATTTTGACAAGTATTGCCAATACTTCGTGGTCCTTTATATGATTTTCTTTAATATTATAACATATGTAGTATAAAAGTTGCTGGGCATATTTTACAAGTTTGCCATTATGGATCCATAATTCTAGTCGAGTTATACAAAGATAACGAACCTCGGCTAAACCGGCTGTAGAACATAAAAACTTTAAAAAGTTTCGTGTATACCAATCTGTTTGTTGTCTCTTATTTAGCTGTTCTTTTATTGCATCGACTACAATTTTTTCAACCGTATTTTCAATATCAGAGAAACGATTGAAAATTAAATAAGAAGAATCTGTATCAATACCAAAGCCAATAGATTCAATAGTGTTAGAACTTCCGTCACCTGAATCATCCTCTAAACATAATTGCATTTCTCGGTATTGTTGCCCTACAGACCCTCCAAATACTGGTGTTTCAAGTTGCATTGTGTTGTTTGGGGGAATTTTTGTGTTAAAAACATAACAGATATTTTTTATATATGGCATACAAAAATCATTATCGGCCCATATTCGTTCATTAATGGCATCTTCTATGTAAATACGAATTAAATGTTCCGGCCAGTTGTTTTTATCATAGTATGCTTTGGTTAATAAGTTAGATGCAATTGCTTGAGAATTGGAACTTTGTTTCAATTTAATATTTACATCTCTACGCAATATATAAAGAAGACCAGCGCTAATGACATCTTTCTTAAAAATATGTGGTCTTAGTTTAGCAAGATAGAATAGACCAAAATAAAGTACGTAATCAATTTTATTGCGAGAATATGGTTCCATAAGTTGTTTTACTGATCCACATATAATGCGCAAAAAATGTTCATCAAACTGATCGAAATTCTCCTTTATTGCAATAAACAGATCCGTGTTTTCACAATCAATTGCAAATTGGTCCCATAATTCGTGTATTGTGAAGCCCGATGATTCTTCAAAACGCATTATTTTGGCTTTTTTGCTTACGTTCACAACGCCAGTAGTGGCTTCACGCTTACGATCAGAAACCATTGTGTTTCCTTTACATGAAGATATCTTTTTAGTATCCTCCCGACTGGTTTTCGCGCCTAATGCGAAAAATTCATTTCCCATAGGTCCAGATGACTTTTTCTGACCTCTGGAATTGTTACCACCTTTACTTCGATCCATTTTATAAACAATTTCCCAGGAAGACGTAAAAATTTTCGATTTTCACACTGGCGAATTTAAAACAATTATTGTAAACTTAACAAAATGCAGAGCATTCGTTAGCAAAACTAATGTATATTCCCTTTTGTTTAACAAAATACCGAATACCTGTATGACACTTGTTAATCGATTAAATAAAGAATACAAAACAACAAACTTGAATCGATGATCGAAATCGATAACTTGCAAGATTTATCCAGAGACCGAAATTCGTTGTTGCCAGAACATTCGGCTGGGGACGTGTTGCCAACGATCTACTCTATAAGGGCTGCAACGGGACAGGTATCCGTTTCTAGCTAATTTTTAATAGAACATTTGATATTTCATTATAATCATTTGCTAAATGGTGTCGAGCAAGCAGGTTTGAGCTGCCGAAGCGCATGTTTGAACACTTGAACCGTTTAAAAATTTGAAGAGCATTAAAAAAGTGTTTGAATATTAATATTTATTCGAAAAACTGCATTTTTATACCAAAACATTTTATCGTTTTACACTATCATTCATCTTTTTGAGGATACTACATATTCTATATATTTCAGTAAAAAATGTCTACATGTATGTAAGTCGTATTATCGTTAAAATTTTAGTGGTACTTATTTAACGTTGCAATTATATAAATATAGTAAATTTGCAATATGGCAACATAAGTTAGATGAGCGCTCTTTGGCAATATTTTGGTAATATCAGCTTATTGTGAATTAATTGTAAGCATACCATGAATGTCACTGAAAATGGTCTCGCATATTTGCAAGATTGTCGTAAAATAAAATGCATGTACAAATTAACAGTTACTTAAATGTTTTAGTTAATGTTTTTTAGTTAATTAAATGTTTTACGATATTGTAATTTTGCGATGTTGCCATACGTTTACGACGTTAAATAAGTACCAATATTAACATGTTGCAAGAGTTAAAAAATCAAAGCAAAACCGCAGATTTCTGCTAGCAAAAACTACAATATGCTTATGTTAAATTTACGATTGATTTTAAAGCTGCTGGCTATCAGAAACGATTTATTTTGGAAATCCGTTACAGTAATTTTAACATTGGGTATAAAGATGCCCATTATATTGGCTTCAAACGTGGTTTAATTATTTTGTTAATACTCATCAGGAGCCCACGCAAGCACTGTTGATAATGTTCGCCATTGCTAAGAATCATTAATTAAAGTTCATGCAGTTTGCTTTATTTGCTTCGAGGTAGAAGGTGCAGAAGCCAGTATTGAAGCTTTGTAGATTTACAAAATAATGATACGTTAACTTTGAAATTGATATCCATATGCTACTAGATTAGAAATGAATACGTCAAAAGGCGATAAATAAAGAAACAGTTATGCGGATCATTTAGCATCGAGCAACCCGCTGACTTGGTGCGTTCGGTTAATTGCCTCTGTTATCTTACCATTGCACACTTTTAGAGGCAAGCTTGCCATAATAAGAAACCTTACTTGACCCTTAACCGGAAATAACCCACGATTACCATATGGTAACGCAAAATTTATCCCTATATCTTTATAAATAACATGAAAATTACACTATAAAACTGTTTGGTTTTTTTTTGCATTTTCCTGAAAAGTTATATATTGGATATAATGAATCGTGAAACAGATTTCATTTTCGTGTACTGGCCCCCTGTATTGTATTTCATTTCAAAAAAATCAGAAACGTAAAAAGCTCTGGGCAATACCGGTTTAAGTAATAAAGAGAGAAAACACATGGATCATAATTAGCTCCTGCTCTTATGTATAAAAGTCCAAATGGAGAACCGTCAAAAGAAAATGACCATCTTGATCGTCCTCTACTTGTATGCAAGTTTTACGTTTCTTTATTGACATTCAATACATATTTGTCTAACTGCATAGAGTAACACGGCATATTCACGGAATATTTCCTTTGCTCGAGTGAAACGAATAGACTTAAGATGGATATGTGAAAAGGATATAAAAAAGAATACAATTAAGCGAATCATTCGATCGATTTGTGTTCTTGTTAACCCTGTGTAGGACTGCATGAAGGAGTACATAAATCTTGAACAGTGTCTGTGCCTCTCAGACGTTATATATGGTAAACCTCTCAGATATTCAGAAAAAATTCAGAGGAAATATTTTTTTATTATAGTGTCCTCTGTGTCAAAACTAGCTATATTCGGGTAATTACTTCAACTAGCACCAATATGTGGTAATATGGGAGGTATCTGAGCAAAATTAAGTGAACTTATATGTTGATTCTGAATCTATTAGAGCGCACCAAACATTCCTCCTTCTTGCTATTTGACGCCAATTGGAAATACCTGCTTCCACCAGCGGTTACTGCATCGAACACTTTCAAAGTTTGTGCTGGTTTCAAAGTGTTTTCCTCTATTCAAACAACATGACCTAGCCAGCATATTTGATGTCTTTTCATACGCTGAGTTATGTCTACGTGGTCGTATAACTCATACAGCTCATAGTTCCATTGTGTGCGGTATTCTCCGTTGCCAATGTTCAAAGTACCATACATCTTCCGCAAAACCTTTCTCTCGAAAACTCTTAGTGCCGTCTGATCGGATGTCGACATCGTCCACACTTCTGCACAATAAAGCAGGACTGGAAATATGAGGGACTTTGGTTTTTGTTCGTCGAGAGGAGACTTTATAAGCTGACATTGTTGGTGTTGTTGATGCTGGTGGCCAGGTATACGAAATTATCAACGAACTCAAAGTTACGACTGTCAGCAGTGACGTGGGAGCCAAGACGCGAATGTACTGACTGGTTGTTTTGTGACGGGAGATATTTCGTCTTGTCTTCATTCACAACCAAACTCATTCACTTCGCTTTCTTAGCTAGTCTGGGAAAAGCAAAACTAACGGATACCAAATTCAGACATAGCGACATAGAGACAGCTTTAAAATAGATGAAAAAGTGTGTGGGTCTTTTCTAAGATTTGGCGCATGTAGAATATATGATCCATGGTCTATTTTTCAGGTCTAAAGTGTGACTTTATAATGTCAACCAGTTCGTTAGCGATGGGCCTTAGTCTTTCACACAATACCCTCGATAGGTCCTTATATTAGATATTGAAGAGACTTATCCCACGGTAATTGGCGCAGATTGTGGGTCTCCCTTTTTATGCATTGGACAGAGCACACTAATATTCCAAGTGTCGGACATGCTTTCGTCCGACCATATTATGTAAAGAAGCTGATGAATGCACCTTTTCATTTCTTCGTCTTCGTATTTGAATAGCTCAGGGTAATGGAAGACAATTCTAACGTACCACCTCGTTTTTTGGCGTTTCCCAAGGCCAATTGTTTCGACTGCAGTGGTACGCAGTGAGTTTGAGATGCCGTTACACAGTTCCCTTAAATCGGGATTTCGATGAGTGCTCTCAGAGAGCAAGAGGTCAAGTCGAGTAGAAAAACGATCGGCTTTCTGTTGCAATTGCTGGTATCTACATACATCCATATTTTGGGCCCGAGCGAATTTGCCGTTTGTCGATGTTTCATTACCAAGGCTGAATTTTCCGACTGTTATGCCAAAGACATCTTCTTTACCCACATTAAAATCGCCAAGCACGATTTAGAAACCGTGATAGGGGCAGGATTTGGTCACATCGTTCTTCTCTTCCGTCGTTGCGTTGGTGAATATCATATCGATATATTGAAGATCTTCGCTTTGATGCGGATTGTGGCTAGGCGTTTATCCATCGGGATGAATGCCAGGACTCGTCGACTTTATATCTCTTCCACCACGAATGCAACACTGAATTTGTATGTATGTGATTGGCGTTCAACCGTTTAGCCGGTTATAGCCGAATCGATGAGAGCGCGCCACTACTCTCTTTCCTTCGCAGTTCGGCGCCAGTTGGAGATTCCAAATGTAACCAGGTCGCTCTCTTCCACCGGCGGGTACTGTATCGACCACTTTCAGAGCTGGAGTGTTTTCGTTCATTCGGACAACATGACCTAGCCAGCGTAGCCGCTGTCTTTTTATTCGCTGAACTATGTCAATGTCGTCGTATAACTCGTACAGCTCATCGTTCCATCGTCTGCGGTATTCGCCAATATTCTGAGGACCATAAATCTTATGCAAAATTTTCCTCTCGAAAACTCCTAGAGTCGTCTCATCTGATGTTGACATCGTCCACGCTTCTGCACCATAAAGCAGGACGGGAATGATAAGCGACTAGTAGAGTTTGATTTTGGTTCGTCGAGAGAGGACTTTACTTTTCAATTGCCTACTCAGTCCAAAGTAGCACCTGTTGGCAAGAGTGATTCTGCGCTGGATTTCGAGGCTGACATTGTTGGTGTTGTGGTTCCCAGGTATCCGAAATTATCTACAACTTCAAAGTTATGACTGTCAACAGTGACGTGGGAGCCAAGACGCGAGTGCGCCGACTGTTTGCTTGATGACAGGAGATACAGTGGCTCACAGCCAAAATGATGCAGCAACGAAATGAAAAATCGCTTAGTCAAAAATCATGTTTATATTTCGAAATTAAAAACTTTTACTAATTTATTGATTAGGTACATATGTATATGTTTACTTTTTTAAATAAAAAAACGTAAATATTATTTTTTTTTACTAGCGTTAAGTAAAATCATGTTCGTATACCGAAATACAAGCTCACAGCCAAAATGATGCACAAATGTTTACCGTTAGCGGCGACAGCTTAGCGACGATTTTCGACTGCAAAGTAAATACTGTAAATAGTAAATGTGAGCTATCCTGGAATGATATTTAAAAGTTTTGACATTTGTGTATTGTCATTTTAAAGTATATTTTAAAATGGGCCGCCAAACCAGTATTGAAGTGTGCGAGCTAATTCTAAGTATTATAAAGACGGAAAAAGTCAACGCAAAGTCGCGTAAATGGTGAAACTGAGTCAAGGAACTATTCGGCATATCATTTAATGTTAAGTTCTTGAAAATCGTATCACAAATAAAATAAATCGACTTATAATAAAACATTTAATGAAATTGACACCCATTGGATTGCACCGAAAATCCCCATTTAAGTTCTCCAGCTTAAATCAACGAAATGGAAAAATCCTTCGGAAGAACAGTCATCCCACATCCACATAAGAAGAATGCTCAGAGAAGCTGATTTAAATGGCCGCACAGACCGAAATAAACCGTACATCAATACTAAAACTCGAAGTGCAATGTGGAAGGTTGCAAACAAACAGTTAAATAAGCCTGCAAGCTTCTGGAATACCGTAATTTTTGGAGATGAGAATAATTTCAACCTCTTTAGATCTGATAAAAATAGATATGTATGGACAAAAACATTTGCTGAGCTACAACCGCAAAATCTACGTAGTACCGTAAAACATGATGGTGAGCATGACATGGTGTGTGGATGCATGCCGTCTTCTAGTGTCGGGAATTCGGAATTCATCGATTGTAATATGTGCAAGAGTGTGTATCTGGACATTTTGAAGCGAATTTTGCTACAAAATACCGCGAAATTAAATACTTTTGATAACTTTCGGTACTATCAAGATAAAGATCCGAAGCACAAATTCGGAGTTGGCTCATTACATTCATCATTTAGCAATGTATATATACCTCTTGCACAATTTGGGGAATGGTATTGGTACAATCACGGATGAAAGACCCAAACCTGCGAACCAAAACAACATGGGCACTTCCACTACTGTTCTTGGTACTATCACTAACTGCGAACCAAAACTGCACGTGCACTTTCAGTACTGAGACCCACAAAAGCCCAGAAACTATATCCGCTATTTTCGGTTAGTTCTACCAAAATCTCAAATGAGAATTTCATATTTATTTAAAATATCATGCCATTTAGGTGTTTGTTATTATATTTACTTTATAAATGTATTATCGTACTTCACTATATACATATGTAAACGTATTGAATATTTAAACAATTTTTACTATCTGACAAAGGCTGGAAGAAGAGTGGCAAATGTCAAATACCCCGAACGGCCTGGAAGTGTAAGCTGCGCACATTATGTGAGGACTATTTTGGTTTCTTTAGGAGATGTGGAAGATCTGTTCTTTCATTAATTTCATTAGTACTAGATTCGTCCATTTTCTGGGAGGAGGGTTTCTATAAAACATAAGGTAAAATTAGAATTTTTACAACATAAAAGTTGGTAATAATTACCTTATGTTTCAGGAATTCTAAATCTAGCACTGGCAACGTTCTAGTCTTAACATCCATGCTCTTGCTGTAGTATTTCCATTGAACTAATTTCGGTGAATCCATGTCCTTGTAAAGCGATACAACAACGTTATGATTCCTCAATACAAGGTGAAAATGAATCAAAAAAGTCCTCCTAATTAAACATATAAGAAGTTTTTAAATTTTTATGCTCACAAACATTCATTTAAATTTACCCTCTGATTTCTAAGTTTTAGTTGCTGGTATGGCCAACTGAGGTAGGTGCCGGTAAGTGCAAAAATACTGCATATGCTTTGCCCTCTAAACCATGTCGTTCCAATTCTCGTGCTTGTGTTGACCAAAAGGTTTAATTGCACGTAAAAAAGTGACATTAAACCTAATATCTGGTGTGTCAATGATTTATGTTCCATGTAGCAGCGTTTGCATCCATAGTTCTGAATTTGCTTGCAGCACATATTCCATCGCTTCGAAAGTTCTACGCTGCTACTATAAGTGGCACCAATTACGTTACGTACCTTTAACGCGCATTATGAGGTACCCAATATGTATACAATACAGCGAAGTCGATCAGCCTAAGGCCGTTTGGCGATGTTTCGTCATGGAGGCTGAATTTTCCGACTGTTGTGCCAAAGACACCTTCTTTACCCACCCTGGCGTTAAAATCGCCAAGCACGATTTTGACATCGTGGGGACGCTCATAGGTGCGTTCTAGGCGCTCATAGAAAGCATCTTTGGTCACATCGTCCTTCTCTTCCGTTGGGGCGTGGGCGCAAATAAGCGATATGTTGACGACCTCGCTTTGAAGCGGATTGTGGCTAAACGTTTATCCACCGGGGTGAATGCCAGGACTCGGCGACGGAGTCGCTCTCCCACCACAAATCCAACACCAAAATTGCGCTCATTTATATGGCCGCTGTAGTAGATGTCATCAGGACCCATCTTCTTCCGTCCTTGTCCCGTCCTTCGCACTTCTTGGATGGAGGTGCTGTCAGCCTTTAGTCGTATGAGGACATCAACCAGCTGGGCAGAGGCACCTGCACAATTAAGGGTCTGGACATTCCAGGTGCATGCCCTTAAATCATTATCCTTAAAACGTTTTCAGGGGTCGTCATCAAAAGAGGGGTGTCTCATCCGAGGCTTTCTTTTTCGATTTTTCATTGGTACTTCGTTTTTATGTGGTGGGTCCCAAGCCCTACGCAAACCGCAGAAGTGGGTTCGACTTCTCACTTTAGCTCGCCTTCAAACGGATGTTTGTTAGCTACCCAGAGGATACTTGGTCTAAAACCGGAAGTCGTGAGCTGCTTGAATCATGTGGAGAAGAATCGTTTCTGGCCACTCCCAAGTGAATGACAATCAAAAACTTTCCTCGCTTACGTGAACTTCTATACATGATCCCATCCTTCTGAATTTACGCTTCTTCATTTGGCCACTGTAGTAGAAATCAAAAGGACCCAAGGCTCTGTTTTATATTTCATTGGGAAGGATTTTTTTGTGGCATCGTTTGAATAAATCAGTGAAAAATAAAGTGCAATTTTCAGAGCCCTATTCGGTACACCATCTAGGTCTGATGCTTTAGAGTTTCGAAAGCGCTCTGCGGCTTACAATACTTCTATATTCGTAATTTCCGGCGCATCCACGACTCCCCAGTGCCGGGGTCTGTCATGGCTCCTTTTTATGACAATCGTGTCCCCTCTGACGTTGTTTGTCTTTGCTGATAATTATCATTATAGCCAGGTGGTCACTCTGGATATACATATCATACACCCGCCAGTCTATATATCGAGATAAGACCCTGCTAACAAAAGATATGTCTTCTTGTATTTAGCAGTACAACGTCCAGTATGGCGAAGGCTTTAAGCTCTCTCTCTGGTTTGTAGATTTGCTACCCCATATGTATTTTTCCATATTTAGTCTGCTTTAATGGTTTGCTTTGCATCAGCTTATGTCAGCATGGCCACATGGCTACCTTTTTTGTGGTATCCGAGATCCAGGTCGAGAGATGCTGAAACGCCTCGCTGTGCTTAGGTTTATTTGCAGTATCTTCACCTTCTTCATCTTTTGCAATATCTTCGGTGAATCAGTGAATTTTTGTATAATTTTTCCCAATTCAAAAAAGTCAGGTCAGTATAAAAATTTGAATTATGAGCTAAAATATGCATCCAAGAAAAAATGTTGAATGAGAAATTGTTTGCATTTGTAATAAGAGCACTCATCAGCATCTCGATATAAGGGAGATGTGGAACGGCATCTCAAACTCATTGCATACCGCTGTAGCCGAAACAATTGGTCTTCGGCAACGACAAAAAACCAGTTGGTACGATGCGAATTGTCGTTTCGGTCAATTGGTCAACACGTTCGGGGTGGGATAGATATCGAGAACTGAAGAAGTGCGAGACGCATATGCAGACGTAAAAAGAATGAGGCCGAAATGCGTGAGTATGAAAAACTGGCCGACATGGGTAACGCTCGAAAATTTTATGAAAAGATGAGGAAAATTACAGAAGGTTTCAAGTCCGGAGCATTATCATGTAGGGACCGAGGAGGTAATCTGGTAACGGATGTCCAGAGCATACTGGGATTATGGAGGGAACACTTCTCTGAATGGCAGTGAAAGTACAACACCAGGAGATGGCGAACCCGATTCCCCAATCGATGACGAAACAAAACAAATACGGCTATGTAAACTGACGTTGAGCAACACCAAAAATTCTAAACATACTTACGATGTTGGACCAGCTCGGTCAGGATCGGGAAGGACCTTTCCGAGCCGTTCGATACCAAACGAGGTTTCAGACAGGGGGACTCACTATCGTGCGACTTCTTCAATCTATTGCTGGAAAAAATAATACGAGCTGCAGAGCTAAATAGAGAAGGTACAATCTTCTATAATATTGTTCAGCTACTAGCGTACGTCGATGATATGTATATCTTCGGAAGCAACACGCGTTTGTTCTGCTTCTTCTAGTCTTGAAAAGGAAGTGAAGCGTATGGGTCTGGTGGTGAATGAGGACAAGACGAAATATCTCCTGTCTTATTTTCATTATCCCCGTCCTGATGTATGGCTAAAGGTTTTGCGCTAGATTTATGGTCCTCTAAACATTGGCAACGGCGAATACCGCAGACGATGGAATGACGACATTGACACAGTTCAGCGAATAAAAAGACAGCGGCTAAAAGTGTTCGATGCAGTACCCGCTGGAAGAAGCCGCGGAAGAGGACGACCTCCACTCCAATGGAAGGATCAAGTGGAAAATGACCTGGCTTCACTTGGTGTTTCCAGTTGGCGCCAAAAAGCAAAAAGGAGAAACGGGTGACGCGCTCGGGTGGATTCGGCTATAATCGCTTAAAGCCCACAGATCTTCGATCGGGTTTAAATCATGGCTGTTCGCAGGCCACGTCAACTGATGTATTCCTATTTTAGGCATAAAATCGCGCACCTCCAAAAAATAACAAGAAGGAGGTCAAAATTACTTCTGAATGCGATTAATAACAGGTAGTAGAATTAAAAAAAAATATTTCCGTTGTTGGACCAGTGACATGGGGCAGAAAAACTTCGGCCAATGTACACTTTCTGACCAGGGGACTGCCCGTCCGCCCCGGCATATACCGGTCGTTGTTACAGCCTCACCTAACATGGTGAACAGACGCTGACCGCTCATTATGACTCCATCGCGCTTGGAATTTGGAAAAAGTCACTTATATTAGAGGAGAGGCGTTAACGATCTTCCTGCCGACTTCTTGCCTTGAACTTTTACTCATACACATTTGTGTGCTTTTGTCAGCATGAATAAAATTTCTTAGCTTCAATTACAATTACAAAAAAAATTGCGAAAGATCTGAAAAAAACGGAATTTCTGCATAATGTACATACAAAACAAATGCAACAGAACAATATATTTTTGGAGATTTTTACAGAGATTGGTTGTCGTGTGAATTGAATTAAATACTATTAAACAAAAATGCATATATTGCAGCATTACATTTTAATTTTCAAGGCCTTATCAAGGCCTCGTTTTAATTTTCAAGGACTTATCATGCTATCTTCACAACAGAAAATAAAGATCGTGGAATAAAAGATATTTCCTAATCGCATTAAAAAAAATTATTAAAAAAATAATAGATCCTCGTTCTAATTTTCAAGGCCTTATCATGATATCTTCACAACAGAAAAAAAGGCCGTGGAATGAAAGATATTTCATAATCGCATTAAAAAAAATTAATCAAAAAATAATACTATTTTATATTAACGATCATTTAATAAATACGGATACAAATATGCTGTGGTTGTAAAATATAATGACATTGAGTTCTCAAAATCTAAATCTTTTTCAGTTTAGAAAGATGATAGAGGAAAGAAATGGTGTGTGGGTAGTTCCGAATTCTACTCCGAGTTCTATTAAAGACATACTCCTTAGATAAAGATCTAAGAAAACTCGCTGAAATCGTTTGAGCTTTTCCAGCAACCCAAGTTTCAGTGAAACGGGCATTCAGTGCTCCATCACTGATTTTAACTAAACTTCGTTCAAAACCTAACGACTCTACCAATTTCAAAGAAAACGAGTTCAATTCAGTTTCCTCACAATACAAATATGTGTGTTACTTATTTTTATCGATTAATAAAAACTAGTAAAAACCAAAGTGTATTCAATAAAGTGAACTAAGTATTTGACATACCCGTTTTTGACAATAAAATAGTAAACAATTCATGTATTTATTTACATTATCCCGTGTTTTTTATCTTGAACAATGTAATACATATGGAGGAGGATGGAGTCATATGTAGAAGTTCACGTAAGTGAGGAAAGTTTCTGACTGCCATTCACTTGGGAGTGGCCAGGAACGATTCTTTTACATGTGGCTCAAGCAGTTCACAACTTCCGGTCTTAGACCAAGTATCCTCTGGGTAGCCAACAGACATCCGTCTGGAAGCGAGCTAAAGTGAGAAAGCGAATCCCGCTTATGCGGTTGTGCGTAGGGCTTGGGACCCACCACATAAAAACGAATAACCAGTGAATAAGAAACACAGGCCTCGGATGAGAAACCCCCCTTTTGATGACGACCACGGCAAACGTATAAAGGACTATGATTTAAGGGCATGCACCTGGAATGTCCGGACCCTTAATTGGGAAGGTGCCTCTACCCAGCTGTTTGATGTCCTCGTAAGAGTAAAGGCTGAAATCACCGCAATCCAAGAAATGCGATGGACGGGACAAGGACGGAAGAAGGTGGGTCCTTGTGACATCTACTACAGCGGCCATATAAAGGAGCGCAAATTCGGTGTGGGATTCGTGGTGGGAGAGAGACTCCGTCGTCGAGTCCTGGCATTCACTCCGATGGATGAACGTCTAGCCACAATCCGCATCAAAGCGAGGTACCTATGAGCGCTGCCCCCGCCACGATGTCAAAATCGTGCTTGGCGATTTCAACGCTAGGGTGGGTAAAGAAGGTGTCTTTGGCACAACAGTCGGAAAATTCAACCTCCATGACGAAACATCACCAAACGGTCTGAGGCTGATCGACTTCGTCGGGGCCCGAAATATGGTCGTCTGTAGTACTAGATTCCAGCATAAGAAAATCCATCAAGCTACATGGTTTTTCCCGGATCGAATCACTCGCAACCAGATCGATCATGTTGTGATAAATGGACATGTCTCCAGTGTTTTTGATGTGCGTACGCTTCGTGGTCCCAACATTGACTCGGACCACTATCTTGTAGCAGCTAAGATACGCACCCGCCTCTGTGTAGAAAAGCGCACACGTCAACAGACACAAGGAAGGTTCGACATCGAGAAGCTGCAATCACAACCGACAGCCGAACGATTTTCTACTCGACTTGCACTCCTGCTCTCTGAGAGCACTCATCAGCATCTCGGTATAAGGGAGCTGTGGGACGGCATATCAAACTCCTTACGTACAGCTGCAACCGAAACCATTGGCTTTCGGAAAAGCCAAAAAAACAGCTGGTATGATGAGGATTGTCGTCTCGCAGTGGAGAGAAAACAGACTGCCTACCTCGCAATGTTGCGATCGACCGCAACACGAGCGGGATGGGAAAGATACCGAGAGCTGAAGAGGGAAGCGAGACGCATTTGCAGAAAAAGAAAGAAAGAGGCAGAAATGCGTGAGTATGAAGAGCTTGACAAGCTGGCCGACAGGGGTAATGCTCGAAAATTTTACGAAAAGATCCGGCGACTAACTGAAGGTTTCAAGACCGGAGCACACTCCTGTAGAACCCCCAGCGGTGATCTAGTGGTTGATGACCAGAGTATACTGTGTTTGTGGAGGGAACACTTCTCTAACCTGCTGAATGGCAGTGAAAGTACTACACCAGGAGATGGCGAACCCGATTCCCCAATCGACGTCGATGGAACAGATGTTCCATTGCCCGACCGTGAAGAAATTAGAATAGCAATTACCCGCTTGAAGAACAACAAGGCGGCGGGGGCCGATGGATTGCAGGCCGAGCTATTCAAATACGACGGCGAAGAGCTGATAAGGTGCATGCATCAGCTTCTTTGCGAAATATGGTCGGAAGAAAGCATGCCCGACGATTGGAATCTCAGTGTACTCTGCCCAATCCACAAAAAGGGAGACCCCACAATCTGCGCCAACTATCGTATGATAAGCCTCCTTAACATCGCTTATAAGGTTCTATCGAGCGTACTGTGTGAAAGACTAAAGCCCACCGTCAACAAACTGATTGGACCTTATCAGTGTGGCTTTAGACCTGGAAAATCAACAACTGACCAGATATTCACCATGCTTCTTGGAGAAGACCCGTGAAAAAAGGATCGACACACACCATCTATTTGTCGACTTTAAAGCTGCTTTCGACAGCACGAAATGAGCTGTATGTGTTGTTCGACGACATAGACATAGTCCAGCGAATAAAAAGACAGCGGCTACGCTGGCTGGGTCATGTTGTTCGAATGGATGAAAGTGCCCCAGCTCTGAAAGTTTTCGATGCAGTACCCGCTGGTGGAAGCCGAGGAAGAGGGAGACCTCCACTCCGGTGGAAGGACCAGGTGGAGAAGGACCTGTCTTCACTTGGTATTACCAATTGGCACTAAACCGCCAAAAGGAGAGGTGCGTGGCGCACTGTTGTGGACTCGGCTATAACCGCGTAAGCGGTTTCTACGCCAGTTAAGAAGAAGAAGAATGTAATACATATTGATAAAATTGTTTGCAATTCATCAGTTGGAGCACAAACATTAGTAAATTACTTCCATGTGTTGTTTTGCATAAGCAGAAAGTATTCGGCATTTTCTTTTATTAATTTAAAAAATATTTTTTTTGATTTGAAATTTGTTTACTTTTGAAGAAGAATGTAATACATATTGATAAAATTGTTTGCAATTCGTCAGTTGGAGCACAAACATTAGTAAATTGCTTCCATGTGTTGTTTTGCATAAGCAGAAAGTATTCGGCATTTTCTTTTATTAATTTAAGAAATATTTTTTTTTGATTTGAAATTTGTTTACTTTTGAATTTCAAAATTTGAATTTTTGAATAAATGTAAGGGTTAAATCAATGGCAACAAACATGTCAAATTCGGGTAAAAAAATTAAAATGTCATATACTTAGTTCACTTTGTTGAATACACTTTGGTAAAAACTAGTAAGCAAGACACAGTTCTGATAAGAGAGTTGTCGAGTGAGGACAATTTTAAAGAGAGAGTTGTCGAGTAAAGTGCAAATAAGTTATAAGTTGGATTTGTAAAGTACACTGCAAGACGAGCAGAGTTACTAAACTTATGGAATATTACCTTAAAGTTACCATTTCTCCTCTTTTACGGCATGTCGGTGTGATTATCTTGCTCGCTCTCTCTCATAGATTTTGGTACCAATGTTGCATATATCTTTCTGCTCTAATTTTTCTTTGTTTTGGAAAAGCATGTGTCACTCTGTGGTTAGCAGAGCCCCCTGCAGTAGTTTTTTTTTAATCAGCCACGCAGCAAGTCATGGGTACTGAAACTCATTCAAAGAAATTTTAATAACACCACTACATACACACAAATGCAACAAAGGGCGAAATGTGCATAAACTCTTCTTTCGTACAGCACCCTGAATGATAGAAAGAAACAACCAAACTTCTCTTGTTTAAACAAGATTTGTTTTGAGCTATAACATGGCTGTTTGTGAAGTATTATTTTGCGTGTTTTATTTAAATCAGTGATCTGCAGACTAATTAAAGTTTAAATTATTTAACCACGCATTTTTATATAAGTAAAACGTAAAATATAAGTTTTCTAAAAACAAGAACTCTCGAAGGGATAGAAATATGTGTTGCAAGCAAATCCAGAACTATGGCCGCAAACGCTGCTACATCGAAGGCAAATCATTTACGCACCAGATATTAGTATGATAGTCTTTCAACTTGAAATTCGTCCTGGTTCAGTTATATGTAGTTGAATCGGAATTAGTTCAGGTGCAATGCCACATTTTTTATATGCAATTAAACCATTTGGTCATCTACATACACTTGGCATCCACGAAGTGCGGGTGCAACAAGCATGTGAAGAATTGGAACGACATGGTTTAGGTGCGTTTGCAACCGTTTATCATCGCGATGGGGATCAACTGGGTTTTGCCAATGAGCTAGAGGGCAAAGCAGTTGCAGTATTTTTGGACTTACCGGCACCTCAGTTGGCCGTGCCATTAGCAATTAAAACACAGAAATTAAAGGGTAAATTTAAGTGAATGTTTGTGATCATAGAAATTTAAAAACTTCTTGTATGTTTAATTAGGAGGACTTTTTTGATTCATTTTCACCTTGTATTGAAGAATCATAACGTTATTGTATCGCTTTACAAGGACATGGATTCACCGAAATTATTTCAATGGAAATACTACAGCAAGAGCATGGATGTTATGACTAGAACGTTGCCCGTGCTATATTTAGAATTCCTGAAACATAAGGTAATTATTACCAACTTTTATGTTGTAAAAATTCAAATTTTACTTTACATTTTATAGAAACCCTCCTCCCAGAAATTGGATGAATCTATTACTAGTAGAATTAATGAAAGAACAGATCTTACAAAACCTCCTAAAAAAACCAAAAGAGTCCTCACATAATGTGCGCAGCTTACACTTCCAGGTATTTGACATTTGCCACTCTTCCTCCAGCCTTTGTCAGATAGCAAAAATTGTTCAACTATTCATTACGTTTTACATATATATATAGTGTAGTACGATAATACATTTATAATGTAAATATAATAATAAACACCTAAATGGCATGCTATTTTAAATAAATATGAAATATAATTAATGAGTTTGTTATTAAATTCTCATTTGAGATTTTGGCAGAACTAACCGAAAATAGTTGGTATAGTTCCTGGGCATTTGTGGGTCGCAGTACTAAAAGTGCAAGTGGAGTTTTCGTTCGCAGTTTTGGGTTTTTCATCCGTAATTGTACCAAGAACAATACTGAAAGTGCCTATATAGTTTTGGTTCGCGGTTTCGGGTCTTTCATCCGTGATTGTACCAAGATCATTCACAGAATTGTGCAAGAGGTAAATATAAATTGTTAAATGATGAATGTAATGTGCAAGAAAGGGATGAACGATCACACGTACACAATAGTTTCGGGTACTTTTGTCAATTCGCCCTTAAGAATGAGAAACTTTCATTGAAACTGCAAGTACCACTCCCTGGCATTTCACCGGTACCTGTCAGGGCATCTATCAGTGGAGACTGTTCGATTTATCATATTCAGGGTAACCCTTTAATCACAGGTATTGGTCATTTGTTGGGTCATCGTTTCGTTACTTAAATTTGGTTCATTGGTCTTCATTCTATAGGTCACTTACTTTTCCGATTAAAAAGGAAAAATTGAAATTTTTTTTATTTTTATTTTTATTTATTTAATTGTATGAGGTATTTACATTTATAAATTAGTATGCTATTTCACATTTTTAATAATTATTATAGAATAATTTTTATATATTAACATTTTAGTAGAAAGTAAACTTTCATTTTTACAAACGTTTTGGCGGCTATCATTTATGCATTAACAAAATTTCCATATTTTACATATAAAGTTAGTATTAATTATTAAATTTTTATAATTTACAATTTCTCAAAAGTTTTAAGTATTGATTTTTTGTGTTATTTTACAATACAAATTAAATTTCACAACTATTGCCTAATAATGCCTCCTTAATCAAATCAGAAGCAAGATGAACAACTTCGGCGCCTCAATGTTGCTTTTAGAGCTCTGTTAATTATCCTTTGAAATTGCCAGACCGCCAATGGCTAGAATGCGTTAGTTTAGATATAAGCCACATGTGTTGTTAGGTTCAATATTCATTGGAGAAATCTGAAAGTAAATTTATTAATATTAAATAATAAAGTTGTGTTTAGCAGTAACAAACCTTTGTCCACACATTTTTTAATGGATCATAAGATTGCACACAAACGCCACCAACACTTTTTGTACCGCCTAACACATAAATTTGCCCCTTTGCTATTGTCAACTGGAAAAGGTAGAGCATAATAATTTATTCGAGCTTGTGTATGTTTACCGTTAAATGTTAACACTTACACCAACATGACCGCTTGGTTCCAGCATATCAACACATTGTTTCCAAGTATTGGTCACTGCGTCATAGCATTCACAATCGCCAAGTGGTGTTCCTGCAACTGACAAGCCACCAAAAACGTATATTTTATCCTCAAATACCGTGACGTTTGCTTCAAAACGTGGTTTCAACAAATTGGCGACCTGCTGCCACTCTGTGCCGTTATTGTCTAACCTAAACGATAAATTATTATTATTTATTAATTCACTATTTAATAAATTAATAGATTTATTAAGTAATTAATTATTTTATTTATTAATTTAAAAAAATTCCACATACCTATACACAGTGTCCAATGGCGTAGATGCCTTCATTCAATAGCGCCACATTCATGCCCCGTAAGTGCTGTGGCAATGCAGGCATGCTCTCCCACGTACATATTTCCAAATTGTATTCCTCAACATTATTAGTGCTTTCAGACATTGTAGCCACCAATGAAAAATTGTGTAGATCCAAGGCATCATAGGAGATACTGTTTAGCACGTCGAAAATAAGTGTAGAAAGTGCTACTCCAAAAGTCCGATGTAATTTGTAGTACATCATTCGATGCCTGAAAAATATTTAAAGTTAGTTAGAAATAATTAAAATATCTATATTCGTAGAACAAACCTTGTTATTTGCCTGTTGCGTTGTACGATTTTACATTTATTGTGTATTTGAATTGAGCTTTAATTTTTCCTCGTAAGTTTACAAATATCTGAAAAGGATAATAAAAAGATAAAAAGTATATTCTAACAAAAGATTTTATGTTTAGAATATACATAAGGTTTGGTATTATCAACTCACCCATCTGCCTAAAGTGCCATAATCCTTGTTCTGCTTCTCTTTTTAGTTTCGTATGTATGCACCAGATGTGCGTTGCAGCTTGCTATGCGATTTTCTGCAGTCATTTCCTTAAAATAAGCTGCAGCATCCAGTCAAGGATAGTACCGCTCTGTAAAGAGAAAATTAAATATATATAAAATAATATCAGTAACAAATTATTAATACGCACTTACATCCACTCACTTCAAATTTTCTTTTCATATGAATGGCGACCATGGCGGAGATTGTGATCGGTTCATTGTGCATCTCTCTCTTATACATACTGTAACGGATTTCCAAAATCTATCGTTTACTCTAAAACTCTACCCTGAGTTCGATCAATGGATTGTCAAATAAAAGTCACACTTTAATGGCTATACACTAATCTTTATTTCTAATTCCTTATAACTTAACCTTTTAGTACTCAATACTCCACTTTACAACTCTAACTTATAACTTGTTTACACTTAGCTCGACAACTCTCTCCTTAGAATTGTCCTCACTCGACAACGCTCTTATCAGAACTGTGTCTTCCTGCCAGTCCGACAGCCCTTATATAGTCGATTGTAAGCGATGCATCGTTACTCGACAACTGGCAACTACGAATATCGATCTCTAGATACATCTGGCAAGTTATCGATTTCGATTGTCAATTCTAGTTTGTTCTGGTGCCATTTTCGTTACAATGCCCTCCACTTAAGTCTGATCGTCCCGATTAGACATACTTCCAGAACCAAACGCTTAGCATTTCTTCCTTCAATTTCGTCTTCTAATAGTATGTTTACATATGAAAATAATCTCGTTATAAGATCGTTTAATAATCTAACCGTTTATAGACCAAAACGTTTGTGGAAACACGTAAGTAATTGCATGACTTTTTATGAAATTCCCACAAGTTATCCGCTTGTCGTTGTTTTTTAGGAAAGGTACGGTAATTTTTGGGAGCTCGACGTTGCTTACAATAGTGACAAATTCTTCAAGGAGAGCTTCCGGATGAGTCGGGAATCATTCTCAACTTTATGTAATGAGCTATCACACATTGGCAAACATAATACTACATACAGGGAATGTATTCCATTAGAAAAAAGAATAGCTATCGCTTTATACACCCTTGGTTCTTCTGCTGAATATAGAACAATTGGGAGACTATTCGGGGTTTCCAAAGCGTCTGTATGTTGTATTCTTAAAGATTTTTGCCGAGGAGTGTGGGACAAACTCTCGTCTAAATATTTAACCTGCTCATTTCTCACGCAAGAAAAAATTACGGAGTGCGTTGAAGGGTTTACAAAGATTAGATTTCCACAATGTCTGGGTGCAGTAGGTAAGCTTGTGAATTCCAAATACATATTTTACCCATAACATGCAAATACAATTTATTTCAGATGGATGCCATATTGAGATTAGGCCCTCCGCATCTGATGCTGTTGACTATTTCAACTACAAAGGTTGGTACTCAATGGTTTTACTAACACCGTTGTCCTCCTTAGCATTTCTTTCTCCATTGGCAATAATCCTAAACTTTAAATCAATCAGTAACCAAAAATTTTACTCGCAGTCGACGTCGCCGTTGTTTCCTGGACAGCAGACTGATAAGCCAGGAACATGGATATATGGATATCTTCTGTACCTGTGGTGGTGTCTATCCACCAATTTTCTAAAATGCTCTTCCAAACTTCGGATGAATCTTTCAACCATGATATCGGATTGTGGATGTGATGCAGCTTCAAATATTTTCCGAACACATAGCTTCTGGTACATCTTCCAACTTTTGATGTCCACGTCCACGATCTCGTCAGTCTCTTGGCTTAGAATTGGGTATTTCTTCATCGTAGCCATCAAACCACTCCTGTTTCCTGATTTGCTGGTAGGTAATGGACCATCTACAACCATGGCAAATCGCTGAAATGGTGCTTCCGAACCGTATTGCTTCATCTCGCTATGAATCCTGAGTCTAGTCCCCTTAACTTCAATGCACTGAGCACTATTAGCCTTCCAAGAAGTGAATGATTGACGACAACCAATCCAATAAAATCTTTGCTTTAATTTTCCAAAGGTTTCCGTGATTCTTATGTGCCCTTCACTTGGACCTTTGTGCATCTCGTAGCGAACTTTAGGTAATCTTTCGTTTCGAGCAACCATGAGAGATCGGGAGCAGTATCCTCCTTTGCCTTTCCACACTCGATATAAGCAACCAGCCACCAACTTAACACTGTTCCATTGTGGCTTTGAGACTAGAGGTTCTGCAGACGTTTCTTCTTTCTTTGGACGTTTCACAACTGAAGCTGCATGTTGAGATTCTTGTTCCTTCATATCACAATCTTTTGTCCATGACACATCTGTCTTCTCTGGGATCACCTGCGTCGATATATGCACCTCCTGTTCCTTCAACTGTGTCAACACTTGTGCTGAAACCTGTGATGGTATACACTCTAAATGCACTTTCAGCTTTGTTGACACCTCTCCTTTTTGTAAGGTCAACTCCTTCGACTCCTCCTCTTTCAACTGTGAGGACACCCAATTCACTTCCAACTGGGATAACAAAATCTCTCCATGCGCTTCCAAAGGTCTTGGCATACACGTTTCATTCGCTTCAAAATATGTGGACGTATTCTCCCCATGCTCTTCCAGCTGTCTTAACATGTCTGCTCTATTTGAGGACACATCCATTGACTCTTCCTCCTGCTTTTCCAGCTGAGAGGACACCCTATTCGCTTCCGAAAGTGTTTACGAAATCTTCCCATGCGCTTCCCAAGGCTTTGATATACGCGCCTCATTCGCTTCATCTCCTTCATTTCTAATGACTGCGTCTGGAACTGTGCCGATATGTGCCACAAAATCGTCTTCATGTCTTCTTCAGTTAACTGAGCCATTCTGCAGTTTTATCTGGCAATCCCACTTCTGACACCAATTGTAACGGATTTCCAAAATCTGTCGTTTACTCTAAAGCTCTACCCTGAGTTCGATCAATGGATTGTCAAATAAAAGTCACACTTTAATGGCTATACACTAATCTTCATTTCTAATTCCTTATAACTTAACACTTTAGTACTCAATACTCTACTTTACAACTCTAACTTATAACTTGTTTACACTTTGCTCGACAACTCTCTCCTTACAATTGTCCTCACTCGACAACTCTCTTATTAGAACTGTGTCTTGCTGCCAGTCCGACAGCCCTTATATAGTCGATTGTAAGCGATACATCGTCACTCGAACATTCTGGCAACTACGAATATCGATCTCTAGATACATCTGGCAAGTTATCGATTTCGATTGTCAATTCTAGTTTGTTCTGATGCCATTTTCGTTACAATACAAAAATTGGGATTGCCGAGATTGCCATTTAACTACAAAATGTTAGCAATGTGTATGTAGTGGTAAAAGCTGAAAAAATTGCATGTGTAGTGGTGTATGAGTTAGCTCCGTCTTGTAGGGTAGAGTATTGAGTAATAAAGAATTACAAATAAAGATTAGTATGTAGCCATTAAAGTGTGACTTTTATTTGACAATCCAGTGATCAAACTCAAGGTAGAGTTTCAACGTATTGGTGTTAGAAGTGGGATTGACAAATAAAATTCCATAGGAGATAATGGTTAATTTCAACGAATTAAAGATACCACAACTCAAATAGGAGTTGGAACAACGAGGCTTAGCAAGGAATGGGTTGAAAGCTGAGTTACAAGTCCTGTTGCGAGATGCCATGGAAGAAGAAAACATCAACGTTGACGAATATGTTTTCGAATCGGTGTTAGAGGAATCGACAACGAAAATAGAGGAAAAGAAAGAGACTCCAAGTCTGTCAGAAGTAATGGACATTAACATTTTTTTATCTTCAATTTCGTTGCAGATGTCGTTACAGCTTGCAGAGATGAAAGCCCAGCATCAATCATTGTTTGAAGCGCAGAGCACACGCTTAACAACAAAGTTGTCCCAAATAAAAGAGCAAATATCAGCACAATTTTCTTCACAGTTAAAAAAGCAGAAGTCGGAAGCGAATGGGGTACCAGTTGGAAAAGTACGAGGAGATTTTGTCAACACATTTGGAAGCGAATGAGGCGCATATGTCAAGACCTGTGTAAACACAAGGAGAGATTTTGTCAACACTGTTGGAATCGAATGGGGTGTCCTCACAGTTGAATGAGGACGAATCTATGGAGGTGATCTTAAATAGAGCTGTGGTGTTAACACAGCTGGAAGTGCAAGGAGAATGTATACAATCGCAGGTTTCAGCACAGGTGTCTACACAGTTGAAGGAGCCGATTTTTGTGGATGGTCAGAAAGAAAGATTACATAAAGTTCGCAATGAGATGCACATAAGTCCCAACCAAGGAATCTTGAGAATCACAAAAGCCTTGGAAAAATTTAAAAATCAATTTTATTGGGTTGGTTGTCTTCAATCAATGAGAGATTGCATTGCAACTAAAGTGTCGAGTTCCAGGCGAAATAGTCATATGGAGCAGTACAGTTCGAGAGCGCCATTTGAGCGATTCGCCATGGTTGTAGATAGTCCATTACCTACCAGCAAATCAGGAAACAGGAGTGGTTTGATGGCTAGGACGGAGAAATACCCAATCCTAAGCCAGGAGACTGACGAGATGGTGGACGTGGACATCAAAAGTTGGGAGATGTGCCAGAAGCTATGTGTCCGGAAAATATTTGAAGCTACATCACATCCACAATCCGATATAATGTTGGAAAAATTCACTGGAAATTTGGAAGAACATTTTAGAAAACTGCAGGTATCACCACAGGTACAGAGGATGTCCATATATCCATGTTTGTGGATTATCGCCCTAATGTCCAGTAAACAACGGCGTAGAC
Source organism: Zeugodacus cucurbitae (assembly GCF_028554725.1). Classification (NCBI taxonomy): domain Eukaryota; kingdom Metazoa; phylum Arthropoda; class Insecta; order Diptera; family Tephritidae; genus Zeugodacus; species Zeugodacus cucurbitae. Next base: position 28,804,573 of record NC_071671.1, read on the forward strand.
GACTGCGAGGATAATATTTGGTTATTGATTGATTTTAAGTTTAGGATTAATGCCAATGGAGATAGACATGCTAAAGAGGAGCACAGTGTCTTAAAGACGAAATTAAAGGAAGAAATGCGTTTGGTTCTGGAAGTATGTCTAATCGGGACGATCAGACTTAAGTGGAGCGCAGTGTAATACTATGTTTACATATAACGAGATTATCTCCATTTACGAGCTTAACTCGATAATCTGTAATTAAGAAACGAGATTTCTCATACAAAATGCCTCTTTTGATAATCCGAGATTATAAAACTATTTCGTTTTATACAACTAGATTTTCGGTGTTATTCCTAGTTTTATCGATCATTTTGCGAAAAAGAGGAGAAATGTCAAATGAAAATGTAAACAAAAATGGCCGACAGCGAGAGAAAGATGTGTAACACAACAACAAATACAACACATTTGACAATTGATAATCTCATTTGGCTATATGTAAACGGTTAGATTTTTGAACGAGCTTAGAACGAGGTTATTTTCATATGTAAAAATACTATAACGAAAATGGTACCAGAACAAACTAGAATTGACAATCGAAATCGATAACTTGCCAGATTTATCCAGACATCGACATTCGTAGTTGCCAGAATATTCGAGTGGCGATGTGTTGCCAACAATCGACTTTATAAGGGCTGCCGGACCGGGAGCAAGACACAGTTCTGATAAGAGAGTTGTCGAGTGAGGACAATTCTAAAGAGAGAGTTGTCGATTAAAGTGTACACAAGTTATAAGTTAGAGTTGTAAAGTAGAATATTGAGTAATAAAGTGTTAATGCAGAAAGTAGTTCTATAAGAAAAAACTTTTCATTTCCACTCTTTGATAACTCCCGGTGTTGGATCGATCAGGGTAATTTTTTTGAAGCGCGGCCAAAGGCCGCCAACTCGGAAAGTATTTCTACACGAAAGAACTTTTCATTTCCCCCTCTTTGATAACTTCCGGTGTTGGCTCGAACAGAGTTATTTTTTTGAAGCGCGGCAGAAGGCCGCCAATACGGAAAGTATTTCTACACGAAAGAACTTTTCATTTCCCTTACTTATAGTACATATAGTAAATATCATAAACTTTCTTTATATTATCTTTATACAATATTTTTATAGGGCATTTGTTTTCTGCATTTGGGGTATTTATTTATTTTGATTCTTCTCATTCGTTTGCAAAATATCTGATATGGCAACACTTATTACTCTTTTGTTATTGTTGAAATTAAGAGATTTGTGTAAAATGTTAAATATTTATTTACAGCTATTTTCGTCATAATTTTTATAAAATAAATATGCAGAAACAATGTGGTGAAGTGTAAGTGTAAAATTAGTGCATAACATTAATACAATATTCTGTATACATTGTGAAAATTCGAGATAAAAGTTGCATTTTTTTCAACTTTAAGTGCGAATATCTCGAAAACTATAAGCTGCAGCTATATATATATACATATTCTTAATCTGGAAAACCTCCTCTTTCCAACTATACCCATTTTTTTGCCGAAAGACTGGGATAGTATACTAATGCCGACCCATAATGAATTCTGTGACTATTTATTACTTGTGACATATTAAAAGATGAAAAGTGAAGACAAAAAGTTAATGATGACAACACGTCAAATACTTCATCATTCAACAATATAATCCTTATCGTATTTCACCGCCGTCATTATTTTTAAATTATTTATAGTGCTCACCTTTGTGTGTTTTTATTATTTTGAAAGTATGGCTACATCGTTAGATAAAGTATGCACCTATAAGTGTATATGTAACTGTCAGTTACCAAAAATCTATTTTTCGTCTATTGGGCGTCTTTATGTATTTTATCAAACTTGTTTATTGCAATTTAGTTGTGTTCGGTGTTAAAAATTCGTTCTAAAAGTAAGTAGAATGTTCGACAAATTGTGTTGTTTAAAGATATGAACGATTTTACTGTAAGACTGGTTGGTTCACGTACCTAATGTTGATACATTTGTTATATTTCCTAAATTTTCTTATATTTGGAATCTGTATTCTACGTAATAAATAAAGAAACAATGATGTATCACATTTTTAAATTTTTGGTATTTCTAAAGGAAACGAAAATGTTGTTCTATGTAGAAGACTATGTATAGTCAACGTGATGACGCATCTTCAGTCATTGGTACTATCGATTTTTCTAACAATATCATTTGTCACCCAAACGATTGTTTTTTTGTGAATATATGTATATAACAACATTACATACTACCAATTTATAAGTTAGTGAAATAGTTTAGGTCATAATAATAAGTTTTTGTGAGCTGTACAAAAATTCTTATTGAACATGTAATGACAAATCGTACAAACTTTTAAGAATTTCTTAAATGTTGTTTTACTTATTTTTCTATGAAATTAGTACATAAATTGACATATGAAAATCATTTTATACTTTGATTTAATTTAAATATAAGAACATACCGTTTAATTTAAAATGTAAAAAGCAGTGTGATTTGTTTAATTAACATCCCGTTAAAAAAAACTTTAAAATATTTATTTTACGTTCTTGAAAAGTAGTGTTTGTATGTTTTTTTCTTATTTATTTTTTATTTATTTATTTTTTATTTATTTATTTTTTATTTATTTATTTTTTATTTATTTATTTTATAGTTGGTATAAATCCAATATAATCACTTCATGTATTTAGTACATGTTTTTTATTATTAATAAATTTTCTACACATGCCAACATAATCAATAGTGATGGAAAGTAAAGACAAGTAAAATATACTTAATCGCTAAAGTCTACGAATGGGTGAATTTCTATATACATACATATTTATAAAAACAACTATTTCGCTTCAATTCTTTTGATAATACAGTATACTCTCGAAAAGTAAATCGATTGGTATTTTGGGTAATTTACTTTTTCGAATAATTTACTTTTCCAAATACATATATACATACATTATCTGTTTTTATAATATTAAATGCATTTTTCAACTTAAAAAATTCATTCATTTATTTGCTTCAATAAAACATGGATTTACATGAAAAATATATTTACATTTACATACATACATATGTATTTACTATGAAGAGAAAAAATCTTGAATATTCTTTTGTTTTTTTCTTTTGCAATATATTTTCTGACCATTTTTGTACGACAATTCAAAAAGTCTGACACCTGATTTGCATCGTTTTCATTTTTAAACCAGTGGATCAAGTAGGATAGTTTATTTACTAAAAAGACGCGATAAACAAGAGAGTAAGTGTTTTTGCAACATAGTAAAAAAACATCGAATTTTTTATAACACTCTCTGAAAAGTAAATTTAAAAATTTACCATTTTCGAGGTGTAATCTTAAAGGTGATTAACTTTTCCGCGATTATTTACTTTCTGAGAATTTACTTTTCGATAGTATACTGTATCACTTTTTTAACAAAAGTTTATTAATTTATTAATCTTAATATACAAGCAATTTTTGAAATTTTTATTATAAAAGCTAAAGTTAGTGTACGGTAAAAATATTAAAAAATTAATAAAAAATAATGGTAAAAATAAATAAATAAAACATGAAAACAGTTTTTTTTAATTACCTCTTCAATTGTTATTGGAATAATTTACACTATTTTTACTATTTTCTAGTTGCATAATCGAAATTGGTGTCACTAAAAGTTAGATTTCGATGAAGTACCTATGGTATTTGCGCATGATATGAAGATTCATTGTCACATTAAACATTTTTTTATTGGGTTAGGTGGATTTCAGTTGAAAAAGGGGTATTTGTAATTATTTTTTAATATGTACAATCATATGTTAAATAAGCAACTGGCAGACCCGACAGACGTCCTGCATGATATCAGTATGTCAAACCAAGTGTGAAATGTAACAATTTAATTATTGAACAATTAAAAACATTTTCATATACCTTCAGTTTCTATACAGCAACAATGACGCCACCTATTTATGTAACATCTAGACGTTTATGAAGTATGCAGTGACGTGCACACGTAATATACATATAAAAACATAGCATAGCAAAGATGAATATTCAAACAGTATTATGTGAAAATTTTATTTAAAAACTAGCAGACCCGACCACACGTTTTTGTGGCTAAGGTATACATTAAATTAGTAAATATTTCAATATAGTGAAAAAATTCGTACGTATAAAGATAAACACGTTATAGCCGGAAAATTTGAAAATGATTGATATGTATTATTGTAGATCTGTATTAAGCGTAAATCATTATCATTTGTTAATCTTTGTTAGTTGGCTTTAACTTGGATTCGGTGAAGATATTGATTACCTTCTTCACAGCCGGTCTTGTTCTATTGCAAAGTCGAGGTTGATTTATGTTACGCAGCATGATGTCAACTCACACAACTTTTAATTGCAAAGTGAGTGGTGATAGTCCAGGCAATTTTAAATAGTCTGTAGGGTAATTGACTACGCCATCCTGGTTTGTAGCTGTGTCAACTGTTCTGGAACGAAATTCTAAATTGTCGCCTTGATATCATCGACATCTTTGTTTTTTACCACCAAAAAAGTCATTCAATCCATTTAAGGCTATTATATTGTGATTTCATGGCATGAAAAACACGCTGAATAAGCTCCTTTTTCGAGTCCATGAAGTGACAGAAATCTGTGGGAAATGTTATTAATCCGTCGAGGTGTTAATTGCTAACATACCATTTGCAATTGCTTCTACAATCGTAGTTTGATATTGTTGCGCAAACACGTCTTTATGTCTCGCCACAAATTAGATGATTTTAGACATGCGATTAGTTCGTCAGCTTTCAAGGTGGTACATTCTACCGTTTATCTATCTACTAACAGGTGCCAAGTTGTCTCTATTCCCGTTATACATTGTTGGTGAAAATGAGTGAAATCGGTTCAGGAATTACTTCAGCCCGGCGTAGGAACCGCTTTAAGTGATTATAGGGGAATCCAACATAACATATGTATCTATTCAAGTAAATCGGGGTGTATATACTACTATCTAAATAAAGTTGGAACTTTAAATTGAAGTTGATGTATTGCACATATTATTCTTTTACATTTAATAAAGCTTCATAATGAATTGTCTAGTTTTTTATGGAATTAACAAATTTCCAAATCGGAACTGATGAATGTATCCAATTCACCTAAATTGCATTGCAGTTTTAGGTACAGTCATGTCCTTTGAATGTAATTTAGCATGTATTTTTCTTTATAATGTTCTAATTGAATTTTTGACCCTGCTCGAAAGTAATGTCAAATTCGGGTAAAAAAAATTAAATGTCATATACTTAGTTCACTTTGTTGAATACACTTTGATTTTTATCAAGTAAGAAAGTTTTTGGTATTTTGTGACAATTTTGATCAAATAAAAAGCTTCCGTACCACACGTGTGGGAAACGAAATAATGTAAACAGAAACAGCTGATTTCTGTACAATTATATTCGAATTGAATTGAATTATTATGTAACGCAAGTTTTCAAATACACTTCAATATTTGTTATAAGTGTGATTCTACGATAAAAGGTAACTTGTGCGACAATCAGATTAAAGTATTGTTTTTGTCCTTTATGTTGCTATTTTTTTAAGTGAATCACATCATATTAATGTAGTGTATTAAATAACATTACAATTTCATGCATAATTAAAACAATCTTTTCTGAAATTCGTTTCAATGTCTAAAAAAGTCTCTCCCCTGGCTTGTCCCGTTGCTACTTTTTATTTAACTTTCGAACAATACATATATTTTTTGTATGAGATGCTAAACCTAAACTAAGTTCAATCGGAAGTAAAAAAATTAAAATTAAGTATTGTTAAATAAAAAACAAAATTATTTTGTTTATTTCATATAATTTTTAAAATTAACTTTTGTCCCGATTTTTTTATGTATCTACCCTGCCAAATTTTGTTTCGTTTGTGCGATATAAATTCAAAGGCGGTCGCATTGAAAAAAGTGCTCAAGAGCATATATCAGCTTGAAGTTAATAATACTAAGCGCGAAATCCGTTTAAGCGCGGTAGTTGCTGTAGTAACTGCCAGGGGAGAGAGTTAGATACCAGGGGACTTGCTATTCATCATGACACCCGGACCGGAAGTCGTGAGCTGCTTGAGTCTTGACACTGACATAGTTCAGCGAATAAAAAGACCGCGGCTACGCTGGCTAGGCTAGGTCATGTTCGAATGGACGAAAGCTCTTTAGTTTGGAAAGTGTTCGATGCAGTACCCGCTGGGGGAAGCCGAGGAAGGGGAAGGCCTCCACTCCGTTGGAGGGACCAGGTGGAGAGCGACCTGGTTACAGGATAGAGATCCTTAGGATAGAGAGTGATTTTATTGATTTGTTATTTTAATTTTATGGTTTATTCAACTAGGAATTAGAGTACCTTAAATTTGTAAAATTATTTTAAATTAATGTTTTGCTTTTGGTAAAATATCTACCATAAACTTTAATGCCCGGTTTCACAGTCAGTGCTTAGGTTGTGCTTAAGATAAAACAGAAATATTGCGTTTTACAGTTCATACTTAAGTTCTGCTTAAGTACTGAAAATGGGAAACTTAAGCAGTGCTTAAGATTGACCAGTTATCAGTCTATCTATCCGGTTTTTATACAGATGATAAGGATATACGGTCTTTGCTCGGTCGCCAGAACCTCGTTTGCTAACCATACAGAGGGTGCCGCGCGTAGATGAGGTTGATAATCGGATGGCAGGGGCTATATATTCGCTTTTCGATTCCACATCCCCCGGAGTCTTTTGCTCCCCCGCAGAGCCATAGAATATTATATAATATAATACATATACATAGGTCCTTTGTAATAGATTTAAAAATATTTGGATTGCAAGTTTGATTTAGTTGGTTGTTATGCTTAGCTCCAAAAAATGTTATAAGTTGTAATCGTATGCAATATATAGAAATCAATTTCTAAAAAATTACCTTCATTATCTTCATTTATTTTATACAAAAAAGGAAAAATAAACATCTTAATATAAAATCCTCTGAATAACGCGGTCCATCACCATGTTCACAATTTTCCTCTTTATATAAAAATAACAATAAAAGCAGAATATGTTTCATTGCAACAAATTCACTTTCACAACTATCCATATCCAGTTATTTTATGTGTAAAGAACACTTTCAAGAGCATTTGACTTCTTAACAATTTATCAAGAAAAGAGCTTTTTATTTTAGACACAGAATGCGAAATGCTTGATAAATTTCAAATTTTTATAAATTAGAAATTTGTTGAATTTGTAAAGTGCACAGAACAAGGCTGTTAGTGTATTTTCAATGTCTAAACTTATTTTCGAAAAACTGTATGTCGCCAGAAATTACATTCTCAAAAAATGTAGTTAATAGTCAAATGAGCAATATATGTATGTAAATTCTTCCACAGTTCTTTTCAAATGATTTCTTTTCCTCCCGTTTTATCCTCGCACTAGATTAGCTAATTCTTTTGATGCTCGTCTTGGTTTCGTTGAAAATTTTTTGTGGAACTTACAAAAAACTGATAATAAAAAACAATCAGTTAAATTGAGGATATGTCCATTTTGTGAGTGTCGGAACTGTAATTAAGTTCAAACCCTGACTTGAACAACAGCATAATTATGCTCTCGCAACAAAGTTGCTAAACTATGATACTTTTTGTTCACATAGCGGTTGTTTGTAACATCTAAAACTAAACGAGTTAGATATAGTGTTATATACATATACCAAAGTGATCAGGGTGAGTAGATTTGAAATCAGTCCGTCAGGATGTGCAAGCGATAACTTGAGTAAAAATTCAGATATCTTAATGAAACTTGGCACACATATTCTTTGCAACCGTAAGACGGTTGGGATTGTATGTGCGAAATCGGGTTACTGCCACGCCCACAAAATACCGAAAAAATTTGGCACAGGGGAGAGGCATATATGGGTGTAATTGTTTTGGGAAAGTCGGCGTGGCATCGCCTTCAAATTGGTTTTTTGTATATATCTCACAAACCAATAAAGCTATATAAATCAAACTTTCTGGAGTCACTTCCCTTACGTACCCCATTACATACCATAAAGCATAGGTGAAATCGGATAATAACCACACCAACCTTCCATACAAGGTTATGTTGAAAGCCAGAAGCACTAAATTTTACAAAACAAATGACAGAAGGAAGCTGCAGATAAAAAAAAAATGTAAAGGGCATGGCGTCGCCCACTTATGGGTCAAAAACCATATCTCAGAAACTACTACATCGATTTTAATAAAATTCAATATATGATTAATTCTTAACCTCATGACACGGACCGAATATGGGCGAAATAGGTACACAACCACGCCTACTTTCCATATAACTCAATTCCATCTGTTTCCCTCACTTTATAATATATACATTAGGAACAAATGATGATGGAGGAATAAAACTTTACAGTGACATCACTTGTGGAAAAATTGTCTAGATCGGACTATAACTTCAAGACTATTTTAGCGTTTTTAAAGTGCAAGTGGCTGATGTAAAGGTCTTAGCGAATCTAATGGTTCGAAGCGCAGCGTCCTTCAGAGTAATGACGATTCAGTTTGGTACCAAAGCGGCGATGCCAATTCGATATCCACGATTAGATTAATTGCTACCCAATTATATAAAGGTCTTAGCGAATCTACTGTTTGGAACCGTAGCGTCCTTAAGAGTAACCACGATTCATTCTAGTAGCAAAGCAGCGATGCTGATTAGATATCCACGATTAGACTAATGGCTACCCAATTATTGTACCTTGGTGATTACAATGAGTGAAATCGGTTCAGGAATTACCTTATCCCTCATATGCTGTATATGATGGTTTTCATTATTCTACTGGACTTTAAGCGGAATATGTGGGTCAATTTGTGTTATATTAATAAAATTTCATCAATAAATTTCGAAAGTATTAAATGTTCGGTTGGACCAGAACTTAGCCTTTCCTTACTTGTTTTATTTATTTTTTTCAGAAGCATTAATGGTATAACTTCCTAGTAACTGCTAGAAAAAATCAAGAAATGGAAGATAATTCATAAAGGAATTCAAAATAAAATAAAAATAAGTATAATATTATTAGATTTAAACCAACAAAAAACGATATTGTATAAAAATATTAACTTGGAACTATCCAGGTCATACTCTCAAATACTTTATTCTTATTTTTAATAAAATATATAAAATATTATATAAAATATTTTTTAAATTTTTGTCAAGACATAAATTTTTTGGTATTCTGTGACAATTTTGATAAAATAATAAGCTTTAGTACGCACAGCTTTTCCCCACACTTGTGTGAAACAAAATAATGTAAACAGTAACAGCTGATTTCTGTCCAATTATATTGATTTGAATTGAAGAATTTATTTGAATTATTCTATAACGTTCATTTTCACATTCATTTCAATATTTGTTGCAAAATAGTTAAAAATGTATCTTCAATTTCACAATAAATCCTTTGCTATTGGTTTAGACGTGAAGTTTCTGAGAGTGCGCAAATATTCCTGGCCCTATTTTTCATGCAAAAGGTCGTTATTTAGATGAGAGTTTGTTTTAACCTTCATTGTGGCTTCGTTTGGTTTACGATTGACCGATTATCAGCCTATCTATCCGATTCCAATGTCGAGATATCGACTGAAGCCTCCCAGACCTGATGCAAAGTATTTGGTTTGGTTTTATAACCCCATTTACTCTATATAGGTGATAAAGTTATATATTCGCTTTTCCATCCCAGATCCCCCTTAGTGTTAGAATACTACATAATATAATTCATATACATACATATGTCCTTTATAATATACTTAAAAATATTTGGAATGCAATTTTGATTTAGTTGGTTGTAATGTTTAACTTTTAAACTTTGTTCTTTATTGGCAAAAATTTGGTAAGGTGTAATCCATTCAATATATAGAAAACAATTTCGTCGAAGTTACCCTCATTATCTTCATTTTTTTTATACAAAAAATAAACTTCTTAATATAAAAACGGCTCAATAACGCGAGCCATCCACATGTTCATATTTTTCCTCTTTGTATAAAAATAACGACAAAAGTAAAATATCTCCATTACAACACATTCACTTTCACAACTATCCACAGCGAGATATTTTATTTGTCAAGAGCATTTTACTTCTTAACAACTTATAAAGAAAAGAGCTTTTTATTTTAGACACAGAATACGAAATGCTTGATAAATTTCAAATTTTTACAAATTAGAAATTTGTTGAATTTGTAATGTACACAGAATTGGGCTGTATATATATATATATATGTACACAATTAAAAGAAATACATTCCTCGGTAGATTTTCCCGAATAACGCCTAGTTTTAAATTAACTTAGCCTTTCCTTACTTGTTTTTTTTTTTTTTTTTGCAGAAGCATTAAATGGTATAACTTCCTAGTAACTGCTAGACATAATCAAGAAATAGAAGATAACTAAAATGGGAATTCAAAAAAAAAAATATAAATATAATATTATTAGTTTTAAACCTACAAAATACGATATTGCCAAATGCGAACATTTTTCTTTATGAACATTCAAATCAAACATCGGAATATATTTTGCATAAAAATATTATTAACTTGGAATTATCTTATTCTTGTTTTTATAGCAAATATATATATGTATATAAACACTACACTTGTTTTCCAAAATTAAAAGAAATACATTCCACGGTAGATTTTAGCGTAACGTACTAACGCTTAGTTTTAAATTATATCCCTCTCTAAGAAGCTTGTGAAGACCAAACATGGGAAGAAATTTTGTTTCCCATCCTTCAATTCTTTGAAATGTATAATCGAATGATAAAGACTCCCAGGATTATTTAAATTATGTTATTTACCCGTTTTTAATTTTTATACTCTCGCAACAAAAGTTGCTAAAAGAGTATTATAGTTTTGTCCACATAACGGTTGTTTGTAAGTCCTAAAACTAAACGAGTTAGATATAGGGTCATATATACCAAAGTTATCAGTGTGACGAGTAAGGTTCAAATCCGGATGTCTGTCTGTCCGTCCATGCAAGCTGTAACTTGAGTAAAAATTGAGATATCTTAATGAAACTTGGAACACGTGTTCCATGGCACCATAAGAAGGTTAAGTTCGAAGATGGGCGGAATAGGACCACTGCCACGCCCACCAAAAACACATAAAGAGCTATAACTAAGCCATAAATAAAGTTATGAAAATAAAATTTGGAACATAAGATCGCATTAGGAAGGGGCACATTTGAATGTAATTTGTTTGGAAAAGTGGGCGTGACCCCACACCCAAATAGGTTTTATGTATATATCTTGCAAACCAATAAAGCTATATAAACCAAACTTTCCGCAGTCGTTTCTTTTAGCCATTTCCTTATACACTCCAAAAATGAAAGAAATCGGATAATAACCACGCCCACCTCCCATACAAAAGTTAGGTTGAAAATTACTAAAAGTAGGTTAACTCACTAACGAGAAACGTCACAAACACCAAACTTTACATAAGAAATGGTAGAAGGAAGCTGAACTGAGATTTTTTTACAAAATGGAAAATGGGCGTGGCGTCGCCCACTTATGGGTCAAAACCCATATCTCAAGAACTACTCGACAGAATTCGGTATATAATATTTTCTTGACACCCTGATGACACTGGTGGAATATGGGCGAAATCGGTTCACAACTACGCCTACTTCCCATATAACTCAATTTTAAATCCTTGTGATTCGTTCATTTTATAATGTATGCATAAGGAACCGATAAAGATAGCGAGATAAAACTTTACACAAATACTGTATTTGAGCTGTGACATCACTTGTGGAAAAATTGTCAAAATCGAACCATGACTTTTCAAGGCCCCTTATATCAAACATGAAGAACTCAGTGCCTAAGGGTAATTTTTCACCGAAAATATAGGTAAATCTCTAAATAAATTTCGAGAGTATAAAATGTTCGGTTGCACCCGAACTTAGCCTTTCCTTACATGTTTATTAATCATTTTTCGAAATCAAATGTCCACATGTTTTATTACAATTGCTTCTCTGAAAATTTTTTACAGTTATCTTTATAGTCTGATATGGATACAGTACCAAATTAAAAGTCTTGCAGATTAATTTGTGATTTTGTTACATCTTTTTATATATTGTTGTATGAAAATTGTTTCGTATTAATTGTATCCAACCTTGTAAAGTTATTTTCATTAATTTATTAACGATTTTTATACTCTCGCAACAAAAGTTGCTAAGAGAATATTATAGTTTTGTCCACATAACGGTTGTTTGTAAGTCCTAAAACTTAACGAGTTAGATATAAGGTTATATATACCAAAGTGATCAGGGTGACGAGTAAATTTCAAATCCGGATGTCTGTCTGTCCGTCCGTCTGTCCGTCCGTGCAAGCTGTAACTTGAGTAAAAATTGAGATATCTTAATTAAACTTGGAACACGTGTTCCTTCGCACCATAAGAAGATTAAGTTCGAAGATGAGCGAAATCGTACCACTGCCACGCCCACAAAATGGTGATAACAGAAAACACGTAAAGTGCCATAACTAAGCCATAAATAAAGCTATGGAAATAAAATTTGGTATGAAGGATCGTACTCTGAAGGGGCATATTTGGATGTAATTTTTTTGGGGAAGTGGGCCCGGCCCCGCCCCCAAATACGTTTTTTGTACATATCTCGCAAACCAATAGAGCTATATAAACCAAACTTTCTGCAGTCATTTTTTTTAGCCACTTAATACAGTCCAAAAATCAAAGAAATCGGATAATAACCACGCCCACCTCCCATAGAAAGGTTAGGTTGAAAATTACTAAAAGTGGGTTAACTCACTAAAGAAAAGCGTCAGAAACACTAAATTTTATATGAGAAATGGCAGATGGAAGCTGCACCGAGATTTTTTTACAAAATGAAAAATGGGCGTGGCGTCGCCCACTTATGGATCAAAAACCATATCTCAGGAACTACTCGACCGATTTCAATGAAACTTGGTTTGCAATGATATGTTGTGAAAATAGGCCAAATGGCTTCACAACCTCGTCTACTTCCTATATACCAGAACTTTGAATACGATCTGAATCGTTTACTTTAGAATATTTAAAGTAAGCACTAGTGAAGATATCGGTGCAGAACTTTGCACAAATACTATGTTAATAGTGTGGCAACCCCATTCTAAAAATCGCCGAAATCGGACCATAGGTTTTTAAGGCTCCATATATCGAACACGACGACCTCGGTGCTTCTAACCTAATATTATGGTTTCCAACTTTCTATGGACTTTATACAATATATATGACGAATATGTGGGTCAAATTGTGTATTATATAACATAAATAAAGTTAAATAAATTGCGAGAGTATAAAATGTTCGGTTACACCCGAACTTAGTCCTTGCTTACTTGTTAATAATAATAAGAATTTTCGATTTCATCAATTTTCAGCGGAACTCTCCTGAAAGATTCTACTTTCATAGGATCGAATATTGTCGACATCGTCTGCTCTGTCCAAGAACATGAAAATGGTTTTGTCGCAGAGGCAGCGCGAGGAACTGTAAGATATTTACTTTCATTTTCGTAGACATATGTTGTATTTTTGAATTTTAGGAACCAAGCGATTGCCGATTATCTAGGCAGTAGTGGCTATTCTGAGTCTTTAGATGCATTCCGCAAAGAAGCTGATGTTTCTACAGAAAACGAAAAAAAATTTAGCGGACTGTTGGAAAAAAAATGGACTTCTGTTATTCGATTGCAAAAAAAGGTTATGGAGTTAGAAGCGAAATTATCAGAAGCTGAGAAGGAGGTTATTGAAGGAGCTCCTACAAAAGCAAAACGAAGCCCTGGGGAATGGATACCACGTCCTCCAGAAAAATTTTCTTTAACTGGACATCGTGCAAGCATTACACGGGTAAGTAAAATTCATTATATTAAAACTAAATACAAGTGATAAAAACTCGTGAATGTTGTGGTTGAAATTAGATCCATAATTTAATAATAAATTAATAATAAGTTAATCGTAACTATCAGGCATGTGTTGCAATTCGTTTTCGCATGAAATTGTCATTGAAAACATGATGCCATGTGCTGTTTTTCACTGTTTCGTTTTCGAACATCAAATCGTAACGATTTTGCATGTGCCAGAAATCGAAATCGTCATACTAATTCCGTTTTGAAATCGGACGGCCGTGTGTACGCGAATCATATATTTGATAGCGGATAATTTGTAAAAATGTTGATGATTTGGTTATTAAGGCATAACTAGTTTATTTGCTATATTAAATAAATAAAACATACTAAAACTTAAATTGTTCACATAAAATTATTTTCAATTTGTTCCCTTATATTTGCCGAACCAGTATGAAAACGACTGATTAACGGCCGATAGGATGAAGTTCATCATGATTTTTGTTACCATCAAGTTCTTGCATGGCAAAATGTAAAATATAAAGGCGACATATGTTTCGCTGGATCTATGAAATCCACTTTCCGCAAGAAATTTCAACTTGCAGTTAATCATATATCGTTCATAATATTTTCAAATGCTTCTTTATTTATCCTGTAGAACGAAATGAATTTGTAAATAATCAAGTGAAAGTATCGAGTGAATGACATCACACCTCAAAACACTCGTGCGATTTGCAATTTCGGTTAGAAAATGAAATCGCGCGATCTCCAGCACAAGCCTATAAGTAGATTTTAGAAAAAGAAAATAAAAAAATCACAAAATAGATTTCATTGCAACAAAATTACTCACACGTCAAACTTTTTTCTTTTCTTTTCATTACTGCCTAGAAATTGATTTCACGATTTTTTTATGAAATCTGGTAGTATATTGATCCACTCTGTAACTTTAACTTCACTCAGATGACCAATATTCGATAGCTTTCGCTACGACGTTGATTCGATTTTGTGGAAATCATTTGGTTACTGATTTGGATGTATATCTCAGATCTCTATCACGTTCACAATATCATCTATAAATTCTACCTACCCCACATTGATTCTTGACATACAGCTTATAAAGGTCCATAATGTGTGCTTGGTTAACTTAACAGTCTTTATAACGCCGTCAGATTCTATAAACATTATTTTATAGTGTTTTTAGACAGGAGCTAATTAATCAATTAAACGGCCTCTGCTCGATAAAACGCTTATTAAGATTGATTTACCATACAAAATAAAATTAACATTTATTTTTAATTGCTTTATAATCAACTTGAAAATCAAATCCAACTCTGCGACAAAGACGTATGATATACGTTCTTTGTCTGGGATTGGCTGAATTTTTTGATAAAAAAAGCTACGGAAGATGTCGCTGCTAAAAAATATTAATCAGCTGATGAAACTTACCAATTTCTTATGAAAAGCAAAAAAAAAAAATGTATAACAGCTGATCGGTTATAGAGTAGCCGGCAGTGTAAAATGCAAAAAAGGGCTTCTCAATAAAAATTTGAATTGATCAATTAATTTGGCTGTCTAAAAGCGCTATTAGTTACATTAGGCCAACTTATTTTTTCCATTCGCTGGTTCAGTTTTTACCGTGACCTTTAAAGTATAATTTAGACGCTTCTCCTTGAAATCCAGCAAATATAATACGTCGTCTGACTGTCATTTTTTTCTGATTTTAAGTATGTTGAATAGTGTATTTTAATTACAAAAAAAAATAGAATAAACTATGATTTGATATACGCATCCTGTTAATTACTTCAAACAACAAAAATATTGTTCTACTCTCCTTGTTTTATTATTTAGGTGGTATTTCACCCAATTTTTGGATTGATGGTTTCATCATCTGAAGACGCTACTATAAAAATTTGGGACTTCGAAACTGGAGAATATGAACGCACTTTAAAAGGCCACACCGACTCTGTGCAAGATGTAGCATTTGACGCTCAAGGAAAGCTGTTGGGTTTGTATTAATTAAGCTATCTGTCTTAATTATATATTAAATACTACATTTATATTTTAGTATCGTGCAGCGCTGACTTATCCATCAAATTATGGGATTTTCAACAAAGTTATGAATGCGTAAAAACAATGCATGGACATGATCACAATGTTTCGTCTGTAGCGTTTGTGCCAGCTGGAGATTACGTAATTTCAGCATCACGAGACAAAACCATAAAAATGTGGGAGGTGGCTACAGGGTGAGAAATATGGATTTTGTTAGAACGTGAAATCTTATTTTTCCGTTATTATTAGATACTGTGTGAAAACTTATACTGGCCATAGAGAATGGGTGCGCATGGTTCGCGTACACCTTGATGGCAGTATATTTGCTTCTTGTTCAAATGATCACTCTATTCGCATATGGCAAACGAGTACGAAGGATTGCAAGGTATGCTATTAAACTATACTGCTTTATAAAAATGCATTTAATTTGTCTAATATCCCAAAGTTTAAAATCAATAATCCGACACGTTTTATCCAATTAGATAGCTAAATTCTAATTAACACATATAAATAGCTAAACATATTATACATAATTGGGAATTTAGTACTGTAAACTGCCGATGTGGCTGCCGTTTGTTTGTAGGTCAGATCAAAATTCTCAATTCAATTGGTGATTCAAACTCACCAATTCAACCGTATAATAGTACACAAGCAATTTTCTAAAGGGTTGTTTTAAAATTTTTATTGGGATTTTCGTCAGTACAAATTATAATTTTACCTTATATATTTATATATATAAATTCCATGTCACATTGTTTGTCCTTGATTCACGCCTAAACGACTGAACCGATTTTATTACGTGTGTTTCATCCAACTTGAGAGGTAGGATATTTGAAATATTAGTCGCAATTTCCATCTGTCTGTCCAGTCGGTTAGACCTGCCTGGTGATTTCCGACAAAGTTTGCCAAAAAATGTTTGATATTGACTATATTTTCCAATAATTAGTGACACTACAAATAATTTCATTTTATTAAACAGTAAACTATAATATAATTTAACGTACACCTTAACCACAGCAACCCGTGGCCCGGTTACTAGTTCACTTATAAAAAACATGTTTGGTATAATTTTATTCCTAACTAAAGCACAAATACATTTCGATATTCATGTATTTTATTTTGTATTCGGATCGAGGTACTCGCTATCGAATACGAACTTTCGAAATTTGTATGTTCGTTATTCGATAACGAGTTCTCGTTTGTACAAAATATCAATCGTTGGTTATTTGTTAAAAGTTACAGTAAAAAAAAAAATAATAAATCAGTTAAAGAGAAAAGTCCATAAATACATACCAATATTTACGATGTATTAATTAAATTTAATCCCAAATTCCTAATTATATTGAAAAATTTTTTATTGAAACAAAATATGAAATATGAATGCAAATGTCGTTTGAACGTTTCATTCAATTATTATCTAAAGACAACATAATGTGATCGCTTTTTTTATGACCAATTTTAGTTCATTAAGTGTTATTTCCCGAATATATTTCTGTATCATTATTTTCATTTAGAAAATATCTGCAATATGTTGAATTCTTAAATTATAAGCAGATGTTATGCAACGCTGTACATAGTACATATGCTGCCGGATGTTGTCTTCTGAAGTGCCGAACACAAACCCGACGACACGACACGACGTAACGACGGCTGATCACAAATGTCGCGTTGAAGCCAGCGTCTTGAACATTTTGAAGACGGCAGCGACATATCAAACAGCAATTTCA
The DNA here is from genome assembly GCF_028554725.1 of Zeugodacus cucurbitae. NCBI lineage: Eukaryota > Metazoa > Arthropoda > Insecta > Diptera > Tephritidae > Zeugodacus > Zeugodacus cucurbitae. The sequence goes on from NC_071671.1 coordinate 28,822,188, forward strand.
TTGTTGCCGTACTAAAATCTTTCACTTCAATAAAATTTTCATATTTAGTTTAAAGTGGAATTATTTGTACAAAAATGTAAAAATGGTCGATTTATTTGTTTTAAATAATCTATTGTTATTATAAATGACATATCAAAGCTATTTTATATTTATGCTGGCAAAATAATGTCATCTTTGTTATAATTTTTAATAATTTTACATTTCACATATTAGTGGCAACTCTACAGATGCCCATTGTCGTCGCCAAAATTAGAAACATTTTTAATTTAGCGACATCGACAATTACAAGCCTGTTGTCGCGTAGTCGTGCTGTTGTCAAAAAATCTGTGCCCATAAGAACGCGTGTATTTTAATATTTGACAGATATTGCTGGTCGCTTGTAAAGTTTGTTGTTATTTGTGTAAAGTTTTATTTCGCTATCTTCATTGGTTCCTGATGTATATCTTATAAAGTGATGGAATCAGATGGACTGCAAAATTGAGTTATATGGGAAGTTGTCGTGGTTGTGAACCGATTTCATCCAATTTCCACACGTGTCATCAGGGTGTCAAGAAAATATATGTATTTCGAATTTCATTGAAATCTGTCGAGTAGTTCCTGAGGTATGGCGATGCTACGCCCATTTTTCATTTTGTAAAAAGATCTGTGTGCAGCTTCTTTCTGCTATTTCTTCTTAGTGTGTTAACGCATTTTTAGTAATTTTCAACCTAACCTTTGTATGGGAGGTGGGCGTGGTTATTATCCGATTTCTTTCATTTTTGGACTGTATTAAGGAACGACTGCAGAAAGTTTGGTTTATATAGCTTTATTGGGTTTGCGAGATAATATACAAATTTGGGGGCGGAGCTACTCCCGCTTACCCAAAAAAATTACATCCCAATATGCCAGTTACTAGTGCGATCCTTTATTCCAAATTTTACTTTTATAACTTTATTTATGGCTTAGTTATGACCCTTTATGTGTTTTCGGTTGGTTGGCAATGATCCGATTTTCGAAAGCAACCCTCTCACGGTTCCAAGGTACATGTGTGCCAAGTTTCGTCAAGAAATCTAAATTTTTACTCATGTTATCCGTTGCACGGACGTACAGACGGGCAGACTGACATTCGAATTTTGGTCTCGTCGCCATGATCATTTTGATATATATAACTCTATATCTAACTCGTTTGCACTAAAAAATATAGTACAAAATAGGGCAACATTAGAACACTAATTTATAATTTATCTAAGATATAATCTATAATTTATTTAGTCAAGACAACTCTGAACGACTAATGTATGTTATGAAAGTCTGTTTTGCATTAATTTTACTCTTTTAAAGGTCCACCGATAAGAGAAAAACATTTTTGCTCAGATCACAGTCAGGGCCTACGTAGTGGTAGTATGTATCTCTAAACATGACAGCACGGAGACCAATATTAATTTCAGAAGTCGTACTTTAATTAATTAATTTTATTGATTTAAATTTGTTACAAAAAACTACAGTGCACTCGCGAAAACTCGAACTAATGAAAACCACACCTATTCGAGTTAACGAATTATTCCAGTTTTCGAGTGTTATATTTTTCTTGCATAATTCAAAATATTAGTATGTTTTGTAATGTTTAGTGATTCATGATTAATTCATTCGAATATTTTATTTTTCTTTTCTTAAATAATACAATGAACATGTGTATCTAATTATTAGAAAAAAAGGAGTGATTTGTGTTTGCCGTTTCTTATGTTCGACCGAATTCAATACGGCCTTTTCACGCAATGATTGCAATACAAATCATTCTGCCTCATATTCATCTTCAGAATTGCTTTCTTCAATTGGTTCCTCTTTAATCAAGCCTTTATTCCAGTTATTTATCTCTTCTTTTGTAAAAAGAACCTAATAAAAATGTGTTGTTGTTAAACATGACTTTTTTATTTTGAAGCACCACCATACCTCAGGATTTAAGCCTTCGAGAATATTCGCAGATTCTTTTTCCAATTTTTTAGCTTCTGCTTCCATTTGGTTTTTCAAAACATTAAGCGGAACATCATCGTCGTCGTCGTTATCCAGGTTTGGCAAAGTTTAAAATATTTTTCCAGCACTTCACCAAAGTATCTTGCCCCAACTTTTTCCAAGCTCTATCCAAAAATGTAACATCTTCGCTCAAGTTAATTTTTTTCATTGATTCCACCAAATCGCATTGATCGGTGAAAATGGCTGCCAACAGAGAATTTCTATAGAGAATTTATAAAAAGGCTTGACATTCGGGGGCAAAAACATCGCTGCCATCTTCAGACTTTAATTCATCTTCGTTTGGATGCGAAGAGCGTTGTCAAGAAGAAGCCTTTTGAGGCACCTTTTAATAAAACAATACGCATCTAACATGCGTTGGACATGTTAACATACAACAATACGAATATGTATGTATATTATATATGATATGTTTTTGCGTATAAAATAATGGACATTTTTTGTTCGAGTTTTAGAGCCATCATATTTTGTTCGAGTTTTAAAGTAGCCAATGGAGAAGAAACAATTTTCAAGTTTCCGAACGTTCGAGTTATCGTGTGTTCGAGTTTCGCGAGTGCAATGTATATAACTTGCTTTTAAAACAATTAAGTAGATGCTTTTACAGCAAATTATTTATCAATATGCATAGATGTACAATGGAATTTCTCGTAACTCGAATCACCATAATTCACAAAAAAACTTCGAGCTAGAGAGACTTCCAGTTATAAAATTTTCATTAAAACTTACAAAATTTCATAAAGCTTTAAAATATAGATGTATTCAAGGTTTTATTTATTTACTTCGCATACAGTTTTATGTACATACATTAAAACATGTATTCTGTAATTTTGTTTGTTGCAGTTTGCTGTTGTTTGGTTCTTGACTTCTGTATCCCAAGCCTTTGTTACATGATTTATAAAATCCATAAGCGTAATATCATATTTTTTGTTCGCCTCCATACGATATTGAGGGACTCTTTTAAAATCCTGCTTCGATAGTAAAATTTTAAATTTTGTTTATGGCCTGGTCGAAAAGTTTGATTTATGGAAGGAAATTAGTATGAAATTTGACTTATATTTGCCAATTCAAGAGTTCGAGTTATGGAGAACTTCGAATTAGGGATGTTTGAGTTATGGAAGGAAATTAATATGAAATTTGATTTCTAAACGCTATTGCCAATTCAAAAGGTGGAGTCATGGAAGTTCCACTGTACTATACTTATCGGTATAATCGGTCTTAACACTTTTCTATATATCTCGTTGAGTTCGAATATTTACAACTTTACTGTTTTCTATTTCTACTGAATAGGCCGAACTTCGGGATCACGATCACACAGTTGAATGTATTGCCTGGGCACCGGATTTGTCTACAGCTGCTATAAATGAAGGCACCGGCACTGATAATAAAAAAGGGCATCATCAAGGGCCCTTTTTGGCATCAGGATCTCGAGACAAAACTATAAAAGTAAGTAGTTTCAAAATCATGTATACTTTTTATATTTCTTTATTTTTATTTGATACTGGCAGACCGATCCGGCTTCGCACGGGTTTAAACAAACATTTCAAAAGTTATAAGGTTCATTTTAAAAAGTAAAATGAGGTAAATTCGAACATGAAATTATATTGTATTTGCAATGAGCTGAAACTTGATTACGACCTCTAGTCTTTGGTGTCCGTTGTCTTTCTCTCTGAATATGAAGGCGTTGGGAGTGCTCAGAGTTCGACGCCCTAGTGCGAACTTGTATATTTCCAATAATTCTTCAAGCCGCAGCACACGTCCCGTACTTGACTCTCAAGCGCGTACTTGGGAGGTTTTGAAATTTTGTCCAGCAAGCAGCTGCGAGCGCTCGTTAATCGACTCTTTGGCACGCGATTGCGATGCGAAGAGAATGACTTGCAAGACGATTTTCAGTTTCAGATTAAGATTTTCCATCACGGAGTTTTTTTGATACCCTCACCTGGGAACTATTTCCAGAAAGATGAGATTCTATCAATAAATATACATAACCTATGTTACTTGGTGTGAATGTAGCTTTACAATGGTGAAAGAATTTTTGAAATCGACATAGTAGTTTTTGAGTTTATTCATTACAAACATACATACAAATATTTCCTCTTTATAATAATAGTATATGTAGATTGTCGGGTTAAGATGACGATGAGGCCGATCCGTTTGAAGAAAAGAGTTTTGGTTAAGTTTTAAATGTTATAAATTCGTATATATTGGGTAAGTGTGTAGGTTGACAATATTGTTAATTGTTTTGTGTTTAATTAGTTATAGTTAGTGATATTGTAGCGAAACTATGTATATGACCTGTGGCATAATTCCTTTTTCTTGAGTTGTGTAGTATTTGACTCCTCTGTGTTGGATGTTTTCCTCCTTCTTTATTTAGGTTGGGTTGGGTTTTGTGTTTTTGGGGACTTCTCTTCTTTCACTTGAAGTATGTGTTTGAGTTTACGTTTGGGTTTATGTTAATTTCACTTTATTTAAGGGCGGGTTTTTGTGTTCTGGTTTGTGGGTGTTGTGTTGTTCACTTTCTTCTTTTTCTCTATATTGTTGTGTGAGAGGTGATCGGTGATAAGTGAAGTTGGGGTGGTTGTACTCCTCTGCATTACTTCTATTACTTTTTGGAGAGTGATGCAGAGGAGTATTTGTTTGGACTAAACATCCCGGCCGCCTTGCAGTATCTGCGAAATTAATTTGGATTAGTGGGGTATATTTGATAAAGTGAAAGTGTAATGAGTGCGTAAAGATACTTAGCCTTCGGCTTCTAATGCTCTATTCTGGGTTATGATTGCGCCATTGTAATCCACTTCGTGTATTGTGTGGGTAGTTATCCGCTCCGATATCCAACATTACTTCTGATTGGGTGTGAAATTGAGGGTCAGAGAGGACTATGTTGTCAAGGAGTATTTGATCAACGTCACTTAAGTCTCTTAAGGGTCGGGTTTAAAAGTGTGTAAGGGTCTGTTTAGCCAGTATGGATGATAGCCGGGTCTCTGTGGGTAGGGTTTGAGATCTAGGATTCTCAAAATCTTCTTTCTCATTTGCTGGGTGCAGTCTTGGGTGACCATGTAGAGATGACTGATATTTTCCATTGCAGGTGGAACATCGATGTCTGCTTGTGCATCCTTCTGTTTTGTGGGATCTGGCTAAACAATTAATACAATAGCGGTGTCTGATGACTGCTTCATATTTTTTGTGTAAGTTAGCCGACAAGTATTTGGTACATGTGGCTAATCGATAGTCATCCTTGCATAATCCACATGCAACATGACAATGAGTTTTGCTTCTTTGTTCATTGGTGATGTTTATTCGGGTTGTGTTGTGATCATCGTTTTCATATTTCTTCCGAGTTGTGGGTAGGGTTCTTACATAGCGGTCATTTGAATGTCGTCGGGTAGTTTTTTGAAACATTGCTTTACGTATTCCATCAAATCTGGGATTTATGGGATCCTTTGGGGTTTCCTCCACCTCTTCAAAGCGTGTGAGTTGATACTCCGGGTTGATTATGTTATGGAATGATGCTATTGATGAGTTTTTGGAGGGATGAGTAATGGGTCCGGTCAGAATCCATCCGAATTCTGTTTCTTGGGCTAGGAGTGAGCCCAGAATGTTTCGTTTTACTCCACTTAGTAGGATATTTGGATAGTTATCACTACCAATTAATATATCCACGGGTCTCGGTTTGTGGAATTGGGTATCCGCTAGTGTGAAGCCAAGCTTCTTTAGAGCCAGATTTGGTTTTATTGGGTATGTGGTTACGTTTTCGGTAATTTTGTTCATAATTAATGCCTGAGTTGAAATTTTGTAATTCGTGTTTACGGGTGAACGTAGGGTAATATTACACGTTTTCGTGGGGGTTGCTAAAACCGTGTTGGTTATTCCGGTCACTTGGGCTGATGTAGAGTGGGTGAGTAGATCCAGACTTCGTTTAAGTCTTTCAGATATAAATGTGTCCTCCGAACATGAATCTATTAGAGCTCTCGCATAGTATCGCTGACCATTATGTTCGATCTGAACCATTGCTGTACCCAATAATATCTGCTTCCTACTTGGGTTGTGAGGGTCTTGAGTTAATGAAATAGTGGACTGTATAGTAGTAGTGTAGGCTTGCTGTTTGATATTTTGTGTGGGTATTGTGGTACTTGCAGCAGTAGCAGGTATTGTACTGGTCACTCTTGGAATTTCCGGGTTGGTGTCAGGTCGAGGGTTATATTCTTTGTGTATCAGTGTGTTGTGTCTTTTGTGACATTTGCGGCAAGTGTTTTTACTCATGCAGTTCTTGTAACTGTGTGATAAAGATAAGCAGTTGTAGCAATATCCGTACCTTCTAATTGTGATTATACGGGTCTCAACTTTCATTGCTAGGAATTGGGGGCATTCACGATTCGAGTGATGCTTATTGCAAAGTTTGCAACCTTCTGCTTCCGGGTGGGGTTGAGATGAACTGTTTTGATAGTTTGTGGTTCTATCTCTCGGGTTATATCTTTTTTCAACTGATCTTTTTACTGTGTCAAGATGGGGTGGGTCGGGTTTTGCTACTGAAGCCTTAAAATTTGATACAGATTCGAGTGTTTTATATTTGTGGATCAAAAAGGAGTCGAAATTTGACCATGTGGGTATAGAAGTAATATGTGCTAGGGTAGATTCGAATGCTTCTAGAGTCTGTTTAGGTAGTTTCGAGCTACAAAGATATATCAGTATCGGGTCCCAACTTTGTGTGTCAATCTCAAGATGGGTTAAATTTGTTAAGACATTATTAACCGCTATTTGCAGGCCTTTTATAGCGTAGCCTGTTTCGTGAGTCACATCGGGTAAGTTGAGAAGGGTTTTTAATTGGGTGTTGACCTGCATTCTTTTGTTTTCATACTGCTAGACCAGATTTTTCCAGGCCAATATGAAACTATCGTTTGTTAGGGGTGTGTTTTTAATAGCTTCTCTTGCTTCGTCTCGGGTCTTCTGAGTAAGGTGAAAGGGTTTTTCAACATTACTTATTCTGGGGTTACGGATATACAAGGCCGTAAACATATCTCGAAATGTGGGCCAAGCCGTGTTATCTCCGTAAAAGATGTCGGTGTCACATGGTGGTAGATCAATCTTGTGACCGAAATCTATTGTAGAGTCTTCTGAGGCTCTTTCCTTAATGGGTTGGAATGACGCGTGGATATTACGTCTGTCTACATCTTCATTAATTGAGGCTAAGCACGATAAATACATTTGAAAGCATTTCTTGTATCTATCTTTGACTTTGTTAAAGTCTATGGTTTCTTGGGTTTCGCGAGAAATTCTGCGAATAGCATCATAGGCCCTTTCTGCTTTCTCGTAAAGCGAATTTAGTTTAACTCTTTGGATTTCTAGAGTATAAACAGCTGAGGTCTGGTAGTGATCTTCCACGAATTCTATTAAATCGGTGGTAGTGAATTTAAAATCTTCCATTTCCATGATTTGGGTGGGTGTAAACAATATTATTTGAGTGGGTATGTATTAAAAAAACAGGGTAGAGAGTAAAATTTATAATTTGAATTTATTTTCAAAATTTCCGTTTTTGGCTTTTTTTTTGCTACCAACAATTCTACGAACTGGATCGCTAGTTCGTGTGTATGTAAATAGGTGCGGGTGTTTGAATATATTTATATTAATTACTTTTGAGCAAGAAGAGTGCAATAGCCGCAGCATGCAATTATGCGTTTTATTATTGCACTTCTTCTCGTGGGTACATGTATGTCTGTAATTAACTGGTGCAGATCAAAATGTGTCAAACTCAGTAGAAACAAGTAAAATGAATTTAAGTTCGCTTAAATGCACAATTTGAAATTTGAATTTTTGACAATATTGATTTGCATTTTCAATTTAAATAATATTGATGAATTTGGGTCGCACTTACAAATTTTTCGCTCTTTATAATATTAGGGTATTTTAATTATTTGTGTTTTTGTTGTTGGTGACATGCAAACTTCTTGTTGGGTGCACTATGTATTGCTGTTATTGGGCGTCGGTGTATTCCAACGATGATATTATTATTGCGGAGTGAGGCTAGATTCCAACGATGTTGTTGTTGGTTTCCTTCAAACTATCGCGGCTCGATAGGACCAAAAAATGTCGGGTTAAGATGACGATGAGGCCGATCCGTTTGAAGAAAAGAGTTTTGGTTGAGTTTTAAATGTTATAAATTCGTATATATTGGGTAAGTGTGTAGGTAGACTATTGTTAATAGTTTTGTGTTTAATTAGTTATAGTTAGTGATATTATAGCGAAACTATGTATATGACCTGTGGGATAATTCCTTTTTCCTGAGTTGTGTAGTATTTGACTCCTCTGTGTTGGATGTTTTCCTCCTTCTTTATTTAGGTTGGGTTGGGTTTTGTGTTTTTGGGGATTTCTCTTCTTTCACTTGAAGTATGTGTTTGAGTTTACGTTTGGGTTTATGTTAATTTCACTTTATTTAAGCGCGGGTTTTTGTGTTCTGGTTTGTGGGTGTTGTGTTGTTCACTTTCTTCTTTTTCTCTATATTGTTGTGTGAGAGGTGATCGGTGATAAGTGAAGTTGGGGTGGTTGTACTTCTCTGCATTACTTCTATTACTTTTTGGAGAGTGATGCAGAGGAGTATTTCTTTGGACTAAACATAGATATTGCAATATATTCAAGTTTTTTCAGTCTGTTTTTAGAAATTAATATTTTCCTTATTAAATACAATCAGTTGTTGAAGTAATTTTTCATTCATTTCAATTACAAACCATAAGTTTTATGAATCAAGTAAGATATGGTTAAGATCGATCCATATCATGACTATGAAACCAACATTCGTTAGGAGATGAAATTGTTAATCGATTACCATCATATTTGTGATTTTGTTAACTTATACAATAAGTTATTTTCTTACTTCATTTTTTATTTACTATATTTTTTTACGTATCCTAAATTTATTAAAACTAACCTTACTTACAGAAATCATATATTATTGAACCTGTTAGTTCTACAATTAAAAATTTGTATTAGATTTCAACTCTGACAACTAAGCTAATCGATAATATACGTGCATATGTGCATATTAATTAATTGATTGTTTTTTAGAGTAAGAAAGTAAAAGTAAAGAAAGTTTTCCGTTTCTTTACTTTTACTAGCTGTTCGAGTAACTTGGCATTTCTTCTGACATTCTTCCTCTCCCAAAAGGCCAGCAGCTCCAGCAGTTCCGTACACAGAGCTATTATTTAAATACTGTCATATGCAACTATGTTTACGTTTTTCTAACAGCTGATTTGCGATTTTTTTTCCATTTTGAAAAATAAATACAATTTATTTGTTTACATAAATCAGCTTTTTCTCTTACTATCATATTTGCAAAAAACCCGTCGTCATTCTCATCTTCTGTTTTTGACATAGAGTACACTTACCGGGTGCCACTGTCAACGTTTCAAATGCTTTTTTTCTTTTTTCACACAAAATTGAATGCAAATTCTTTGATTTTATCGACAGCAGAAAATCGCCGAATATGCAAAACACGTCCAATTTTTATGCCCCTCACATAAATATGCTAAATAGCTGAAACTGTGAACACACGTATGTTCGATATGGGTGTACAACATAACAAATTTATTAGCGTAGGCTTCAACCCCGGTACTCAGTGAACTCAAGCGCTGTAATACTAGAACCAAAATGTTCAACATTTCTCTTTTTATTCCAACCTAAAATTTTAAGTTGTGGCAAAAAATATGATCACATGTTTTCAGGTTAAACATTTGTATACCAATACCAATTATGAATATGAATTATCCGTCGCAAATATTTCATACAACACAAGCTTCACTTTTCATATTTCCAGAAAACCATTAAATATTAAATTTATAAAATCTGTTCATATATTTTTATATATATAATATATAAATTTTTGCCACATAATTAAAAGGATAATTTTAATTATTTTGTTTACAGATTTGGGACGTTAGTGTTGGAGTATGTTTGTTTACTCTAAATGGCCATGATAATTGGGTCAGAGGTTTATCTTTTCATCCAGGCGGTAAATATCTTATATCAGCAAGTGATGACAAAACCATTCGAGTTTGGGATTTACGCAACAAACGATGTATGAAAACACTGTATGCACATCAGCATTTTTGCACTTCAATTGGTAAGTCGTAGAAGTAATGACTTAACATATATACACAGGTGGTCACATAATTAAGGACAATATAAAATTTAAAAAAGCACGCATTTCAGTTTAATATTTTTAGTATTAAATTTTTGCGTAGATAATCGCTGTAAATTGCAGCGGAAAATTATAACAGCGCACCAAAATTTGGAGTTCCGCTGAACGACAAACACTTTTACTGAAGTCCTGTGTATTGTCGAATTAGTTGCATTTTGGGTGTGCTGATAATTAAGGACACACTTTTTTGTTGAATACTTAGTATTTGAACCCGAAATCTTTCAGAAAAATAGCTACGAGCATGCGTTACTAGAAAAATCAACTCGTCCCAAAAAATAAAAAATTAAAGCGCCGTATTCAATACTCAAAGGAACATATCTAAAAATCCTTAGAAAATTTTAAAATACATTGTTTGGCCATGAATCCAAGAACGACTGTTTCTTTGTCGTTGCTATAATTGAAAGCGACATAGAAACGACGGGGTTGTTTGAAGGACTATTTGAAGGGAAGTTGAAAATTCCAATTCGGAAATAGTTTGAAATTTTTATTTTCGGAAATGAAAAAAAAGACTGTTTCTCAACTTCCACCGCAGCCGGTATTTTTCTGCTGCGTATGCGCTAAAAGGCTCCATCCAAATTCCACCTCGGTTAGGTGTAACTCATGCAATTGATGAAGCCATCTTAAGACCTGTTCAGGCGTTATGTGGCCCCATGTTGTCAACGCAATACTGCGACTGTTGCCTCTACGGCAGTGCAACTTGCACCTAGTTTGCGCAACGCGCCGCCACTCCCAGGGAGTGGCCAACTTATGGCCCCTACGGGCCCCAGAAGCTCAACTAGACAGCATGACTCCCAGTCTGACCAATCCCCCCAAACCTTCATCCCGCTCCAATCCTCGTGCGAGGACCTCAAGGCAACACCTGGTCCCTCGCACAGTCTGTTCCGCGTGTCAGACCGTAATACGTCGGAACGTGACCTCAGTCAGATGCAATTCCTGCACTGGCTGGTGTCATTTTCCGACGTGTTCCGCCACCACACGCGAGTGGAGTGTATCGTACGTTGCCCCATGCTGTAATAAGAATCTGCCCCCGCAACCAACAACATCGGAGTCGCCAAACAACACCGAAGTGCGACATTTTCCTTTGCGGGTAACACAGCTGCAACAACCGTTTCACCGTTTTACATAAAGATCGCGAGCGAGATAGTGGTGGAGGCCTAGCATTCATACTACACAACACCGTGCAATATCGTTTTATCGAAGGTGTCATCGACCGCAGGGACACTATCCTAGAATGGTATAGCTATCCGGTCAGGCTATATCGAGCTCGAAATATTTAATATATACATCCCCCCAGTTACAAGTTGCCCAACAGCGTATCACCCGAATATTATTGCGCTACTTCGTGGTGAAAACCGACTGGTGTTGGTCGACTTTAACGCGCACCACTATCTTTGGCATTCTTGCCTGTAAAATGATCGGAGAGGGATGGAGCTGGCAGAACAGATAGACGATTCGACATTCTACACATTGAATGACGAAGCCCCTACCAGAATTATGAGCACTTGTAGCAGCTCGCCAGACATCACCATTGCTAGCGGTGGTCTGATAAACTGCATAACCTGGCGACCTATGCTAATTCTTGCATCACGTTCCACCTGAACCTAGCAGAACATCAACATGGTTTCCGTAAAGTGCACAGCACCACCACAGCACTTAGCGTCATAAACGCCCAGATAGTTCATGGTCTTAATCAAAAACCACCCTGTAAGAGAACCGTCCTAGTGGCGTTGAACCTGTCAAAAGTTTTTGACACGGTCAACCTAACAACGCTACTAGAAGACATCGACCAAACAACACTTTCTCCGGGGCTGAAGAGATGCATTATGAACTACCTAAGCGGTCGGCAATCGTCTGAATTATTTCGAGGAAAAACATCTAAACTCAGGAAAATTAAACAAGGGGTTCCACAGGTTTCTATATCTCCTACGCAGATGATTGTACGATAATGACGTCGGGCACTGGTATCGATGACATATGTTCGAAAGAGAACAGCTACCTCCTCGAACTTTCTCGCTTCTCTGCGAGGAGCCTGGCACTCGCAACCACTACTGGACTTCTCCAACTGGACGAAGGAATACAGACTAAGTCTTAATATTCACGTCGATGGCACACCAATACCGACTGTGAACAATCCCAAGATTTTGGGAGTCACATTTGACATTCTGCACTCCACACACGACCGCGATAGTCCCTAAAGTACAGAGCCGCAACAAAATCCTCAAGTCGCTAGCCGGTAGCACTTGGGGAAAGGACATAGAAACGTTGCAGGTCACTTACAAGGCTATCGGCCGGCCGGTCGTAAATTACGCAGCACCGGTATGGTCGCCAGGATGCAGTGGCATGCAGCAGAAGAAGATACAGACGTGTCAAAACACCGCACTCCGAGCAGCTACAGGATGCCTCTTGATGTCACCAGAGTCACATTTACACAGTGAGGCCATTATGCTGCCTATTAAGGAGCATAACGAACTGCTTACCAAGCAGTTTCTACTTGAGTGTTTTCGTAGAAATCACCCATGTAGTCACTTACTGGAAGCAGAACCGCCCCCAGGTGCATCAAGAGATCATTCCTACAACACGTTGACTTGAACCGACCAGACTGCGGACGCAGACAGTTTTAGACACGCTCTAAACGCCATTTACAGTGGAGCTATTAGCACCTTCATTGACTCCCTTCCAGTGTATGGCGTCCTTGGAACCAAACCACCACCTTTAGCAGACGAAGAGCTCGAGTTGCCGCGTGAAACCAGAGTGACCCTTGCGCAACTTCGATCTGGATATTGTAGCAGGTTAAACTCCTACTTATCCAGACAGAACCCCGACATACAAAATACATGTCCTGCATGCAATGAGTCCCCGCATGACTCTAACCACCTTTTTGCATGCCCAATGAACCCTACTCATCTAACACCACTTTCCCTTTGGTCTAACCCTGTCGAAACAGCACGTTTCCTGGGCCACCCGTTAGATGACCTCGACGACAACTAGATTTATGCTTTCATTTCCTGCAGGGATAGATAATCGTAACTACAACAACAACAACGACTGTCTCTAAGTCGTTTCTATACTCCTTTCTAATTGGGGAATCTCAATATATTTTCGATAACTGTCGATAACGCCAACAAGAATGCCAAATAGGAGTTCTTATTTCGTTTTAAAGCGATAACGACAACGGGAATAGGGGCGAATATGTTTCGAATAAATTTGTAATTTTTATGTAATAATTTAAAAAAAGTTTACAAAATATTGAAGTATCCTTAATTAGTTGACCAAATCAAAATAGTCATAAATGATTATTTTATGGCGTACAATGCTATGAAAGCATCATTTAATTAATTTTTAAATGAATCTGTAACTTAATAAATAATAAATAAGATAACTTACTCAAAAAAATATTCCACCTTTTAATTATAAAATACAGTGAAACTTCTCTAACTCGAATCACTATAATCCACAAAAAAACTTCGAGTTAGGGAGACTTCGGGTTATAGAAATTTTCATTAAAACATACATTTTTCAAAAACCTGTAAAATATAGATTTATACACAGTTTTAGTTATTTACTTCGTAAAGTTTCGTTTAAATACATTAAAACATGTATTTTGTAATTTTGTTTGTTGCACATTGCTATTGTTTGGCTCTTGACGTCTGTTTTCCATGCCTTTGTTACACGATTTATGAAATCTATAAGTGTAAAATCTTCTATTGCCAATTCAAGAGTACGAGTTATGTAAGGAAATTTGTATGAAGTTTGAGTTCTGAACGCTATTGCCAATTCAAAAGTTCGAGTTATAGAGATCTTCGAGTTATAGAAGTTTGAGTAATGGAAGTTCCACTGTATACCAATGTTTCAAAGGAAAGTAAGTCCCTAATTATGTGTTCACCAGTGTATATATTAGATTGTCAAATATCTCCCTTCCTCCTTTATGTCTTTCGCGGCTATGTATAAAGCGCTACAGAGCTCGTATGTGGCAATACTATACATCTTTGAAAAGTCTTGACATGACTTACAAAACGATGCCATGCACGATTAGTTTGGATATTGCGTTCAACAGTTATAGACGTTTATGTTTACACGTCGCTATTTTTAAGTTTACCTTCATTAAAGGCAAATCCGCTAGAGAAACGTTCCGTGAGATTAATGGTGTTTTGGGGGATGGTATTATATCACTTCGAACTGCGGAGGAAGGTATCGAGAATTCAGAGCGGGTGAAAACGAAACCATGGATAAGCCAGCCGGCGGAAGACCTGTGTCGACGAATATCATGATTTGACCCAAAAAAACCTTCTGGACCTAATCAACGCCTGCGATATGCTGCTGAAACGGAACGAACTTGACCCATTTTTGAAGCGGATGGTGACTGGCGACAATATCAAGCGTAAACGGTCGTGGTCGAAGGCCGGTGAATCGTCCCAAAGAGTGGCCAAGCCGGGATTGACGGACAGGAAGGGAATCAGAAAATTTCTTATTCGCAGCAAATATGTTTTGTATCCAACATTTTCATCGTGAATTATAATCGAAAATAACCAATTTTATTATTTATTCACTCTTTCGAAAAAATAACTAAGTTATATTGTTTTTATTCTTCGATTAAAAATTATATGCAGTTAACTATGACATCATCAATGATTAAGATTCGCAAAATCAATGAGAATATTACTGGAAAAAAAAGTTATAAGTAATGCCAAACAATAGTTTAGTTGTTCGGAAATTTAATTGCTTTGACTTCATTACATCTAAACCGAGTTACAAACCGTAACACTTTATTATCTATTAATTAATTTAAACATTTGTATCCCCTTGTTTAGAGTGACCTCAAATATCCGATTGTTTGGCGATTCGAACAATTTTATAATATAATTTCAGGAAATTAATCATCAAGGTTTTTTAACGTCTTCAATTAATCATTATTTAATGGAATATTGCTGGCCAGACTTGTAAACTTTCTACCAATAGTTTAGAGAGTAATATAGTTTTGTTCACATAACGGTTGTTTGTAAGTCATAAAACTAAATGAGTTAGATATAGGGTTATGATCGGGGTGACGAGAAGAGTCAAAATCCGAATGTCTGTCTGTCTGTCCGTCCGTCCGTCCGTGCAACGGATAACTTGAGTAAAAATTGGGATATCTTGATGATGGGCAAAATCGGACCACTGCCACGCCCACAAAATGGCGAAAACCGAAAACACAAAAAGTGTCATAACTAAGCCATAAATAAAGTTATAAAAGTAAAATTTGGAACAGAGGATCGCACTAGGAAGGGGCATATTTGGATGTAATTTTTTTGGGAAAGTGGGCGTGGCCCCGCCCCCAAATCGGTTATGTGTATATATCGCGCAAACCAATAAAGCTATATAAACCAAACTTTCTGCAGTCAGTTCTCTTAAGTACCCCACCACACACCATGAAATTAGTTGAAATCGGATAATAATCACGCCCACCTCCCATATAAAGGTTAGGTTGAAAATTACTAAAAGTGAGTTAACTCAGTAACGAAAAACGTCAGAAACACTAAATTTTACAGAAGAAATAGCAGCAGAAAGCTGCACTCAGACTTTTTTACAAAATGGAAAATGGGCGTGACATCGCCCACTTATGGGTCAAAAACCATATGCCAGGAACTACTCGACCGATTTCAATGAAACTTGGTTTGTAATAGTTTCCTTACATCCCAATGATATGTTGTGAAAATAGGCCAAATCGCTTCACAACCACGCCTACTTCCTATATACCAGAACTTTGAAGACGATCAGAATCTTTAACTTTACAATATATAAAGTAAGCACTAGTGACGATATCGATGCAGAACTTTGCACAAATACTACCTTTATAGTGTGACAGCCTCATTCTAAACATCGCCGAAATCGGACCATAGCTTTTTAAGGCCCCATAACCTAATCTAATATTATGGTTTCCAACTTTCAATGGACTTTATACAATATGTATGACGAATATGTGGGTCAAATGGTGTATTATATAATATAAATTAAGTTAAATAAATAAATTGGGAGAGTATAAAATGTTCGGTTACACCCGAACTTAGCCCTTCCTTACTTGTCTATTTTATTGATGTCTGGTGAGTAAGGCGGCTACTATATTAAATCGGAGTTTTGTCCTTCAATCCAAGACTTAATCACTCTGAGGTGGGAATTGGTGCAATACCGTGATAGAAACACTATGCATGTTTTAAAACAAAAAAAATTGAAATGGAGAAAAGTAGTTTCTATTTCTTTTTTATACGTACAAAAAAATTAAATAACACTTTTACTGCAATGTTTACCTTCGCAGCAAATTGAACAGCTCATGTTTATTTATCGTTTTTGATAGCTTATTTCAATCAAGTTTTTCTCCTAATGAAACGGACAAACCACAACGGCTTTATAAAAACTTTGTACAAATAACGCATTGAAGTGTGGCTCATTTTAAAATTGTCGAGATCGGAATATAACTTTTCAATGCCCCATATATTGAATCTAAATACTTATTGTCTGTATAATTTGTTACCGAAAATATCGATTACCCTCTCAGATATAAATTCTTTTTCTTCTAATAAAGTGGCTGTGTACGAAAAAAATGGGTAAAATCGGGTGATTATTGGCTCCCATATTCCTAATATTTGTTTTTTAATTAAGTGAATATATAGTCTTATGCTTAACAAAGATTTTATTATTTTTTTTCAGATTTCCATAAAACTCATCCATATGTTATTTCCGGAAGCGTTGATCAGACCGTAAAGGTTTGGGAATGCCGTTAATTTTATTAACGGTTATCATTTATTTATATAACCAGGCAACATCTTTGAATTTCAGAAGCAAAATTATATAAACTAGATTATCATACATATGTAATTCAATACGATATAATATATTTATTTAATAATGATTATAGTATAACGAAAATCTTATTAAAATATTATTTATTTTAAAACAAAACTAGAGCAACTGATGAAAAATTAAAAGAGCAAGTATATTAATGTAATATTATAATTAAATCAAATAACAAAGCTTACAATCGGTAAATATAAATAGATTCATATATAAAATTAATTGTATTCAATCTATACATTTACGACTTTTTTAATTATTTCCTAGTTTGCAGCTAAATATAACATGGATGGATTAATATTCCGCATATTTGGAGATATATTGATATACTATGGTTAATTGTTCAAATAGATATATAATAAAAAAATAATTTAAACTGAAATATTAATATTATTAATTTATAAGAATAATTTACATTTCTAACTGCAGTTGACTTTAAATAATGCATGAATTACGTCATAAAACTTAAAAACGTAATGTTAATTCCTATTTTATTTCGTAAAATTTTTATTTTATGTAAACTTTAACAGGTTTGAACTATGCTGGTACATGTGAATATGTGTATAAATTTCGAGTAGAAATAATTGGAGCATACATACTTATGTGTATATCGCCTATAAAATTAGTAAGTTATGCTTTCTAGTTATGCAGTGGCGCTCAAGGTCGCAGGCATTCTATGAATGCCTACTTCAGCTTTGTTGAGCCAGTGAAATCTGCTCCAACAAATAAACAAGCCAACGGACCTAGCCAGCCAGCAGAGAGGATCAGCAGAAGCAGAAAGAAACAGGAAGCGATATAGAAAGAAAACACTGGGCAAGGTGAGTATGTACCAAAAAGAAAAGGGCCATCTGCCCAGTTTGACATTGACCATTGACCAGTCATACTCTGATAAAAATTTTAATAGAAATATTTAAATTTTTTCCAAATACAAACAAATATTATTCTTATCAACTTAACAAGGACCTAGTTGCTGTTGTAAAAGTTATGGTCTTCGATGGACTCTAATGTAGTCAAAGGATATCTTGCGGCAATGGAGTTACAACTGTAGTAAATATATTCCATAGAAATAAAGTACCACAGTCGGGTTCGTCATCTCCAGGCGTTGTACTTTCACTGCCATTCAGCAGGCAGCAGCAAGATCACCTCTGAGGGTCCTACAATAATCTGCTCCGGTCTTGACACATTCTGTTAGTCGTCGAATCTTTTTTTTGTCTGCCGCCGAAATGTTGCGAAGTAGGCAGTATGTTTTCTCTCCACTGCGAGACGATAATCCTTGTCGTACCAGCTGTTCTTTCGACTTTTCCGATAGTTTCGGTTGCAGCTGTACGTAAGGAGCTTTAAATACCGTTCCACTTTTCCCTTATTCCCGAGTTGCTGATGAGTGCTCTTAAAGAGCAGGAGTTCAAGTCGAGTAGAGAATCGTTCGACTCTCGGTTGTGATTGCAGCTTCTCGATGTCGAACATTCCTTGTATTTGTTGACGTACGCGCTTTGCTGCACAGAGGCGGATGCGTATCTTGGCTGCTAGAAGATAGTGTTCCGAGTCGATATTAGGAACTCGGAGCGTACGCACATCAAGAGCATTGGAGACATGTCCTCAATATGGTTCGATGTTATGCTGGAATCTAGCACTACCGACGACCATATTTCGAGCAACGGCGAAGTTGATCCGCCCATTTGGCGATTAGTTTCCCGACTGAATTTTGACGTTGTGGCGGGGGCACCGGTCGTAGGGGCGTTCTAGGAACTCATAGAAGGTATTCTTGGTCATATAGTCCTTCTCTTCCGTCGGGACGTGGGCGCAAATCAGTGATACGCCGACGAACCTCGATTTGATGTGGATTATGGCTAGACGTTCATCCATCGGAGCGAATGCCTGGACTCACTGAGTCTCTCTCCCACCACGAATCCCACGCCGAACTTGCGCTCCTTTATATGGGCGCTGTAGTAGATGTCGCAAAGACCCATCTTCTTCCAACCTTGCCCCGTCCATCGCATTTCTTGGATGGGGGTGATCTCAGCCTTTAATCTTACGAGGATATCAACTAAATGCTAAAAATGTAACACTTTTGTGGCACTAACACTAAATATGTAGTAATTTTCCATGTATATGCATCGTTTACCAGAAAAAGCTGAAAATTTGTGTTTCCTTATTTGTACCGTATATTGTATACCATGTATTGGAGCCAAATAAGATAGTACGGTTTTATAATTTTTCTTCGGTTTATTAAAATGAAGAGAAATATAGGTACAAAAAGAAAAGTAATTTACTTAAGTTAACAAGGAAAATAAGCTGAATTCATTTAAATTAAAATAGTTTAAAAATATGTAATTTATGTTGATTTTTGATGTGTCCACACCTCCTATATGAATTGTACTCTTAGTAGTAGTAATAACATTCTTATTTTTCTAATTTAATTGAGAGCGACAAAGAAACGACGCGGTTATTTGAAGGAATATTTGAGATGATGATAAATATTACGAATCAGAAACAATTTGAAATTTTAATTTCTGAAATGGAAAAATATCCTGCGTATGCTAGAGATACTCCGTCTCCGACGCAGTAAAAGTAAAAAAAAAGTCGATAACTTTTCTTTGGCGTTACGATATACTTCAAGAATACGAATTTAGGAACGAAACGACGATAAGAACGACAACGACAACGGGAATAGGGCCGCATATCTCAGGAAATACACATCTTATTTCAACGAAATTCGGTTTATAACATTTTTTTACATCCAATGGTTTGGTTAGAAAATGGGCCAAATTGGTTCACAAGGTCGCCTACTTTCCTTATTACACAATTTTGAAATTCATCTGATTCATTCACTTTACAATGGGCCTAATCATTGAATCCGTTTCGATCGAAAAATGGTTCGATTCGATCGAAAAATTTTACGTCGGAATCATTGAATCCGTATCGAAAATAAAATTTATGATCACATTGAACTCACTTATCGACTCGAAAAAACACATTCCGCTGCTAATAGATGTCGCTAATTACGAAATCATTGAATCCGCAAATTCGGATTTATAAATTTCAAATATATGTAAATCACTTAGATATTCTAAAAAAAAATTTAAAGGATATGTTCCTTAAAACCCAAATCTACGCCAAAAATGGACAAAATCAGATCAATACTGATATCGTCATATAAGGGAATCGTAAAAAATTTACGTCGGAATCATTGAAACCGTATCGAAAATAAAAATTACGGTCACATTGAACTCATTTACCGCCTCGAAAAAATATATTCCGCGGCTAATAGATGTCGCAAATTACGAAATCATTTCAAATGCGCATTTTAGAGACAAGAGACAAAATCAGACTAGCAAAAATAAATTAAGGATGTTTAAAAGCGTTATTAAGTTGCCCCCTCGAAAGAATTTTCTCAAAGAGCCTCAGGTGAATTAAATATTTTTTGGAAAAAATTTTACAATAGTTACTGACCTTTTACACAGACACTATCAAATTTGTCGCATCTGTCGATAAAGGTCGATACAACAGTTTTACGTTCTTACTTTGTGGTAAAGCAGTTTATCGACAGAATCAATGATTGCCTGAACATTTTCGATCGAAATGGAGTTCGCTGCGGATTCAATGATAAGGCCCACGGATTTTCAAACATCCGGTGGACTTTATACCGTTTAATTGGTTAATCGGTTAATTTGTGAGCAAAACTAAATGAACGTCTAATCTTGGATATGATGTTGCCTGGTTGCGAAAATGGCTGAGAACGGTCCAGGAATTACAACAGCGTCTATATCCTTTGTAAACAAAAACAATGGGCCTAATCATTGAATCCGTTTCGATCGAAAAATGGTTCAATTCGTTCGAAAAAATTTACGTCGGAATCATTGAAACCGTATCGAAAATAAAATTTACGGTCACATTGAACTCACTTACCGACTCGAGAAAATACATTCCGCGGCTAATAGAGTCGCTAATTACGAAATCATTGAATCCGCAAAATCGAAAATTTTGGTCAGAATCTATCCGTTGGTGAATGAGTTGCGGAAATGTAAAATAAATAGGAATAGGAAGTTTTTATGTAAATAATTACTGATGACGGTCTAAATTATGTTTTAAACGGATATTTTAGAGTCAAGAGACAAAAACAGACTAAAAAAATAAATTAAAGATGTTTGAAAGCGATATAAAGTTGCCCCTCGGAATAGCGATGGAATTTTTGAAAGAGCCTCAGGCGAATTAAATATTTTTTGGAAGAAATTTCACAATAGTTAAAGGTCAGATTTAATTTTTTTTGAACACAGCAAAAATATATATTTTAAGCATAGACACTTTATCAAATTTTTCACTAAAGGTCGATAAAACAGTTTACGTTCTCACTTTGTGGTAAAGCAGTTTATCGACGGAATCAATGATTGCATGAACATTTTCGATCGAAAATCTTTATGGTTTCGAAATCGAATTCGCTGCGGATTCAATGATTAGGCCCAATATAATGAACCTCGCCTAAGTGCTTATATTTTGTGGCATTGTTGTCTTTTCTCTAAATTTACATATAAACTTATCTCTTAAGTGCATCATTCGCTTAAATTATTTGCAATTTTCGCCCTTTTGTTAAAAATGAATACGCTGAGCATTGTCAACAGGAAAACATACATATATTTATGTTAAAAAAAATTAAAGAAAACAAGTAAGGAAAAGCTAAGTTCGGGTGCATCCGAACATTTTATATCCTCGCATTTTATTGAAGAAATTTTATGAAGATAACACACAAAGTTACCCATAAATTCGGCATAAAGTTTATTAGAATAACGAAAATCGTCATACATAGTTTATGAGCCCTGACCCGATTTCTTTCATTTTCACTTACAAGGTACACTATTGTCGGAATCCGAATTCAAACCGACAAAAAATTCTAGTTTGTGTCATGAATTCTGATATTATTGGTTTGATGTTCGAATCAGAATTGTTATTGGTTTTTGGTGTCATGCAAACCAATTTTATCGATTTTGTTATCGGAATCAAACCAAGAGCCTCATTGCTGACAGATTTGAAATATTACGTTTTAATTTATTTCCGTTTGCCGTTAAGAGATCTTAAAAATGTAAGTACAGTGGTACCTCGACATACGAGTTTAATTCGTTTTGCAACCTTGCTCGTATCTTGAATTACTCGTATCTCGAAGCAAATTTCCCCATACAAAACAATTGAACTACCATTAATCCGTCCTAACCTCCAAAATGTCACCCCAGTTATTTTTGTTACGTGGTTTTGAATAATAACAAGTAAGGAAAGGCTAAGTTCGGGTGCAACCGAACATTTTACACTCTCGCAATTTATTGATTTATTTTTATTAAGATAACACACAATTTGACCCAATTTGAAAATCCTATAATTAGGTATATGAGAGATAGGAGAAGTTACACTATTAGAAGAAAAATATTTCCTCTAAATTAAATTAAGATACCTGAGAGATTTACCGAAATTATCGGTAAAAAATTACCAATGGGGCACTGAATTCTTCATATTCGATATTCGGGGCTTTGAAAAGTTATAGTCCGATTTCGACAATTTTTTCACAAGTGATGCCACAGATCATATACAGTACTTGTGTAATGTTTTATTTCGCTATCTTCATTGGTTCCTTATGTATATATTATATATTATAAAGTGAAGGAATAAGATGGTGTTCAAAATTGAGTTAAATGGGAAGTTGTCGTAGTTGTGAACCGATTTCATCCATTTTTTTCCCACACGTGTCATCAGGGTGTCAAGAAGATATTATATACCGCATTTCATTGAAATCTGTCGAGTAGTTCCTGAGATATGGTTTTTGACCCATAAGTGGGCGATGCCACGCCAATTTTTCATTTTGTAAAAAGATCTGAGTGGAGCTTCCTTCTGCAATTTCTTCTGTAAAATTTAGTATTTCTGACGTTTTTTAGACGTTTTAGTGAGTTAACCCACTTTTAGTAATTTTCAACCTAACCTTTGTATGGGAGGTGAGCGGTTATCCGATTTCAACTAATTTCATACTGTGTGGTGGGGTACGTAAGAGAACCGCTTGCAGAAAGTTTGGTTTATATAGCTTCATTGGTTTGCAATATATATACAAACAACCGATTTGGGGGCGGGCTACCCCCAGTTCCCCAAAAAAATTACATCCAAATATGCTACATCCTAGCGCGATCCTTTGTTTTTTTATAACTTTATTTATGGCTTAATTATGACACTTTATGTGTTTTCGGTTTTCCACTGCCATTTTGTAGGCGTGGTTTTTTGCTGATTTTGCCCGTTTTCGAAAGCAACCCTCTCACGGTCCCAAGGAACATGTGTTCCAAGTTTCATCAAGATATCTCAATTTTTACTCAAATTATCCGTTGCACGGACGGACGGACGGACAGACAGACATTCTGATTTTGACTCGTCTCATCAGCCTGATCATTTTGATATATATAACCCTATATCTAACTCGTTTAGCTTTATGACTTACGAACAACCGTTATGTGAACAAAACTATAATACTCTCTTAGCAACTTTTGTTGCGAGAATATAAAAACGTATTTATAAATATCAAATATTTATTACACAAAAACAAAAAAGAGAATGTAAAGAAATAAATTAGATATCCTCACTAGCCTTTGCATTTTTCGCTACATCTTTCTCGCTTTCACCTGTAGGCGGTTTAGAAAAAAAACATGTCCAAGGAGGTTTGTTTCTTCGCCCCTCTCAGAATGTTCCGGAAATTAGTTAGACAAGTGTCATTAAAAAAGTCAGATGTACGACCTGTTGCAACTTTTTTTGGGTGTTTTTTTCCACGAACTGTGAAACTCTCCCATATTCCTAAGATCTCCTTTATCTTACTTGTAGAAATAACCTCCTCCTCTGACTCCTCAAAACCAATTTCTTGCATAACCTCAGTATGCTGCTGTGACTGTAACTCTTGTATCTCCTCAGTCGTCAGTTCCTGGGTGTGCTCCTCGATGAGCTCGTTCACGACTCTCTCTTCCACCTCTAGACCCATGGATTTCCCCAGAGATACAATCTCCTCCTCTGCTGAAACACCGGGTTCCAATTCTTCATAGATCCTTTCAGATCCTGTGGCTTCAAGCCACAGCTTTTTCCATGCAGAGGTCAAGATCCTTGTTGTAACTCCCAAACCGGCCTGATCGATAATTTGTAGGCAAATCGCTATATTAAAGTGGTCCTTCCAGAACTCTCGAAGGATGAGGTTTGTGTTCTCCGTCACTTCAAAGCAGCGCCGAAACAGATGCTTGGTGTATAGTTTTTTTAATTTAGAAATCACTTGCTGATCCATGGGCTGCAGGATAGGAGTGGATGTCATCTTAGAGGTTTGGTGGATGAGCATGGGCATTGTCGAGGATGAGGGCTTGCACGGGTAGGTTATTTTCCTGTAGATATTTCTTAACAGTAGGGCCGAAAACCAGGTTTACCCACTCCACAAAGAACTTCCAGGTGACCCATGCCTTCGTGTTCGACCTCCACATAACTTGCAGATTTTCTTTTAAAATCTTATGTAATTTAAATGCTCTGGGGTTTTCCGAATGGTACACGAGCAGAGACTTGATCTTGCAGTCGCCACTCGCATTGGCGCACAGTGCTAGAGTCAATCGCTCTAGCCTTCTCGCAAATGATGGTCTGCGTCAAGGTACATCCTTGGAGCTGCTTTTCTGTCACCCACACCATCAGCAGTTTCTCCACATTTTCATGAAGGGAGGTTCGCAGCTTGGAAATTATCGTAAGGCCCTTAGCCGGCGTTACACTCTTTATCGACTCCTTCCGAACACAGAACATATCATGAACGTACTACGGCCGTACTGCCTCGACATGTCAACAACTCGAACACCTTGCTCAAGTTTTTCTATAATTTCACGTTTTAATTCAATACTCATCATCTTTTTCTTAGCACTTGACTTTTTACAAACTTTCTTCCGATCCATGGTTATAAAAATAAATAAACTACAACTGTAAATGTAAACGCAACGCAAAACAC
This sequence comes from Zeugodacus cucurbitae, assembly GCF_028554725.1. NCBI lineage: Eukaryota > Metazoa > Arthropoda > Insecta > Diptera > Tephritidae > Zeugodacus > Zeugodacus cucurbitae. The sequence continues at coordinate 28,847,189 of NC_071671.1, forward strand.
GAACACAACTGCTGCTAACTGATCGTGATGGCGCGACTGCGTGTTACTACCGAACCGAACCGGCCTCGTATCTCGAATTTCGCTCGTAGCTAAAAGCAAAAAATCACTTGCTCGTATCTCGAAAAACTTGTATGTTGGGGCACTCGTATGTCGAGGTACCCCTGTATATGTATATTATATTTATGTACACTACCTTTTTTCAATAAAAATAGGGGAAAACATCAAAATAAAACACAAAATTCAATAATTATTGAATTAATGGAAAAAAAATCCAGATCTTTTAAGAGGGTTCACCAAACGGGATAAAACATTGGTTGATGCATTATGGCAGGAATTAGCGGAGTCCCTCAATAGTGCGGGTCCCCCACAAAAGGATGTTAATGGGTGGAAAAAGGTTAGTAACTTCGCATTGGTTGAATTTTAAAGTAAACAGTTTATTTCGTTAGATCATCACCGAATGGAAAAGCGAAATAAAAAGAAAATTAGCTTTTAACAAATCAGAGAGTCATGAAACTGGAGGTGGTCCCTTCACTAAACATCAGGTAACTCCTACAGAGGTAACAATTGTTAGATTGGGTGGCTTAACACTAACAGTTGAGGGTATACAAGGGGTTTCACTTGGTACAACTAAAACCAATTGCCCAGTTGTAGATGCAGATATATCATGCACTTCGCAACCAGTAAATATATTAGATTTAAGTAGCCAAATAGATACGGACACCGATATGCCCTCCACATCGCAGAAACGGCCAAATGAGGCTAAAAATAGAAACCACACCAGATCGCCTTAAACGATTTTTAAATGATGACACAAACGAAAAAGTTGAATCGAACAAAAAATTAGATGAATTAATAAAAAATCAAAAAGAAAATGCCAGTAGCTTAAGACGAATTTATAGGGCAATTGAAAAAAATAATGAATCAGTTTATAAAGGCCTAAAAGGAATTAAAGAGGAATTTATAAATATAGGTACTCGAATACAAAAAGCGTTAGTCGAGAAAAATGAAATTAAAAGAGAGAAGCTGGATCTCGAAATACTTAAATTTGAGCATAAACGGCAAATGAATAATAAATGATCAATATTATTCAATTTATAACACTAACAGCCGGTTTCACGAACTTTTTTAATTGAAAATTAAGTTCCATTTAATTTTTATTTAACTTTGCACTTAAGTTTCCTGCGTTTCACCATTATTGACACTTGGCATCCAAAAAATTAAAAGGCAGAGATGTTAGTAAGAATAACAGCTGATTTATGTAAACAAAAAAATTGTATTTCTTTGTCGAAATGGTAAACAAATGGGAATTCAACTGATAGAAAAGCGTAACCATGGTTACATATGACAGTATTTAAATAATATTTAAATGGCAAAGCGTGACCATTTAAATAAAAATTAAGTCAAATGGTGAAACTGAAATTAATTATTTTTCACTTAAATTTGTTTCGTGAAACCGGCTGTAAAGTGCCTTGTTTAAAATGAATTTATCTTGTTTTGTCATAAATAATGTTATATTTATTTTTAAGTTCTTATTTAATAAAAATGTAAATAATTAGAATTAGAATTAGAATTACAAAGTATTTGCTATTTCTTCTCTTATTCTGCGGCCTTTGACATTATTCCAATTTCCGTTGAAAAACCATTGTCCTCAGAAATTTCATTTACACTGAATATATTTTCCTCTTGAGTATTTTCAATATTGTAGCTTCTACAGATGTTATGTAAAGCGCAACAGGCGTTCACAATTTTGACCACTTTTTAAGGACGATAATCGGCTTTTCAAAACTCCAATAGTTCGTTCTACAATATTACGCGCAGATGCATGAACCATATTAAATTTATGCTCTTTGGAGTTAAACTGCGGATCTCTATATGGAGTTAGTAAAAGTGCTTCTATTCCAAATCCGCAATCCCCCAGTAATCTTGATAAACGATCACTTCTCTCATATTGCCTTTGAAAATATTGTTTTGCATCGCTAATATTCCAAATAAAAGCATCCACTGCTCTTATTTTCATATCGTTGTCACAAATCTATACCAGTACTTCTTCTTCTTGACTGGCGTAGACACCGCTTACGCGGTTATAGCCGAGTCTAAAACAGCGCGCCACGTATTCCTAGTTCTGGCAGTTTGGCGCCAATTGGTTATACCAAGCGAAGCCAGGTCCCTCTCCACCTGGTCCTTCCTTCGGAGTGGAGGTCTCCCTCTTCCTCGGCTTCCACCAGCGGGTACTGCATCGAATACTTTTAGAGCTGGAGCACTTTCATCCATTCGAACAACATGACCTAGCCAGCGTAGCCGCTGTTTTTTTATTCGCTGGACTATGTCTATGTCGTCGAATAACACATACAGCTCATCGTTCCATCGTCTGCGGTATTCGCCGTTGCCAATGTTTAAGGGACCATAAATCTTCCGCAAAACCTTTCTCTCGCAAACTCCTAGTGCCGCCTCATCGGATGTTGACATCGTCCACGCTTCTGCACCGTAAAGTAGGACGGGGATGATGAGAGACTTGTAGAGTTTGGTTTTTGTTCGTCGAGAGAGGACTTTACTTTTCAATTGCCTACTTAGTCCATAGTAGCACCTGTTGGCAAGAGTGATTCTGCGTTGGATTTTCAGGCTGACATTGTTATTGCTGTTAATGCTGGTTCCCAGGTAGACGAAATTATCCACAACTTCAAAGTTATGACTGTCGAAAGTTATTAACAGAAACGTGGGAGCCAAGACGCGAATGCGCTGACTGTTTGTTTGATGACAGGAGATATTTCGTCTTGTCCTCGTTCACCACCAGACCCATACTCTTCGCTTCCTTATCCAGTCTGGAAAAAGCAGAACTACCGGCGCGGGTGTTGATTCCAATGATATCAATATCATCGGCGTACGCCAGTAGCTGTACACTCTTGTAGAAAATTGTACCTTCTCTATTTAGCTCTGCAGCTCTTATAATTTTTTCCAGCATCAAGTTAAAGAAGTCGCACGATAGTGAGTCACCTTGTCTGAAACCTCGTCTGGTATCGAACGGCTCGGAGAGGTCCTTCCCGATCCTGACGGAGCTTTTGGTGTTGCTCAACGTCAACTTACACAGCCGCTGTTTTGCGGGGATACCAAATTCAGACATCGCGGCATAAAGGCAACTCCTTTTCGTGCTGTCGAAAGCAGCTTTAAAGTCGACAAAGAGGTGGTGTGTGTCGATCCTATTTTCACGGGTCTTCTCCAAAATTTGGCGCATGGTGAATATCTGGTCTGTTGTTGATTTTCCAGGTCTAAAGCCACACTGATAAGGTCCAATCAGTTTGTTGACGGTGGGCTTTAGTCTTTCACACAATACGATCGACAGAAGCTTATACGCGATGTTGAGGAGGCTTATCCCACGGTAATTGGCGCAAATTGTGGGGTCTCCCTTTTTGTGTATTGGGCAGAGTACACTGAGATTCCAATCGTCAGGCATGCTTTCTTCCGACCATATTCTGCAAAGAAGCTGATGCAAGCACCTTATCAGCTCTTCGCCGCCGTATTTGAATAGCTCGGCCGGTAATCCATCGGCCCCCGCCGCCTTATTGTTCTTCAAGTGGGTAATTGCTATTCGAATTTCTTCACGGTCGGGCAATGGAACATCTGTTCCATCGTCGTCGATTGGGGAATCGGGTTCGCCATCTCCTGTTGTTGTACTTTCACTGCCATTCAGCAGGCTGGAGAAGTGTTCCCTCCACAAACTCAGTATACTCTGGTCATCAATAACTAGATCACCTCTGGGGGTCCTACAGGAGTGTGCTCCGGTCTTGAAACCTTCAGTTAGTCGCCGGATCTTTTCGTAAAATTTTTCGAGCATTACCCCTGTCGGCCAGCTTGTCAAGCTCTTCATACTCACGCATTTCGGCCTCTTTCTTTTTTTGTCTGCAAATGCGTCTCGCTTCCCTCTTCAGCTCTCGGTATCTTTCCCATCACGCTCGTGTTGCGGTCGATCGCAACATTGCGAGGTAGGCAGTCTGTTTTCCCTCCACTGCGAGACGACAATCCTCATCATACCAGCTGTTTTTTTTGGCTTTTCCGAAAACCAATGGTTTCGGTTGCAGCTGTACGTAAGGAGTTTGATATGCCGTCCCACAGCTCCCTTATACCGAGATGCTGATGAGTGCTCTCAGAGAGCAGGAGTGCAAGTCGAGTAGAAAATCGTTCGGCTGTCGGTTGTGATTGCAGCTTCTCGATGTCGAACCTTCCTTGTATTTGTTGACGTGTGCGCTTTTCTACACAGAGGCGGGTGCGTATTTTAGCTGCTACAAGATAGTGGTCCGAGTCGATGTTGGGACCACGAAGCGTACGCACATCAGAAACACTGGAGACATGTCGTCCATCTATCACAACATGATCGATCTGGTCGCATTTCTTGGATTGCGGTGATGTCAGCCTTTACTTTTACGAGGACATCAACCAGCTGGGCAGAGGCACCTTCCCAATTAAGGGTCCGGACATTCCAGGTGCATGCCCTTAAATCGTAGTCCTTTAAACGTTTGCAGTGGTCGTCATCAAAATTGGTGTCTCTCATCCGAGGCTGTTTTGTTCTTTTCATTGGGGGGGTGTTTTTATGTGGTGGGTCCCAAACCCTACGCACAACCGCGAAGCGGGTTTCGCCTTCTCACTTTAGCTCGCCTCCAAACGGATGTCTGTTGGCTTCCCAGAGGATATTTGGTCTAAGACCGGAAATCGTGAGCTGCTTGAGCCACATGTAAAAGAATCGTTCCTGGCCACTCCCAAGTGAATGACAGTCAGAAACTTTCCTCACTTACGTGAACTTCTACATATGACTCCCTCCTCCGGTACTACTTTAAATATAATAATGTGTTTAAAAATACTTACTACCATCGCGTTTATACTAAAGTATCCTTTTCGGTTAAAGTACAAATGTTCATCAATAGGTGGCTTTATTATTTTTATATGTGTACCATCTATGCATCCGACAATCCCAGGAATTTTGTATTTTCCAAAGAAGTAATTTCTTGATCTCATCTTTTCATTTTCGTCCATGGATAGTTTTACCTACGATTCCTCTGAAACTTCAAAGGGATTACTGCGATCGCTCCAATAAAATAAAGCAACTATAGCTCCACTCATTTTAAACACTTTTTCCTTTTTATTGAATATTTTCAACCAATTACGGACTTAAAATTTACAAAAACTCCAAAATTTTTATTTTTGTAAATTTTATTTCATGAATAAATTGTGACACAGCTGATTCGAATATTGGTTTTGTTTATGTTCGAAAAGATAAAAATCCAATCAGATTCTGTGACACCATTGAAAATTAGAATTGGTTTGCCATTCTGATATTCAGGAATTCTGTCTTGGATTTCACAACACCCCTGAATCAGAAACTTTCCTCGTTTGCCTGAACTTCTACATATGACCCCATCCCCCTACACACTATTAGAAGAAAACAATTTCCTCTGAATTACATTAAATTATCTGAGAGATTTACCCATATTTTCGGTTAAAATTTACCTTTAGGCGCTGAGTTTAACATGTTCGATATCTGGAGCCTTGAAAAGTTAGAGTCCGTTTTCGACAATTTTTTCACAAGTGGTTCCTTATGTATACATTATAAAGTGAAGGAATCAGATGGAATTCAAAATTGAGTTTTAAGGAAAGTAGTCGTGAACCGATTTCGCCCATTTTTTACCCGTGTTATCAGAGTGTCAAGAAAATATTATATACCCAATTTCATTCGAATCGGTCGAGTAGTTCCTGAGATATGGTTTTTGACCCATAAGTGGGCGATTCCACACCCCTTTGCCATTTTGTAAAAAAATCTGAGCTCCCTTCTGCAATTTCTTCTGTAAAATTTAGTGTTTCTGACGTTTTTCGTTAGTGAGTTAACGCACTTTTAGTAATTTTCAACCAAACCTTTGTATGGGAGGTGGGCTTGGTTATTATCCGATTTCAACTATTTTCATGGTATGTGGTGGGGTACGTAAGAGAACCGCTTGCAGAAAGTTTGGTTTATATAGCTTCATTGGTTTGCAGTATATATACAAATAACCGATTTGGGGGCGGGGCTACCCCCAGTTCCCCAAAAAAACTACATCCAAATATATATTCCTAGTGTATCCTTTGTTCCAAACTTTACTTTTATAACTTTATTTAGGCTTAGTTATGACAGTTTATGTTTTTTTGGTTTTCGCCATTTTGTGGGCGAGGCAATGGTTCGATTTCGCCCATTTTCAATACCAACCTCCTCAATGTGCCAAGGAATACGTGTTCCAAGTTTCGTTCTCAATTTTCACTCAAGTTATCCGTTGCACGGACAGACGGACAGACTGACATCCGGATTTCAACTCGTCTCGTCATCGTGATCAATTTTATATAATTTTGGTGGGACAACAAAAAATTTAGGCGAATGTGTTCTTTCGCCAGTCACAATACGAACAAGCCAAAACGTTCGACTCGCCAAGTACATTCGCTTCGCCCGTTTAATTGATTGTTTTTATACTCTCGTAACAAAGTTGCTAAGAGAGTGTAATTGTTTTGTTCACATAACGGTTGTATGTAACACCCAAAACTGAACGTGTTAGGTATATATTTATATATACCAAAGTGATCAGAGTGGCGAAATCGGACCACAGTCACGCCCACAAAATGGCGAAAACCGAGAACACATAAAGTGCCATAACTAAGCCATACATAAATCTATGAAAAAATTTGATAAAAAGGATCACACTATGGAGGGGCATATTTGAATGTTATTTTTCTGGGGAAGTAGGCTTGGCCCCGCCTACATACATATCTCGTAAATCACTAAATCTATATCAACCAAACTATACAGTCGTTTCCTTTAGCCACTTCCTTATACAGTCTAAAAATGGAATAAATCGCATTATAACCATGCCCACTTCCCATACAAGGGATTTTGTTGAAAACTACTAAAAATGTATTATTTGAGTATGGAATATTTTTGTTACATGTAGATACATGTTATGCATTTTTGATTTTTTTTTTAGTTGCAAATATAAAATCGATTATGCAGATTAAATGAAAATTTTGAAATTAACCACATTTATTAACCGCGGGATGTATTTTATCAAGTCGATAATTGAGTTCACTTCGATCGAAATTTTTTTTTTTATTTTCGATACGGTTCCAATGATTTCAACGTAAAATTTTTCGATCGAAACGGATTCAATGATTAGGCCCATTATATTGATTAATTATTAAGATGTAATTGCCAAAAACAACACTCAGATGTCTATCTGCTAATTTATACTAGTTTTACGTTTCTTTACTTTCGCTAGCTGTGAGAGTAACTTATCTCTTTCTCTTCCAGAAAGTCAGCTGCTACTAGCGATAAATATACACACTTATTGTTATAATACATAGATTCCAATCAAAAAAGCTTGGAGCTATCACGGGTTCACTATGGTACATGAGTAATTAAAATATCAACATAAAAAGAAATATATATCTATCTAAACGGGGGGTGATGGGGACATATGTAGAAGTTCAGGCAAGTAAGGAAAGTTTCTGATTGTCATTCATTTGGGAGTGGTCAGGAATGATTCTTTTGCAAATGACTCAAGCAGCTCACGACTTCCGGTTTTAGACCAAGTATCCCTGGGAAGCCAACAGATATCTGTTTGAAGGATATCCCAATGAAAGAGCAAACAGAGCCTCGGGTGAGAAAACCCTCTTTTGAGGACGACCCTTGCAAACGTTTTAAGGATTACGATTTGAGGGCATGAACCTTGAATGTCCGGATCCTTAATTTGGAAGGTGCCTCTGCCCAGCTGGTTGATGTCCTCTTATAACTAAAGGCTGACATCATCCAAGAAGAGTGATGGACGGGATAAGGACGGAAGAAGGTGGGTCCTTGTGACATCTACTACAGCGGGCATATAAAGGAGCACACAGTTGGTGTTGGATTTGTGGTGGGAAAGAGACTCCGTCGCCGAGTTCTGGCATTCATCCCGATGGATAAACGTCTAGCCACAATCCGCATCAAAGCTAGGTTCTTCCTTCCTACCCCGCCCGATGTCAATATTGTGCTGAAAGTGTCTTTGGTACAACATTCGGAAAATTCAGCCTCTATGACGGAACCTCGCCAAACGGCCTGAGGCTGATCAACTTCGCAGGGCCCGAAATATGGTTGTCTGTTGTACCAGATTCCAGCATAAGAAAATTCATCAAGCAGCATGGCTGTCTCCTGATCGAAACACGCGTAACAAAATCGATCATATTGTGATAGACGGAAAACTTGTATCCAGTGTTTTAGACGTGCGTACGCTCCGAGGACCAAATATTGACTTGGACCATTATCTGGTGCAGCGAAGATACGCACTCACCTCTGTGCAGCAAAGAACACCCGCCAACAAACACAAGGAAGATTCGACGTCGAAAAGCTGCAATCACAATAAACAGTCAAGAAATTTTCCACTCGACTTGCACTCCAGCTCTCTGAGAGCACTCATCAGCATCTTGATATAATGGAGCTGTGGAACGGCATCTCAAACTCGTTACAGACCGCTGTAGCAGTAGAGAGAAAACAGACTGTCTACCTCGCAACGTTGCGATCGACCACAACACGTTCGAGAGCTGAAGAGGGAAGCGAGATGCATTGGCCGACCTAAAGAGAAAGAGGCCGAAATGTGTGAGTATGAAAGGCTTGAAAAGCTGGCCGACAGGGGTAATGCTCGAAAATTTAATGAAAAGATGAGGCAATTTACAGAAGGTTTCAAGACCGGAGCATTATCATGTTGGGAACGAGGAGGTAATCTGGTAACGGATGTCCAGAGCATACTGGGATTATGGAGGGAACACTTCTCCGACCTGCTGAATGGCAGTGAAAGTACAACACCAGAAGATGGCGAACCCGATTGCTCAATCGATGACGATGGAATAGATGATCCATTACCCGATCATGAAGAAATTCATATTGCAATTATCCGCTTGAAGAACAACAAAGCGGCGGGGGCCGATGGATTACCGGCGGAGATATTCAAATACGGCGGCGAATAACTGATAAGGTGCATGCATCAGTTTTTTTGTAGAATATGGTCGGAAGAAAGCATTCCTGGCAATTGAATTGCGCTGATTACCGTGGTATAAGTCTCCTCAATATCGCATATAAGTTCCTGTCGAGCGTATTGTGAAAGACTAAAGCTCAAAGTCAACAAACTGATTGGACCTTATCAGTGTGGCTTTAGACCTGGAAAATCCACCATGGACCAGATATTCACCATGCGCCAAGTCTTGGAAAAGACCCGAGAGAGAAGAATCGATACTCAACAGCTTTTCATCGATTTTAAAGCTGCTTTCGATAGCACGAAAGGTAGTTGCCTCTATGCCGCTATGTCTGAATTTGGTATACCTGCATAATTAATACGGCTATGTAAACTGACGTTGAGCAACACCAAAAGCTCCGTCAGGATTGGGAAGGACCTCTTCCAGCCGCTCGATACCAAACGAGGCTTCAGACAGAGCGACTCACTATCTTGCGAATTTTTCAATCTATTCCTGGAAAAAACAATAAGAGCTGCAGAGCTAAATAAATAATGTAATCTTTTATAAGAGTGTACAGAGCTGCTGTCATACGTCGATGATATTGATATCATCGGAAGCAACAACCGCGCCGTTTGTTCTGCTTTTTCCAGACTGGATAATAGCCGAGACACACATGTAGTAACAATACTGTTGTTCGTACGAATACCAGATACCACTAAATACCAGCACTTTACCATGTGAGCAATGTAGTATTTTGCTGATAATAATATCAGCATTTTTTTGTGTTATTTCACTGAACACAGCTAAAAATAGGTAAGAAACCTAGGCGAGAGCTTATATACAAGAGCTTTTTAAAATTTTTATCAAAATGACTTTTCAAAATTAAATAAATAAAATGGAAAATAAAAAATTTGTTCACAAGGTTTTTTTTTTTTCAAAACGCCAGGGCCACGTTTCGCCGTATTTTGATGGCCGTATGTGACGGGCTTTTATGATACATTTCAACTACTTCTGTTTTTTGTGCAGAAAATATTATAAATATTTTTACCATTTTTTGTAATGTTAAAAATTGCTTTGTCCATTACCCATATAAATATTTATTGTTTAAATTTTTTTGAAATATCTGACGTCTGTGAAACAAAGTTGGTAATTCAGTTTACTACAAATCGATGTGTGTCAATATACGTAGTAAATACAATACCATAATACTAAAAAGAGAGCTTTCAACCTATACGGACGTGTTTTTGATGCGCTCTGTGATAATTCTCTAAAACAAAAAAATTAAAAGCAAATAAACAAAACAATTTAAAAAAGTGCATTAAGCCAAGCGTTAGTCAATAACGCCGAAAGTGTTATGCAAAACAAAAAAATCACAAAAATAAAAGTGTGCGAACAATAAACAAATACTAAAGAACAAATTTTAAGTGAGAAACAATAACGTGAGCGCTGCGCAGCCTCACCAACAAGGCCGTAGGCATTCTCTGGCGGCACACCAATCAAAAATAAAACTAAAGTTTTAAACGGCAACAGATTTGACAAGCAATGGTTCTGATGATGATGTGAAGGGTACCACCACAGTCGCGTATGCCAAACCGCCCCCAATATATTTGCGAAAGCGTAAATTTAGTGAAATTGTAGGTACAAAAAACTTTCACATAGTGCCTTAAAAAAGGCAATATAGATGAAACGAAAATACAGACATACACTGAAAAAAGTTTTTGTCAGATAAAAACAAAAAAATTATAATTCCCATCAGCTGAAGAGCTCAAATGGGCATACCAAATCATATTGCACTCTAGGTAGTGTTTGTGTGGTATGTGGTAATTTACATCCCACTTCAAAATGTACCCTCAAGAAAGAGGATTTAAACAAAATATGAAGCAATTGTGGAGGAAGTTACACTGCCAACTACAGGGGTTGTCCTGTTTATAAAGATTTGAAATCGAAGTTGTCACAGGGAATTCAAGCACGAAGTAACCAAATATTACATACCAAATGATACATACGGGGAGTAATGAAATTATAGAAATCACAGACCATACTCCTAAACCCGGTATACTAAAAAAATGCAGTACAATATCCTTAAAAAACCGTGATTGTGATTTAAACCTAACGGCTGTATACTGCCCACCTCGTTTTAAAATTACAGATAGCGAATTTAAAGACTTTTTAGGAACGCTAGGTCATAGATTTCTAGCAGGTGGAGATTATAATGCAAAACACATGTACTGGGGTTCACGTCTTATTAATCCGAAATGACGCCAGCTGTACCAAACCATTATGAACCCCAATAACATTGATATAATATATCCTGGCAAACCCACATACTGGCCTAGTGATCGCAACAAAATACCAGGTTTAATTGATTTCGCTGTAACCAAAAATATAGATAGATCGCTTGTGACAGCTGATACATGAACAGACTTATCTTCTGATTATTCACCTTTACTAATAAAGTTGTGTGAATAATTCATATTCGTTGAGCCAAAAGTGGGTCTATCATCTCACAAAACGAACTGGTTAAAATATAAAAAAAATGTAAATAGCCACATTAATATTGATTTAAAAATAGATACAGATAGAGATAATGATGAAAGTATAGTAAGTAAAGTAAAGAGTAAAGAGAAGTAAGTAAAATAATTTAATGATGTAATGATGTAAATTGCAGCTGTCATACCAACACCAAACTAAAACAATAAACCGATTAGCCGTAGAAAAATCACTAATAATGAAATAGAAAAGCTTATAAATGAAAAAAGGCGAGCTAGACGTGAATGGCAGTTAAATCGCTCCCATTCTACTCAGCTTCAACTAAAATCTGTTGTACGAAAATTAAAAAAAAAGCTTAAACTCGGGGAAGAATATCATACTCACAATTATATACAGAAACTGTCCAAATTCAAACAAACGAAATTCTCTAGGAAAGTCTAAAAGTCAATGAAGCCTCCAGTCGACTCCAACTTGCCTAAAAGAGGCTTGGGGGTAAACTGGGCACGAAGTGACGAGGATAAGGCAAATAATTTTGCAAATCACCTAGAATATACCTTTTCTCAATCTCTAATTGCTCAAAGAACTTTAAGTTGCCATCACCTCCAATACCGCTAACGAGTCAGTTGCAAAAATGCTAATTGAGTTACCAAATATTGTTTTAATAGTGCTCTCCTTGCTCTGTAACGCTATTTTCAGTTTCGGGTACTATCCAATTTCATGGAAAAAGTCGCATATCATCATGATCCGTCTTCATACAGACCAATCAGTCCTCTACCATGTTTTTCTAAAATATTTGAAAAGGTGTTACAATCAAAGATGTCTCCTTTCCTCCACGAAAATAATGTAAAACCAACGCACCAATTCGGTTTTCGTGCAAAACATGGCACTGTAGAACAAGTAAATAGAATTACTAACGAAATTAGAAGGGCGTTCGAGTACAGACAGTACTGTTCTGCTATATTTATAGATGTGGCTCAGGCGTTCGATAAAGTGTGGCATGACGAGCTTTTATATAAGATTAAAAAAGCTTACCTCTCGAAATGCATAAAACCTCGGAGTCTTATTTGAAAAATAGAAAGTTTTTTTAGAAGACTTCATAACTTTTCTTTTCAATATTTTCTTATTTATTGAATCTGCTTAAAAATAAGCCTAACAACAAGTTATAAAATATTAAATGTATTTGAAACTAGGCAAGCTCACCAAGTGATTGAGCTGTATTGGTGAAACGTTGCTCTTTAGTACGCAGGCATATCTCTTCTTTTTAGGCGTGTTTGATCGCAGGAATGTACTAAAGCATTAGCCAATGGGTTTTGGTGATCACAGAGTTTAGATAAATATTTCAATCTGCTGTCCTCTACTTCTTTCTTTACCATAGGGATACCAAGATCTTTATGAATATTTTGCGCATGTACCATGGTGAGCACGTGATTGATCTAAGCATTTTCGATTGGAACCTTTGTATTATATCAATATTAGTTGCAGAGGTCGTACCCCACAGTTGAATGCCATACATCCAAATCGGCTTTATGACCGCGTTATATAATTGAACTTTGTTGTCTAAGCTAAGTTTAGAGTTTTTATTTAAAAGCCAATTTAAATTTGCAGCTCTTATCTTCATGCATGTTATTTTACTAGATATATGTTTTCTCCACGTAAACCTTCTATCTAGGTGAATACCAATTTAGGTAACTTCATTCGCTTGAGGCACTATAATATTGTTCATTTTTACTGCCGGGCACATGTTTGGTCTTAGGGAAAATGTAACATGCTTGCAATTTTGTTCATTTACATTTATACGCCAGTTTGCTAGCCATTCTTCGACAGAACTTAAGTGCTTCGCTAATATTCTTGATGCTATAATGGGGCATTTGTTACGACTCACTAAAGCTGTGTCATCCGCAAAAGTTGATGTCAAAGCATTATAGCAGTTGGAAAATCAGCTGTATATACATATGATGTACAGAGTTGGGCCAAAAACACTGCCCTGTGGTACTCCAGCCCTTATTGAACGTTCATCAGATATAAAATCACCTACTTTTACAGCAAATTTTCTATTTTTTAAATAGGACTCCAAGGTTTTATGCAATTGGAAAGGTAAACTTTTTTTTAATCTTATACAAAAGTCCTTCATGCCACACTTTATCAAACGCCTGAGCCACATCTAGAAATATAGCAGAACAGTACTCTCTATGTTCGAATGCCTTCCTAATTTCGTTAGTTATTCTATTTACTTCCTCTACAGTACCATGTTTTGCACGAAAACCGAATTGGTGCGTTGGTATTACATTATTTCCATGAAGGAAAGGAGATACCTTTGATACACCTTTTCAAATATTTTAGAAAGACAGGGTAGAAGACTGATTGGTCTGTATGAAGACGGCTGTGTCAGGTCTTTCCCCGGTTTATCTATCATGATTATCTGCGACCATGAAATAGGATAGTATCCGAAACTAAAAATTGCATTAAAGAGCAAGGAGAGCACTGTTAAAGCAATATTTGGTAACTCAATTAGCATTTTTGGAGTAATATTATCGTGGCCTGACGATTTTGGATTAAGCTCTTTTATGATACTAACAATTTCAGTAGTTGAAGTCTTAATAGACCCAAGCGACTCGTTTGCTTTATTGTGGATGATTGGCAACTTAAAATTGTTCTTTGGGCAATTTGATTGAAATACCTTTTCTAGGTGAGTTGCCAAACAATTTTCCTTATCTTCGTCACTTCGTGCCCAATTACCATTTGTCTGTCTTATAGGCATGTTGGAATCTACCGGTGGCTTAAAAGACTTTTGGGCTTTTCGAAGAGAGTTTTGCTTGGTAGAATTTGGACACAGTTTCTTTATATTCTTCCAGGCGCTTTTTTAACTTACGTACAGCAGATTTCAGTTGAAGCTGAGTAGAAGGAGAGCGATGTATCTGCCATTCGCGTCTAGCTCAGCTTATTTCGTTCTCAAGCTTTTCTATTTCAATATTAGTCACGTTTCTAAAAACCTTAATGTTTCTTTTTGGTGTTACCAAGACAGCTGCATTAGTTACTACATCATTTAATTCTTCTATACTGTTATCAATATCTCTTCCTGTATTTATTTTTAAATCTATGGTAATGTGGCTACTGATATATTTTCTATATTTCAACCAGTTTGTTTTATGAGTTGTTAGAGAAACTTTCGGCTCAACTATCATGGGCTGTTCGCATATCTTTATTAGTACAGTACAGATCTGAAGATAAGTCAGTACATGTATCTGCTGTTATTAGCGATCTATCTATATTTTTGACTACAGCAAAATCTATTAAGTCTGGTATTTTGTTTCTATCACTGGGCCAGAATGTGGGCTTACCAGGAGGTATTATATCAAGGTTATTGTGCTTGTTTATAATAGTGTAGTACAGCTGCCGTCCTTTCGGATTAATAAGACGTGAGCCCCAGTACATGTGTTTTGCATTGTAATCTCCACCTGCTAGAAATCTTGGACCTAGCGTTCCAAAAAAGTCTTTAAATTCGCAATCTGTAATTTTAAAGCGAGGTGGACAATATATAGCAGTTAGATTGAGGTCAGAACCCCGAATTTTCAAAGATATTGTTGTAGCTTGTAACTGGGCTGTAGCATGCGGTTCTAAAGCGTGGTGACTTAACCGATTTCTAACCAATACTGCTGTTCCACCGTGCGCCTTTCCATCTGGATGATTTGTAGCATGAAGTCTATATCTCGGTATAAAGAAATTGTTCTTATTTGTTAAATGAGTTTCTGACAGTAGCATAACATCTATGCCTTTTTCAGTCAGAAATCGTATTATCTCCAGTTTATGTTGGTTTATACCATTGGCATTTCATATACAAATATTTAGTATACTCATTTTTTAGATAATACTTCATATCTGTAAAACGACCAATAAGAGATGGAGTACCGCAGGGCTGTGTTTTAGGGCCAACTCTATATATAATATACACAGCAGACTTTCCAACAGCTAGTAATCTTTTGACATCAACTTTTGCGGATGACACAGCTTTAGTGAGCCAAAACAAATGCCCAATTATTGCATCAAGAGTATTAGAAGAGCATTTGATTTTTGTCGAAGAATGGCTAGCCAACTGGCGTATAAATGTAAATGAACAAAAGTGCAAGCATGTTACATTTTCCCTAAGACCAAAAACATGCCCGGCAATTAAAATGAACAATATTTTAGTACCCCAATGCTTAGAACAATCCACGTGCTCACCATGATACATGCGTAATGAAAATATCCATAAAGAAGTAGAGAACAGCGGAAATAAATATTTAGCCAAACTCAGAGATCACCCAAACCTAATGCTTTAGTACATTCTTGTAATCAATCACGTCTAAAAAGAAGAGATATGCCAGCACACTGAAGAGGAACGTTTCATCCAAAACACTTGGTTGGTTATTAATAATAATACCTTTATCATGGTATTTTTACCACATGTGTGTCTCAGGTATAAGGAAGCGAAGCGTATGGGTCTGGTGGTGATTGAGGACAAGACGAATTACTCCTGTCATCAAACAAACAGTCAGCGCATTCGCGACTTGGCTCCCACGTCAGTGTTGACAGTCATAACTTTGAAGTCGTAGATAGTCGACTACTTGGGAACCAGCGTTAACAACACCAATAATGCCAGCCTCGAAATCCAACGCAGAATCACTCTTGTCAACAGGTCCTACTTTGGACTTAGTAGGCAATTGGAGTTCTCTAAACATTGGCAACGGCGAATACCGCAGACGATGGAACGACGACATTGACATAGTTCAGTGAATAAAAAGACTGCGGCTACGCTGGCTAGGTCATGTTGTATGAATGGATGAAAACACTCCAGCTCTGAAAGTGTTCGATGCAGTACCCGCTGGAGGAATCCGCGGAAGAGGCTGACCTCCACTCCGTTGGAAAGACTAAGTGGAAAGTGACCTGTCTTAACTTGGTGTTTCCAGTTGGCGCAAAAATGCAAAAATGAGGACTGAGTGGCGCGCTCTGGTGGATTCAGCTATAATCGCTTAATGCGGTTCCTACGCCAAATATATATACATATATATCTAAACATTGGTTAATGCTTGAGTCTATTTTCGAAATCAAACACGCTTAAAAAGAACTGATCTACTAGGCTATTAAAGAGCAATGTTCTACAACCATATTCTTGAGCTTGTTTTAAATGGATTTAAGATTTTAATTCTTATTGTTAGGCTTTAAACTAACAGATCTATAATTATTTGGGTTATATACATATACCAAAATAATCGTTGTGACGAGTAGAGTTGGAATCCGGATGAATGTCTGGCCTCCCGAGCAAGCTATAAGTTGAGGAAAAATAGAGATACCTTTATGAAACTTGTAACCCGTATTCCTTGGTACCAGGTGGGTCTCGTCCACAAAACGGCTACAATAGAAAACTTATAAAGCGTCATAACTAAAGTTATGAAAGCAAAATTTGATACAGAGGACCACAAAAGGGAGGGGCATATTCAATTTTTTTGGAAAGCAGGCTTGATCAGCCCTCTATTAATTTTGTTTTATATGTCTCAAAACTTCTAAAGCTATGTCAACCAAACTTCCTGGAGTCACTTCATTTAATCATTAATTAATTTAATCGTTATGTAGCATGTACTATGTATCGGATGATACCATACCCTACCGCCCATACAAAAAATATGTTGAAACCAATAAACGTGCTTTAATTCAGTAAGAAAAAACACGAAAAACCCTAAACTTTATGGTAAAGGTGACACAGGAAAACTGCACAAAGATTGGTATAAAAAATGGACAATGGGCGTGACCCCGCCTACTTATGGGTCAAAACCCATATCTCATGTACTACTGGACCAATTACAACCAAATTGGGTTTTTAATATTATTTTGGCTTCCCGATTTTATAGTTTAAAAATCACAACCACGCCTATATTAGAATTCGATCTGATTCGCTCACTTTACAATACATGTATACAGGTTCATTGCTTTAACATTTTATATTAAGTAGTTTTTAAATGATTTTTATGGCCATAATCATGTGTTGAACGAACAGAACGATATTATCAAGGTATTGAGAGAGCATACCTGTGAGATTCCATATGAGTTTTGCTAAATCCTTGTCGAATTCAAGTAGTTTCTTTTTGCTTCAGTTTTCATTTTGCAACTATCATTTTCGCTATTGCGAACATTCAAAATTTATAAATTAACAGTCATAATATTGAAAATGGTAATTTGTAAGTTCAGCTTAATACTTCCTGCATAGTCAAATCAGAAGCAGAATAAACAACTTCTGCGCCTCAATATTGTTTTTTCGAGCTCTGGTACTATGTTAACTAACCATTGTGTAGATCCTAGGGCATCATAGGTGACTCTGTGTTTAGCACGTCGAAAATAAGTATGTATGTACTGCTACTCCAAAAGTCCGAAGTAATTTGTTGTACATCATCCGATGCCTGAATAATATGCATAGTCGGTTAGAAATAATTAAAATATCTATATTCGTAGAACAAACCTTGATATTGGCCGGTTGCGTTGTGCAATTTTGACTTTTATTGTGAATTTGAATATGTATTATTTGTTGTTGTTGCTACACTTGTTACACCATCGGCGATTATCCACCAATATAATAAGCATGGGAAGTATTAATAAACTCCAACTCCAACTATGTTAAATAATAAGAATATTAGAATTATTCGTTTTGTTTTAGTTTTGCTATTAAATTCATTTCAATAATACCTGTTGTTGTTGTACATTTTGTGTGTACTTTTTGTGCACGATTTGTGTTACTTTCTGATACAAAGGACTACGAGTGCTCTTCCATCATACGTCGAATTCTAATTCGAATTTGTATTGTACGATTGATGAGCGATTGGCGTTGTATGTCTTGAAGAACTGCTGGTAGGATTCCCCGCACCCATACGAGCTATCTTCCTATATGGGAGTAATACTTTATCTTCGCTTTGTTGTTCCGAATTCTGTTTATTGGTATCACCATAAGCATCCATTACGTTGTTATTATTTCAATGTTGGTTTATTTTAATGCAAACTAATCTGTTTCTACCAGTTCTCTGCCTGGAGTCGCTATTGTTGTACTATCGTTGTGTCACTATTAAAAGCACTGTCTAAGGTGGTATCCAGCTTATGCTTAAGTTTTTCTTCCGAAGTTTGCAAATATCTGAAAAGAGTATTACAAAGATAAAAGTAAGCTTTATATAAAAGTATATTCTAACAAAAGATTTTATGTTATAGTATATACATAGGTAAGGTTTGATATTATCAACTCACCCATCTGCCTCCAGTGCCATAATCCTTGTTCTGCTTCTATTTTTGGATTTGCATGTTTGTATTTGCATGTACGCTCCAGATGTGTCTTGCAGCTCGCTTTGCCTTCCAATAACCATTTTCTGCAATTATATTCCTTTAAAATTCGCTGCAGCACTCAGTCAAACATAATACCGCTCTGTAAAGAGAAAATTTACTATAAATATAAAATAATATCAGTAACAAATTATTAATACGCTCATCCACTCACTTCAAATTTCTGGGAAAACTTTAGTATACCGTCCCACGATTTCGGGGTTAAAATGGATATGGGCGGATAGAGGAGGATCACCAGATTACGAATATTCAATATATAATTATAACCGCCGTAAACTTATAGTTTCTAATATATTTGCAATTAAAGATTTAAAATTAACAATTTTTAACACGTTATTTCTCACTGTATATGGAATTTTTCACATATATTTTGCACTTTAAATATATTTACACTTCACAAATTTGTTTCTACATATTTATTTTTAACAAATTATATTAAAACTTGCTGTAAATAAACATTTAACATTTTGCACAATTCTCTTTATTTGTACAATAAAAAAGGGTTGCATTCTGACACAAAATAAGTGTTACCTTATCACATATTTTGTAAACGAATTATAAGAATCACAATAATGAAAAAGAAAGATTATATCCCAAATATAATAAGCATAATCGTGTAATGGGTAATGTAAACGATTTTATTATTTCCCATATTTTGATAATATCCGGTGTTGGCTCGACCAGGGTAATTTTTATGTTAGTTATTTATGAAAATATAGGGATTAATTTTTGTGTTACCATATGGTAATCGTGGGTTAAAGACAAAAATCGAGTCGCCATCTCCTAGTGTTGCTCTTTCACTGCCATTCAGCAGGCTGGAGAAGTGTTCCCTCCACAAAGAAAGTATACTCTGGGCATCGACTACTAAATCACCTCTGGGGGTTCTACAGGAGTGTGCTCCGGTTTTGACACCTTCTGTTAGAGGTCGAATCTTTTCATACAATTTTCGAACATTACCCCTGTCGGCCAGCTTATCAAGTTTTTCATAGTCACGCATTTCGGCCTCTTTCTTTTTTTGTCTGCAAATGCGTCTCGCTTCCCTCTTCAGCTCCCGGTATCTATCCCATCCGGCTCGTGACCGAATTTGACCTTTATATGACCACTGTAGTAGATGTCACAAGGACTCACTTTCCTCCGTCCTTGTCCCGTCCATCGAATTTCTTGGGTGGCGGTGATGGCAGCCGTTACTCTTAATAGGTCACCAACGAGCTGGGCAGAGGCACCTTCCCAATTAAGGGTCCTGAGACTCCAGGTACATGTCCTTAAATTATAGTCTTTAATACGTTTGCAGTGGTCGTCATCAAAATTGGGGTCTCTCATTCGAAGCTGTTGTTTCCATTTCATTAGTAGTTCGTTCCTGGCCTACTTTCAGACCAGGCATGCGAAGCCACAACAACAAGTAATGAACATGGTCGTTATGTTGTGCGACTACCATTCAAACCAACTTTTCCAGCTCTAGGCCACTCTAGAATATCAGCAGTCCGGAAATTTATAAGCCTGAAAAAAGCATGATAAAGAAAAGAGAGGTTAAATCAGCATATGACAATGACGAATATTGTCAATCTCAATCATATGGAAGAAACTGTACCATATGGAAAAGTATCTAAAGGGAGATATCTATCTTTTTATCCGCCACATCACGGGGTAATAAGACCAAATAAAATTACAACAAAAGTTGAGTTAACAGTTGAAGCATTCAAGGTATACGGACGTGCTTTTTAATTCGCTCCATGAAATCTGATTTTATATTTTCTTTTTACAAAAGTAAACAAACATCAACATAAATATCATCGGTTAAATTGTCAACAAACAATCAAATTAAAATACCGTGCACAAAAATTACCATAAAAAACATAAACAAATAGTGCACAAAACAAAAATATAAAAACAATAAAATCAAACAAACAATAATGAGTGCTGCGCAGCCTCACCAGCAAAGCCGTAGGCATTCCTTAAATGCCTACTTCAGTTTTGTGGAGCCAACAAAAACAACTCCTGCCAACAAAAAAAGCAACGGCGGTGATGAGTCATCGCAGCGATCAGCTGAATTGGAACCGAAGCAAAGGACGCAGTCGGCAGAAGCAGAAGTAAACAGCAATCGCGCAACAACAAATGCGTTCATAGCGACAAGTATGCAGGTACCAACAAGCACCCGGTTAACGAAGGAAAACAAAAAAGAAGGTGAGAATGTACAATGCAAGAAAGGACCATCTATTCAGACAGGTATTGACCGCTACATAAACACAAAAAGGAAATCTAGTCCAATTAAATCAGCGGTCAATAACAAAAAATTTCAAGCAGGCACGCCAAATGGTAAAAAGCCAGACATTTTAATTGGCAATAGATTTGCCTTACTGAGCAAAGAACCTAACGACGATGCGAAGGGTACTACTGCAGCAGTGAATGCCAAACCTCCTCCAATCTATTTACGTGAGCGTAGCTCAAATGCGCTTGTCTCTAAATTGAGCAATTTAATAGGCACGAACAATTTTCATATAGTGCCTTTAAAAAAAGGTAACATAGATGAAACGAAAATACAAACGTACACTGAAAAAAGTTTCATGGATGTAGTGAAATTCTTATCAAATAATAACAAGAATTACTACTCGTACCAATTGAAGAGCTCTAAAGGCCTAGTGGTAGTCATAAAAGGTATAGAGTCGTCGGTAGACTCTAACGACATTAAAGAAGCTCTTGAAGAAGGTGGTTTTAGTATTAAAACAGTAGTAAATATATTTAACAGAAATAAAATACCTCAGCCAATGTTCAAAATTGAATTGATGCCAAATAATGAACAACTAAAGAAAAATGAAACACATCCAATTTACAAGTTAAAATATTTGCTCCATCGCAGAATCACCGTCGAGGAACCACATAAAAGAAATGGTCCGGTCCAATGCACCAACTGCCAAGAGTATGGGCACACGAAAGCATATTGCACCCTAAGCAGTGTCTGTGTGGTGTGTGGCGATCTGCAACCTACATCAAAATGTACTCTTAAAAAAGAGGATTTAAATAAAAAATGTAGTAATTGTGGTGGAAATCACACTGCAAACTATAGGGGTTGCCCGGCATACAAAGACTTAAAAACCAAATTGACTGTTGGAATTCAAACACGCCGTAATCAAATGATAAATATTCCTTCCAACGAAATTATTGAAAACCCTGTCCAAATTTCAAAACAATGTATTCTTAAGAATAATGCTGCACAAGGGAGCTATGCAAACGTGGTAAAAGGCAACACAACACAAATGGAAGCATTGAAACAATGATTTTAAACCTTACCCAATGTATGACACAATTTATGTCAACAATGCAAAATATGATTCAAGAGGTAATCAAAGCCCAAAACCAAATGTTGCAAACTTTTTTAAGTAAAAAATGAGCGTACTTAACATTTGTATATGGAATGCTAATGGTGTTAACCAACATAAATTGGAGCTTATTAGATTTCTGAATGAAAATAATGTAGATGTAATGCTGTTGTCAGAAACCCATCTTACGAATAAAAATAATTTCTTTATACCGGAGTATAGACTCTATGTTACAAATCACCCAGATGGAAAGGCACATGGTGGAACAGCAGTGTTAGTTAGAAAACGACTAAGCCACCACGCATTAGAATCTCATGCTACAGCGCAGTTACAAGCAACAAGAGTATGGGCACACGAAAGCATATTGCACCCTAAGCAGTGTCTGTGTGGTGTGTGGCGATCTGCATCCTACATCAAAATGTACTCTTAAAAAAGAGGATTTAAATAAAAAATGTAGTAATTGTGGTGGAAATCACACTGCAAACTATAGGGGTTGCCCGGCATACAAAGACTTAAAAACCAAATTGACTGTTGGAATTCAAACACGCCGTAATCAAATGATAAATATTCCTTCCAACGAAATTATTGAAAACCCTGTCCAAATTTCAAAACAATGTATTCTTAAGAATAATGCTGCACAAGGGAGCTATGCAAACGTGGTAAAAGGCAACACAACACAAATGGAAGCATTGAAACAATGATTTTAAACCTTACCCAATGTATGACACAATTTATGTCAACAATGCAAAATATGATTCAAGAGGTAATCAAAGCCCAAAACCAAATGTTGCAAACTTTTTTAAGTAAAAAATGAGCGTACTTAACATTTGTATATGGAATGCTAATGGTGTTAACCAACATAAATTGGAGCTTATTAGATTTCTGAATGAAAATAATGTAGATGTAATGCTGTTGTCAGAAACCCATCTTACGAATAAAAATAATTTCTTTATACCGGAGTATAGACTCTATGTTACAAATCACCCAGATGGAAAGGCACATGGTGGAACAGAGTGTTAGTTAGAAAACGACTAAGCCACCACGCATTAGAATCTCATGCTACAGCGCAGTTACAAGCAACAACAATATCTATAAAAAATCGTTGAGGAGACTTAAACCTGACGGCTATATACTGTCCACCTCGTTTTAAAATTACAGAGAGTGAATTTAAAGACTTTTTTTTGAAACGCTAGGTCATAGATTTCTAGCAGGTGGAGATTACAATGCAAAACATATGTATTGGGGCTCACGACTTATTAATCCGAAAGGACGACAGCTGTATCATACTATTATAAATAGGCGCAATAACCTTGATATAATATCCCCGGGTAAGCCGACATATTGGCCTACTGATCGTAAAAAAATACCAGATTTAATTGATTTTGCAGTAATCAAAAATATAGATAAATCGCACATAACAGTAGATACATGTACTGACCTATCTTCTGATCACTCTTCTATACTAATAAAGTTATGTAAACAACCCATATTTGTTGAAAAGAAAGTGGGCCTAAATCGCACAAAACGAACTGGCTAAAATACAAAAAATACGTGAGTAGCCACATTAATATTGAATACAAAATAAATACAGAAGGAGACATTGACGACACTATAAGGGAACTCAATGATATAATTATTAACGCAGCGGTCTTAGCAACACCAAAGAAAAGTTATAATCCACTTGGTCTCAGAAAAATCAGTAATAGAGAAATAGAACAGATTGTAAATGAAAAAAAGACGTGCTAGACGAGAATGGCAGATAAATCGCTCTCCTTCCACTCAGCTTCAATTAAAATCTGCTGTACGCAAATTAAAAAAAGCGCTTAAACGCGAGGAAGAACTCAACAATGAAATATATATAAAGAAGCTGTGTCCAAACTCAAGCAAGCAAAATTCACTTTGGAAAGCCCAAAAGTCCATGAAGCCACCAGTCGACTCCAACATGCCTATACGAGACTTGGGTGGAAATTGGGCTCGAATAGACGAGGAAAAGGCTACTTGTTTTGCAAATCACCTAGAAGAGGTTTTTCAACCAAATTGCCCAAAGAATAACTTTAAATGGTCAATCTTACCTAACACAGCAAATGAGTCGCCCGAGTCCTTTAAGTCTTCACCTTCTGAAATTATTGGCATCATATAAGAACTTAATCCAAAAAAGTCGCCAGGACTGATAATATCACCCCAAAATTGCTAATTGAGTTACCAAATATTGCTGTAGAGGTGCTCTCTTTGCTCTTCAATGCAATTCTAAGTTTCGGATACTATCCAATTTCGTGGAAAAAGTCGCAGATTATCCTGATAGATAAACCTGGGAAAGACTTGACACAGCCGTCTTCATACAGACCAATCAGTCTTCTACCCTGCCTTTCGAAAATATTTGAAAAGGTGCTACTATCAAAGATGTCTCCTTTCCTCCACGAAAATAATGTAATACCAACGCACCAATTCGGGTTTCGTGCAAAACATAGTACAATAGAACAAGTAAATAGAATAACTAACGAAATAAGAAAAGCATTCGAGCACAGAGAGTACTGTTCAGCTATATTTCTAGACGTAGCTCAGGCATTTGATAAGGTGTGGCATGAAGGGCTTTTATATAAGATTAAAAACATTCTACCTTTAGAATTGTATAAAATATTGGAGTCTTATTTAATAAATAGACAATTTACGGTTAAAGTGGGAATCTTCATATCTGATGAACGACAAATAAGGGTTGGTGGACCACAAGGCAGTGTTTTAGGGCCAACCCTGTACATCATATATACTGCTGATCTTCCAACAGCTAATAATGTTTTGACATCAACTTTCGCGGATGACACAGCTTTAGTGAGCCGTGACAAATGCCACATTATAGCATCAAGAATATTATCGGAGCACTTATGATCTATCGAAGAATGGTTAGCCAACTGGCGTATAAATGTGAATGAACAAAAGTGTAAGCACGTTACATTTTCGCTAAGACCAAAAATGTGCCCGGCAGTAAAAATGAACAATATTCTAGTGCCTCAAGCGAATGAAGTTATTTTGGTATTCATCTAGATAGAAGGTTTACGTGGAGAAAACATATATCTAGTAAAATAACGTGCATGAAGATAAGAGCTGCAAATTTAAATTGGCTTTTAAATAAAAACTCTAAACTTAGCCTAGACAACAAAGTGCTTTTATACAATGCGGTCATAAAGCCGATTTGGATGTATGGCATTCAACTGTGGGGTACGACCTGTGCAACTAATATTGATATAATACAAAGGTTCCAATCGAAAATGCTTAGATCAATCACGTGCTCACCATGGTACATTCGCAATGAAAATATCCATAAAGATCTTGGTATCCCTATGGTGAAGAAAGCAGTAGAGGACAGCAGATTGAAATATATATCTAAACTCCGTGATCACCCAAACCCATTGGCTAATGCCTTAGTACATTCCTGCGATCAAACACGCCTAAAAAGAAGGGATATGCCTGCGCACTAAAGAGCAACGTTTCACCAATACAGCTCAATCACTTGTTTGAGCTTGTCTAGTTTTTTAAATAGATTTAAGATTTTATAACTTATTGTTAGGCTTATTTTTAAGCAGATTCAATAAATAAAGAAATATTGAAAAAAAAGTACGAGTGGTTTTCAATGCCTCAAATAGAACGAGCTGAGGCAAATGACTCAATGATGTACTATACATACACAGGGCCAACATTACAACCTGATCTCATGTTACTAATATTAAATTGGGGCATTTATAAATACGTTTTCAATGGGGATATAGGAATAATTTATAAGCAAATAACGCATAGTCTTCCGCAATTAAATTAAGAGTCCAATTAGCGACTACAAATGGACCCTAGGATCCTTTAGGATCTTCTGTGTTGCAAACACTAACATTCGTGGACGATATCCTATAATTGAGTCAATATCTGCAATGTCCGCTGTAACAAAACGACAAAAACTTTCCTCGGTGGCAAAACTTTTCGACCCCGCAGGATGGCTTTCGCCAATAACGATTCAAGCAAAAAATGGGTTCAATTTGCTAACAATTTACAATAACAGAAATTCGAATCCCTCGAAGGGAACATTTCACTCCAAACACTAATGCAGAACTACAAGGTTTCTGTGATGCCTCTGAAAAGGCTTATTGCGCAATAATATACGTACGCACTCAGTACGATAACAAAATAACTTCACACCTTTTGGTAGCCAAAGCCAAAGTTATACCTTTGAAGACACTCAGTCTGCACGGCTTGAACTGAATGGTGCTCTTATGTTAGCAAAATTAATTTCAATAGTTCAAACCCATCTCAAATTAACCGATCATAAAATGCAGCTTTGGAAAGTTTTAGCATTGTTAGAAGAACCACCCTATACCTAGAAGACCTATGTATCTAATCGTATCGCAAATCTTAGACTTAGTTAGGCCAGCAAAATGGCAACATGTTGCAAGAGCAGATAACCCTGTGGATATTGGGTAAAGAGGTTGTAAACCACTTCACCTCACCAGCACTATACCCTGGTGGAACGGTCCTACATGGCTAACAGTATCAGAAGAAAGTCGGGAAGTCGGAAAATTGAAAAATTTCAGATCACTCTGGAAGAGGATTATAGATATTCTCCACCGATTTTCATCACTAACAGTATCAGAAGAAAGTCGGGAAGTCGGAAAATTGAAAAATTTCAGATCACTCTGGAAGAGGATTATAGATATTCTCCACCGATTTTCATCATTTCCTAGATTACTAACGGTAGTCGCTTATATGCACAAATTCACACAAAGACTTATTAATTGAGTGACCTTAATGGAAGTCGCTATTGTTGTACTATCGTTGTGTCACTATTAAAAGCACTGTCTAAGGTGGTATCCAGCTTAAGCTTAAGTTTTTCTTCCGAAGTTTGCAAATATCTGAAAAGAGTATTAAAAAGATAAAAGTAAGCTTTATATAAAAGTATATTCTAACAAAAGATTTTATGTTATAGTATATACATAGGTAAGGTTTGATATTATCAACTCACCCATCTGCCTCCAGTGCCATAATCCTTGTTCTGCTTCTATTTTTGGATTTGCATGTTTGTATTTGCATGTACGCTCCAGATGTGTCTTGCAGCTCGCTTTGCCTTCCAATAACCATTTTCTGCAATTATATTCCTTTAAAATTCGCTGCAGCACTCAGTCAAACATAATACCGCTCTGTAAAGAGAAAATTTACTATAAATATAAAATAATATCAGTAACAAATTATTAATACGCTCATCCACTCACTTCAAATTTCTGGGAAAACTTTAGTATACCGTCCCACGATTTCGGGGTTAAAATGGATATGGGCGGATAGAGGAGGATCACCAGATTACGAATATTCAATATATAATTATAACCGCCGTAAACTTATAGTTTCTAATACATTTGCAATTAAAGATTTAAAATTAACAATTTTTAACACGTTATTTCTCACTGTATATGGAATTTTTCACATATATTTTGCACTTTAAATATATTTACACTTCACAAATTTGTTTCTACATATTTATTTTTAACAAATTATATTAAAACTTGCTGTAAATAAACATTTAACATTTTGCACAATTCTCTTTATTTGTACAATAAAAAAGGGTTGCATTCTGACACAAAATAAGTGTTACCTTATCACATATTTTGTAAACGAATTATAAGAATCACAATAATGAAAAAGAAAGATTATATCCCAAATATAATAAGCATAATCGTGTAATGGGTAATGTAAACGATTTTATTATTTCCCATATTTTGATAATATCCGGTGTTGGCTCGACCAGGGTAATTTTTTTGTTAGTTATTTATGAAAATATAGGGATTAATTTTTGTGTTACCATATGGTAATCGTGGGTTAAAGACAAAAATCGAGTCGCCATCTCCTAGTGTTGCTCTTTCACTGCCATTCAGCAGGCTGGAGAAGTGTTCCCTCCACAAAGAAAGTATACTCTGGGCATCGACTACTAAATCACCTCTGGGGGTTCTACAGGAGTGTGCTCCGGTTTTGACACCTTCTGTTAGAGGTCGAATCTTTTCATACAATTTTCGAACATTACCCCTGTCGGCCAGCTTATCAAGTTTTTCATAGACACGCATTTCGGCCTCTTTCTTTTTTTGTCTGCAAATGCGTCTCGCTTCCCTCTTCAGCTCCCGGTATCTATCCCATCCGGCTCGTGTTGCGGCCGATCGCAACATTGCGAGGTAGGCAGTCTGTTTTCTCTCCACTACGAGACGACAATCCTCATCATACCCACTGTATTTTTTGCTTTTCCGAAAACAAATAGTTTCGGTTACAGCTGTACGTAAGGTGCTTGATATGCCATCCCACAGTTCAATTATACCGAGTTACTGATGAGTGCTCTCAGAGAGCAGGAATGCAGTGAATGCCTGGACTTGACAACGGAATCTCTCTCCCACCACAAATCACACACCGAATTTGACCTTTATATGACCACTGTAGTAGATGTCACAAGGACTCACTTTCCTCCGTCCTTGTCCCGTCCATCGAATTTCTTGGGTGGCGGTGATGGCAGCCGTTACTCTTAATAGGTCACCAACGAGCTGGGCAGAGGCACCTTCCCAATTAAGGGTCCTGAGATTCCAGGTACATGTCCTTAAATCATAGTCTTTAATACGTTTGCAGTGGTCGTCATCAAAATTGGGGTCTCTCATTCGAAGCTGTTGTTTCCATTTCATTAGTAGTTCGTTCCTGGCCTACTTTCAGACCAGGCATGCGAAGCCACAACAACAAGTAATGAACATGGTCGTTATGTTGTGCGACTACCATTCAAACCAACTTTTCCAGCTCTAGGCCACTCTAGAATATCAGCAGTCCGGAAATTTATAAGCCTGAAAAAAGCATGATAAAGAAAAGAGAGGTTAAATCAGCATATGACAATGACGAATATTGTCAATCCCAATCATATGGAAGAAACTGTACCATATGGAAAAGTATCTAAAGGGAGATATCTATCTTTTTATCCGCCAGATCACGGGGTAATAAGACCAAATAAAATTACAACAAAAGTTGAGTTAACAGTTGAAGCATTCAAGGTGTACGGACGTGCTTTTTAATTCGCTCCATGAAATCTGATTTTATATTTTCTTTTTACAAAAGTAAACAAACATCAACATAAATATCATCGGTTAAATTGTCAACAAACAATCAAATTAAAATACCGTGCACAAAAATTACCATAAAAAACATAAACAAATAGTGCACAAAACAAAAATATAAAAACAATAAAATCAAACAAACAATAATGAGTGCTGCGCAGCCTCACCAGCAAAGCCGTAGGCATTCCTTAAATGCCTACTTCAGTTTTGTGGAGCCAACAAAAACAACTCCTGCCAACAAAAAAAGCAACGGCGGTGATGAGTCATCGCAGCGATCAGCTGAATTGGAACCGAAGCAAAGGACGCAGTCGGCAGAAGCAGAAGTAAACAGCAATCGCGCAACAACAAATGCGTTCATAGCGACAAGTATGCAGGTACCAACAAGCACCCGGTTAACGAAGGAAAACAAAAAAGAAGGTGAGAATGTACAATGCAAGAAAGGACCATCTATTCAGACAGGTATTGACCGCTACATAAACACAAAAAGGAAATCTAGTCTAATTAAATCAGCGGTCAATAACAAAAAATTTCAAGCAGGCACGCCAAATGGTAAAAAGCCAGACATTTTAATTGGCAATAGATTTGCCTTACTGAGCAAAGAACCTAACGACGATGCGAAGGGTACTACTGCAGCAGTGAATGCCAAACCTCCTCCAATCTATTTACGTGAGCGTAGCTCAAATGCGCTTGTCTCTAAATTGAGCAATTTAATAGGCACGAACAATTTTCATATAGTGCCTTTAAAAAAAGGTAACATAGATGAAACGAAAATACAAACGTACACTGAAAAAAGTTTCATGGATGTAGTGAAATTCTTATCAAATAATAACAAGAATTACTACTCGTACCAATTGAAGAGCTCTAAAGGCCTAGTGGTAGTCATAAAAGGTATAGAGTCGTCGGTAGACTCTAACGACATTAAAGAAGCTCTTGAAGAAGGTGGTTTTAGTATTAAAACAGTAGTAAATATATTTAACAGAAATAAAATACCTCAGCCAATGTTCAAAATTGAATTGATGCCAAATAATGAACAACTAAAGAAAAATGAAACACATCCAATTTACAAGTTAAAATATTTGCTCCATCGCAGAATCACCGTCGAGGAACCACATAAAAGAAATGGTCCGGTCCAATGCACCAACTGCCAAGAGTATGGGCACACGAAAGCATATTGCACCCTAAGCAGTGTCTGTGTGGTGTGTGGTGATCTGCATCCTACATCAAAATGTACTCTTAAAAAAGAGGATTTAAATAAAAAATGTAGTAATTGTGGTGGAAATCACACTGCAAACTATAGGGGTTGCCCGGCATACAAAGACTTAAAAACCAAATTGACTGTTGGAATTCAAACACGCCGTAATCAAATGATAAATATTCCTTCCAACGAAATTATTGAAAACCCTGTCCAAATTTCAAAACAATGTATTCTTAAGAATAATGCTGCACAAGGGAGCTATGCAAACGTGGTAAAAGGCAACACAACACAAATGGAAGCATTGAAACAATGATTTTAAACCTTACCCAATGTATGACACAATTTATGTCAACTATGCAAAATATGATTCAAGAGGTAATCAAAGCCCAAAACCAAATGTTGCAAACTTTTTTAAGTAAAAAATGAGCGTACTTAACATTTGTATATGGAATGCTAATGGTGTTAACCAACATAAATTGGAGCTTATTAGATTTCTGAATGAAAATAATGTAGATGTAATGCTGTTGTCAGAAACCCATCTTACGAATAAAAATAATTTCTTTATACCGGAGTATAGACTCTATGTTACAAATCACCCAGATGGAAAGGCACATGGTGGAACAGAGTGTTAGTTAGAAAACGACTAAGCCACCACGCATTAGAATCTCATGCTACAGCGCAGTTACAAGCAACAACAATATCTATAAAAAATCGTTGAGGAGACTTAAACCTGACGGCTATATACTGTCCACCTCGTTTTAAAATTACAGAGAGTGAATTTAAAGACTTTTTTGAAACGCTAGGTCATAGATTTCTAGCAGGTGGAGATTACAATGCAAAACATATGTATTGGGGCTCACGACTTATTAATCCGAAAGGACGACAGCTGTATCATACTATTATAAATAGGCGCAATAACCTTGATATAATATCCCCGGGTAAGCCGACATATTGGCCTACTGATCGTAAAAAAATACCAGATTTAATTGATTTTGCAGTAATCAAAAATATAGATAAATCGCACATAACAGTAGATACATGTACTGACCTATCTTCTGATCACTCTTCTATACTAATAAAGTTATGTAAACAACCCATATTTGTTGAAAAGAAAGTGGGCCTAAATCGCACAAAACGAACTGGCTAAAATACAAAAAATACGTGAGTAGCCACATTAATATTGAATACAAAATAAATACAGAAGGAGACATTGACGACACTATAAGGGAACTCAATGATATAATTATTAACGCAGCGGTCTTAGCAACACCAAAGAAAAGTTATAATCCACTTGGTCTCAGAAAAATCAGTAATAGAGAAATAGAACAGATTGTAAATGAAAAAAAGACGTGCTAGACGAGAATGGCAGATAAATCGCTCCCCTTCCACTCAGCTTCAATTAAAATCTGCTGTACGCAAATTAAAAAAAGCGCTTAAACGCGAGGAAGAACTCAACAATGAAATATATATAAAGAAGCTGTGTCCAAACTCAAGCAAGCAAAATTCACTTTGGAAAGCCCAAAAGTCCATGAAGCCACCAGTCGACTCCAACATGCCTATACGAGACTTGGGTGGAAATTGGGCTCGAATAGACGAGGAAAAGGCTACTTGTTTTGCAAATCACCTAGAAGAGGTTTTTCAACCAAATTGCCCAAAGAATAACTTTAAATGGTCAATCTTACCTAACACAGCAAATGAGTCGCCCGAGTCCTTTAAGTCTTCACCTTCTGAAATTATTGGCATCATATAAGAACTTAATCCAAAAAAGTCGCCAGGACTGATAATATCACCCCAAAATTGCTAATTGAGTTACCAAATATTGCTGTAGAGGTGCTCTCTTTGCTCTTCAATGCAATTCTAAGTTTCGGATACTATCCAATTTCGTGGAAAAAGTCGCAGATTATCCTGATAGATAAACCTGGGAAAGACTTGACACAGCCGTCTTCATACAGACCAATCAGTCTTCTACCCTGCCTTTCGAAAATATTTGAAAAGGTGCTACTATCAAAGATGTCTCCTTTCCTCCACGAAAATAATGTAATACCAACGCACCAATTCGGGTTTCGTGCAAAACATAGTACAATAGAACAAGTAAATAGAATAACTAACGAAATAAGAAAAGCATTCGAGCACAGAGAGTACTGTTCAGCTATATTTCTAGACGTAGCTCAGGCATTTGATAAGGTGTGGCATGAAGGGCTTTTATATAACTAAGATTAAAAACATTCTACCTTTAGAATTGTATAAAATATTGGAGTCTTATTTAATAAATAGACAATTTACGGTTAAAGTGGGAATCTTCATATCTGATGAACGACAAATAAGGGTTGGTGGACCACAAGGCAGTGTTTTAGGGCCAACCCTGTACATCATATATACTGCTGATCTTCCAACAGCTAATAATGTTTTGACATCAACTTTCGCGGATGACACAGCTTTAGTGAGCCGTGACAAATGCCACATTATAGCATCAAGAATATTATCGGAGCACTTATGATCTATCGAAGAATGGTTAGCCAACTGGCGTATAAATGTGAATGAACAAAAGTGTAAGCACGTTACATTTTCGCTAAGACCAAAAATGTGCCCGGCAGTAAAAATGAACAATATTCTAGTGCCTCAAGCGAATGAAGTTATTTTGGTATTCATCTAGATAGAAGGTTTACGTGGAGAAAACATATATCTAGTAAAATAACGTGCATGAAGATAAGAGCTGCAAATTTAAATTGGCTTTTAAATAAAAACTCTAAACTTAGCCTAGACAACAAAGTGCTTTTATACAATGCGGTCATAAAGCCGATTTGGATGTATGGCATTCAACTGTGGGGTACGACCTGTGCAACTAATATTGATATAATACAAAGGTTCCAATCGAAAATGCTTAGATCAATCACGTGCTCACCATGGTACATTCGCAATGAAAATATCCATAAAGATCTTGGTATCCCTATGGTGAAGAAAGCAGTAGAGGACAGCAGATTGAAATATATATCTAAACTCCGTGATCACCCAAACCCATTGGCTAATGCCTTAGTACATTCCTGCGATCAAACACGCCTAAAAAGAAGGGATATGCCTGCGCACTAAAGAGCAACGTTTCACCAATACAGCTCAATCACTTGTTTGAGCTTGTCTAGTTTTTTAAATAGATTTAAGATTTTATAACTTATTGTTAGGCTTATTTTTAAGCAGATTCAATAAATAAAGAAATATTGAAAAAAAAGTACGAGTGGTTTTCAATGCCTCAAATAGAACGAGCTGAGGCAAATGACTCAATGATGTACTATACATACACAGGGCCAACATTACAACCTGATCTCATGTTACTAATATTAAATTGGGGCATTTATAAATACGTTTTCAATGGGGATATAGGAATAATTTATAAGCAAATAACGCATAGTCTTCCGCAATTAAATTAAGAGTCCAATTAGCGACTACAAATGGACCCTAGGATCCTTTAGGATCTTCTGTGTTGCAAACACTAACATTCGTGGACGATATCCTATAATTGAGTCAATATCTGCAATGTCCGCTGCAACAAAACGACAAAAACTTTCCTCGGTGGCAAAACTTTTCGACCCCGCAGGATGGCTTTCGCCAATAACGATTCAAGCAAAAAATGGGTTCAATTTGCTAACAATTTACAATAACAGAAATTCGAATCCCTCGAAGGGAACATTTCACTCCAAACACTAATGCAGAACTACAAGGTTTCTGTGATGCCTCTGAAAAGGCTTATTGCGCAATAATATACGTACGCACTCAGTACGATAACAAAATAACTTCACACCTTTTGGTAGCCAAAGCCAAAGTTATACCTTTGAAGACACTCAGTCTGCACGGCTTGAACTGAATGGTGCTCTTATGTTAGCAAAATTAATTTCAATAGTTCAAACCCATCTCAAATTAACCGATCATAAAATGCAGCTTTGGAAAGTTTTAGCATTGTTAGAAGAACCACCCTATACCTAGAAGACCTATGTATCTAATCGTATCGCAAATCTTAGACTTAGTTAGGCCAGCAAAATGGCAACATGTTGCAAGAGCAGATAACCCTGTGGATATTGGGGAAAGAGGTTGTAAACCACTTCACCTCACCAGCACTATACCCTGGTGGAACGGTCCTACATGGCTAACAGTATCAGAAGAAAGTCGGGAAGTCGGAAAATTGAAAAATTTCAGATCACTCTGGAAGAGGATTATAGATATTCTCCACCGATTTTCATCACTAACAGTATCAGAAGAAAGTCGGGAAGTCGGAAAATTGAAAAATTTCAGATCACTCTGGAAGAGGATTATAGATATTCTCCACCGATTTTCATCATTTCCTAGATTACTAACGGTAGTCGCTTATATGCACAAATTCACACAAAGACTTATTAATTGAGTGACCTTAATGGCTACTAAATCAGCTATCTGATACCCATGTACACCTTTTCTTTTATTATCACAATTTGATTTGTATTCGTTTTGTGCTCTTAGCTTTCGGGCCTATTGTCGAATCTTGTTGCGTTCATCTTGCATACTTTCTAGCACCTCTTCTTGCAGTACTTTCAGCAACTCGCTATCTGTTTCGTTGCGCATCTTCACACCGAACACAATTTCGAATGGTGTAAATTTTGTCGAGTCATGAAGGTAAGAATTAATGGCGCGCTGTACTTGTGACGTGTACTTATACCACTTGTCTGGTTCTACTGCTGACATCTTCGCTAATACGGAGATAATAACGCGGTTGACCCTCTCAATCTGACCGTTACCCATTGGTACGCCCGCTGTTATCTCGACGTGCTCGATTTTATGTTTTTCACAAAATTCTTTAAACATTTTAGAAGTATAAGCTGTACCCTTATCGCTTATTATACGCTGCGGCCTGCCGAAAATTGTTCTTGTGTTTCTATAGTTTTAGTGGGATACATATGTATATCCAAGTATATTTGGAAAAAACATCCACTACAGCAAACATTTATTTGTATTTCTTTGATGTCGAATCCAATGTACCCAAATGGTCAATATGAAGCGTAGATAGTGGACTATCGCTCTTATCGATGCAATGTAAAAAATCCTCTTTTTTACCCAGCTTCTGGTTATGCATAATGCATTCTATACAGTTTTTGATAGTTTGCTGTACTTTCTTTTCAAGATGTGGAATGTAATAGTTCCGCCGTATAGCATGCATAGTGTTTTATACATCCATCTTCTTCGGCACCGCCAATAAATCTTGCCCGTCAACTTGCTTGTAGATTAACTTGTTTTTTATTTTATAATCGCCATACTGCTTTGTTTTTATGATCTCTGCCACAGCTGCCAAATGTTCGTCTTTCGCCTGGGCCCTTAAGATCTGAGCTTGAACCTCTGACGTTACTGTCATTATGGGAAATCGACTTAAGCTGTCCACGTGTTTCATCATGCTTCCGGCGCGAAGCTCTATATTAAATGAAAAGCAACATTTTGCAAGTGCAGATAACCCTGCGGATCTTGAGACAAGAGGTTGTTGTACATTGCAAACAGAATCACAAGAATTCTGGCCAAAGTCTCATGCTCGGAATATAATACCGCCGGAAAGTCGGAAAATTTAAAATATTCATATCACTCCCGAAAAGGATGATACTCTCCACCGATTTTCATCATTTCATAAAGCACTATGGGTAGTCACTTATATGCACAAATTAACCCAAAGACTTAAACAAAAAATTAAAGGAATACTCAATGATTCTTGCGTGCAACTAACACATTAACAAATCACCTAGAAGAGGTTTTTCAACCAAATTGCCCAAAGAATAACTTTAAATGGTCAATCTTACCTAACACAGCAAATGAGTCGCCCGAGTCCTTTAAGTCTTCACCTTCTGAAATTATTGGCATCATATAAGAACTTAATCCAAAAAAGTCGCCAGGACTGATAATATCACCCCAAAATTGCTAATTGAGTTACCAAATATTGCTGTAGAGGTGCTCTCTTTGCTCTTCAATGCAATTCTAAGTTTCGGATACTATCCAATTTCGTGGAAAAAGTCGCAGATTATCCTGATAGATAAACCTGGGAAAGACTTGACACAGCCGTCTTCATACAGACCAATCAGTCTTCTACCCTGCCTTTCGAAAATATTTGAAAAGGTGCTACTATCAAAGATGTCTCCTTTCCTCCACGAAAATAATGTAATACCAACGCACCAATTCGGGTTTCGTGCAAAACATAGTACAATAGAACAAGTAAATAGAATAACTAACGAAATAAGAAAAGCATTCGAGCACAGAGAGTACTGTTCAGCTATATTTCTAGACGTAGCTCAGGCATTTGATAAGGTGTGGCATGAAGGGCTTTTATATAACTAAGATTAAAAACATTCTACCTTTAGAATTGTATAAAATATTGGAGTCTTATTTAATAAATAGACAATTTACGGTTAAAGTGGGAATCTTCATATCTGATGAACGACAAATAAGGGTTGGTGGACCACAAGGCAGTGTTTTAGGGCCAACCCTGTACATCATATATACTGCTGATCTTCCAACAGCTAATAATGTTTTGACATCAACTTTCGCGGATGACACAGCTTTAGTGAGCCGTGACAAATGCCACATTATAGCATCAAGAATATTATCGGAGCACTTATGATCTATCGAAGAATGGTTAGCCAACTGGCGTATAAATGTGAATGAACAAAAGTGTAAGCACGTTACATTTTCGCTAAGACCAAAAATGTGCCCGGCAGTAAAAATGAACAATATTCTAGTGCCTCAAGCGAATGAAGTTATTTTGGTATTCATCTAGATAGAAGGTTTACGTGGAGAAAACATATATCTAGTAAAATAACGTGCATGAAGATAAGAGCTGCAAATTTAAATTGGCTTTTAAATAAAAACTCTAAACTTAGCCTAGACAACAAAGTGCTTTTATACAATGCGGTCATAAAGCCGATTTGGATGTATGGCATTCAACTGTGGGGTACGACCTGTGCAACTAATATTGATATAATACAAAGGTTCCAATCGAAAATGCTTAGATCAATCACGTGCTCACCATGGTACATTCGCAATGAAAATATCCATAAAGATCTTGGTATCCCTATGGTGAAGAAAGCAGTAGAGGACAGCAGATTGAAATATATATCTAAACTCCGTGATCACCCAAACCCATTGGCTAATGCCTTAGTACATTCCTGCGATCAAACACGCCTAAAAAGAAGGGATATGCCTGCGCACTAAAGAGCAACGTTTCACCAATACAGCTCAATCACTTGTTTGAGCTTGTCTAGTTTTTTAAATAGATTTAAGATTTTATAACTTATTGTTAGGCTTATTTTTAAGCAGATTCAATAAATAAAGAAATATTGAAAAAAAAGTACGAGTGGTTTTCAATGCCTCAAATAGAACGAGCTGAGGCAAATGACTCAATGATGTACTATACATACACAGGGCCAACATTACAACCTGATCTCATGTTACTAATATTAAATTGGGGCATTTATAAATACGTTTTCAATGGGGATATAGGAATAATTTATAAGCAAATAACGCATAGTCTTCCGCAATTAAATTAAGAGTCCAATTAGCGACTACAAATGGACCCTAGGATCCTTTAGGATCTTCTGTGTTGCAAACACTAACATTCGTGGACGATATCCTATAATTGAGTCAATATCTGCAATGTCCGCTGCAACAAAACGACAAAAACTTTCCTCGGTGGCAAAACTTTTCGACCCCGCAGGATGGCTTTCGCCAATAACGATTCAAGCAAAAAATGGGTTCAATTTGCTAACAATTTACAATAACAGAAATTCGAATCCCTCGAAGGGAACATTTCACTCCAAACACTAATGCAGAACTACAAGGTTTCTGTGATGCCTCTGAAAAGGCTTATTGCGCAATAATATACGTACGCACTCAGTACGATAACAAAATAACTTCACACCTTTTGGTAGCCAAAGCCAAAGTTATACCTTTGAAGACACTCAGTCTGCACGGCTTGAACTGAATGGTGCTCTTATGTTAGCAAAATTAATTTCAATAGTTCAAACCCATCTCAAATTAACCGATCATAAAATGCAGCTTTGGAAAGTTTTAGCATTGTTAGAAGAACCACCCTATACCTAGAAGACCTATGTATCTAATCGTATCGCAAATCTTAGACTTAGTTAGGCCAGCAAAATGGCAACATGTTGCAAGAGCAGATAACCCTGTGGATATTGGGGAAAGAGGTTGTAAACCACTTCACCTCACCAGCACTATACCCTGGTGGAACGGTCCTACATGGCTAACAGTATCAGAAGAAAGTCGGGAAGTCGGAAAATTGAAAAATTTCAGATCACTCTGGAAGAGGATTATAGATATTCTCCACCGATTTTCATCACTAACAGTATCAGAAGAAAGTCGGGAAGTCGGAAAATTGAAAAATTTCAGATCACTCTGGAAGAGGATTATAGATATTCTCCACCGATTTTCATCATTTCCTAGATTACTAACGGTAGTCGCTTATATGCACAAATTCACACAAAGACTTATTAATTGAGTGACCTTAATGGCTACTAAATCAGCTATCTGATACCCATGTACACCTTTTCTTTTATTATCACAATTTGATTTGTATTCGTTTTGTGCTCTTAGCTTTCGGGCCTATTGTCGAATCTTGTTGCGTTCATCTTGCATACTTTCTAGCACCTCTTCTTGCAGTACTTTCAGCAACTCGCTATCTGTTTCGTTGCGCATCTTCACACCGAACACAATTTCGAATGGTGTAAATTTTGTCGAGTCATGAAGGTAAGAATTAATGGCGCGCTGTACTTGTGACGTGTACTTATACCACTTGTCTGGTTCTACTGCTGACATCTTCGCTAATACGGAGATAATAACGCGGTTGACCCTCTCAATCTGACCGTTACCCATTGGTACGCCCGCTGTTATCTCGACGTGCTCGATTTTATGTTTTTCACAAAATTCTTTAAACATTTTAGAAGTATAAGCTGTACCCTTATCGCTTATTATACGCTGCGGCCTGCCGAAAATTGTTCTTGTGTTTCTATAGTTTTAGTGGGATACATATGTATATCCAAGTATATTTGGAAAAAACATCCACTACAGCAAACATTTATTTGTATTTCTTTGATGTCGAATCCAATGTACCCAAATGGTCAATATGAAGCGTAGATAGTGGACTATCGCTCTTATCGATGCAATGTAAAAAATCCTCTTTTTTACCCAGCTTCTGGTTATGCATAATGCATTCTATACAGTTTTTGATAGTTTGCTGTACTTTCTTTTCAAGATGTGGAATGTAATAGTTCCGCCGTATAGCATGCATAGTGTTTTATACATCCATCTTCTTCGGCACCGCCAATAAATCTTGCCCGTCAACTTGCTTGTAGATTAACTTGTTTTTTATTTTATAATCGCCATACTGCTTTGTTTTTATGATCTCTGCCACAGCTGCCAAATGTTCGTCTTTCGCCTGGGCCCTTAAGATCTGAGCTTGAACCTCTGACGTTACTGTCATTATGGGAAATCGACTTAAGCTGTCCACGTGTTTCATCATGCTTCCGGCGCGAAGCTCTATATTAAATGAAAAGCAACATTTTGCAAGTGCAGATAACCCTGCGGATCTTGAGACAAGAGGTTGTTGTACATTGCAAACAGAATCACAAGAATTCTGGCCAAAGTCTCATGCTCGGAATATAATACCGCCGGAAAGTCGGAAAATTTAAAATATTCATATCACTCCCGAAAAGGATGATACTCTCCACCGATTTTCATCATTTCATAAAGCACTATGGGTAGTCACTTATATGCACAAATTAACCCAAAGACTTAAACAAAAAATTAAAGGAATACTCAATGATTCTTGCGTGCAACTAACACATTCCGACTTGCAACATGCTAAAGTTAGTCTTATCACATACACGCCAACTCGCTATTTCAATCCAGAGAAGTCAAAGTTGCTTGAAAAACGACCTCTCGAAAAGCTCTCTTCTCGTCTTAAACCAATTCTTGGACGCTACGGGATTACTCATGGCAAATGGAAGAATAGCGAACTCCAGTCTTAGTTACAATGAACTACATCCAATCATTATTCCAGAGAAATCACGTTTTACTTATTTATTTCTAATACATCTCCACTAGCTTACACTGCATGGTTGATGCAACAAATGATCCGACGACTAAAGCCACAAATAACAAATAAAGAAAGGCTAAGTTCGGGTGCAACTGAACATTTTAAAGCTCTTCATAATCGATGGAAGACCACCCAGAAGGAACCCAATGCAGGAGAATGCGTCATCATCCAGGACGAATGCCTGCCAACAGAATGGCGTCTAGACTGCATCGAAAGGGTTCATCGAGGATCCGATGGTCACATAAGAGTAGTCGATGTACGAACGCAAACCGGCATTTTAACTCGACCACTCGCTAAATTATGTTTTCTTCAAAACAACGAGGAACCACTTTCACAAAAACCGCAAAATTAATCAAAATCAATACCACCAATTCACTTGCAAAATCCGAAATACAATTGTTCACAATTCGTACATGCAAACAGAAATTCAAACAAGCGCGATTAGAATTAGTCATATATATATATATAGTTTGTCAAGAAACACATTGAAAATAAATATACCTTTTCACTTTCCACAGCAATATACGAGGGCAGCTATATATATTTCTGGCCTAATAATGAAAATAGGAATATTTAGCAACGAAAATGGTTTTATTGTTTTTCAAAATATTCTCCAAATATTTCA
This sequence comes from Zeugodacus cucurbitae, assembly GCF_028554725.1. Taxonomy (NCBI): domain Eukaryota; kingdom Metazoa; phylum Arthropoda; class Insecta; order Diptera; family Tephritidae; genus Zeugodacus; species Zeugodacus cucurbitae. The sequence continues at coordinate 28,888,371 of NC_071671.1, forward strand.
AAATATTCATCCCTCTTATTTTCGATTCAAAAGATATAGAAAAAATGTTAAATGAGCACTCTACCGGCATCACAATAATAGATTTAAAGGAAATAGCATATGTCAATGTAATACTAGATTGTAATTTTTTACATTTCATAATTAAATATCCTGAACCTAGCTTAGCCTGCTAATTGGAAACTGCACCTCCACACTCACGAAGACTTTCTACAAGAAATTACCCTTTACCACTACACTCCGTTGCGGTGCAGTGCCGCATACTGCAGTATCTGTTCCAGTCACCTAAAACCGTTGGAAGTGATAGAAGACGGCATCATCATTTCAAATGAGGTAACTGCTATTTTAAAAAACAACACTGGGACAACAGTTCCCGAAAACCCATATATGGCATCTTTCTGGTGACAATCGATGCAGAATTCGAAATAAATGGGTCTCTATTCTCCATTATAAAGAATTTATCATACCAACTAAGGCTTAACACCAAGAATCTACAATGCATTGGATGCATAGGTAAAAAGCTGAAAAAAAGAAGGTGCTCCAAAAATTACCAGAAAAGAGACCCACATTTTCCCTAAAGATTATTATTGATAGCTTGAGGAAGTCCAAGGACGCCCTACATTTAGAAGGGGAGGAGTTAACTCTAGTAGCTCCTCCACACACGGAGAGCTCACTCGTGGCTTGAGTGAACAAATTCCTTATCTCACGCCAACCATTGCATTGGTCGCTTGATGCTATTATTAGTGAATCAGAAAATATCGAGTAGATAAGGAAATTGGAGAACTGGTTCAAAATCATGTAGCAAGTGGAGAACATATGCTCTAGTTATATTCTTCTTTAGATTTAAGTTTTAGATATAAATTGTAGCTCATAAGGTTCAGCACTAGCTCACCCCATAATAAAATAACAAGTAAGGAAAGGCTATAAGTTCGGGTGCAACCGAACATTTTATACTCTCGAAGTTTATTGATATAATTTTATTAAGATAACACACAATTTGACAAATATACAGTATACTCTCGAAAAGTAAATTCTCGGAAAGTAAATAATCGCGGAAAAGTTAATCACCTTTAAGAATACACATGCACCTCGAAAAAGTAAATTTTTTAATTTACTTTTCAGAGAGTGTGATAAAAAATTCGAAACGAAACAAGCAGCGTTTTTTACAATGTTGCAAAAACCCTTACTCTCTTGTTTATCTCGTCTTTTTAGTAAATAAACTCTCCTACTTGATCCACTGGTTTAAAAATGAAAACGATGCAAAAGAAAAAAAAAACAAAAGAATATTCAAGATTTTTTCTCTTCATAGTAAATACATATGTATGTATGTAAATGTAAATATGTTTTTCATGTAAATCTATATGTTTTATTGAAGCAAATAAATGAATGAATTTTTTAAGTTTAAAAATGCATTTAACCGCTTATGCGGTTGTGCGTAGGGTTTGGGACCCACCACATAAAAACACCCCCCAATGAAAAGAACAAAACAGCCTCGGATGAGAGACCCCAATTTTGATGACGACTACTGCAAACGTTTAAAGGACTACGATTTAAGGGCATGCACCTGGAATGTCCGGACCCTTAATTGGGAAGGTGCCTCTGCCCAGCTGGTTGATGTCCTCGTAAGAGTAAAGGCTGACATCACCGCAATCCAAGAAATGCGATGGACGGGACAAGGACGGAAGAAGGTGGGTCCTTGTGACATCTACTACAGCGGCCATATAAAGGAGCGCAAATTCGGTGTGGGATTCGTGGTGGGAGAGAGACTCCGTCGTCGAGTCCTGACATTCACCCCGGTGGATGAACGTCTAGCCACAATCCGCATCAAAGCGAGGTTCTTCAACATATCGCTGATTTGCGCCCACGCCCCGACGGAAGAGAAGGACGAAGTGATCAAAGATACCTTCTATGAGCGCCTAGAACGTACCTATGAGCGCTGCCCCCGCCACGATGTCAAAATAGTGCTTGGCGATTTCAACGCTAGGGTGGGTAAAGAAGCTGTCTTTGGCACAACAGTCGGAAAATTCAGCCTGCATGACGAAACATCACCAAACGGTCTGAGGCTGATCGACTTCGCCGGGGCCCGAAATATGGTCGTCTGTAGTACTAGATTCCAGCATAAGAAAATCCATCAAGATCATGTTGTGATAGATGGATGACATGTCTCCAGTGTTTCTGATGTGCGTACGCTTCGTGGTCCCAACATCGACTCGGACCATTATCCAGTAGCAGCAAAGATACGCACTCGCCTCTGTGCAGAAAAGCGCACACGTCAACAAACACAAGGAAGGTTCGACATCGAGAAGCTGCAATCACAACCGACAGCCGAACGATTTTCTACTCGACTTGCACTCCTGCTCTCTGAGAGCACTCATCAGCATCTCGGTATAAGGGAGCTGCAACCGAAACTATTGGTTTTCGGAAAAGCCAAAAAAACAACTGGTATGATGAGGATTGTCGTCTCGCAGTGGAGAGAAAACAGACTGCCTACCTCGCAATGTTGCGATCGACCGCAACACGAGCGGGATGGGAAAGATACCGAGAGCTGAAGAGGGAAGCGAGACGCATTTGCAGACAAAAAAAGAAAGAGGCCGAAATGCGTGAGTATGAAGAGCTTGACAAGCTGGCCGACAGGGGTAATGCTCGAAAATTTTACGAAAAGATCCGGCGACTAACTGAAGGTTTCAAGACCGGAGCACACTCCTGTAGGACCCCCAGAGGTGATCTAGTTATTGATGACCAGAGTGTACTGAGTTCATGGAGGGAACACTTCTCCAGCCTGCTGAATGGCAGTGAAAGTACAACAACAGGAGATGGCGAACCCGATTCCCCAATCGACGACGATGGAGCAGATGTTCCATTGCCCGACCGTGAAGAAATTCGAATTACCCGCTTGAAGAACAATAAGGCGGCGGGGGCCGATGGATTACCGGCCGAGCTATTCAAATGCGGCGGCGAAGAGCTGATAAGGTGCTTGCATCAGCTTCTTTGCAAAATATGGTCGGAAGAAAGCATGCCTGACGATTGGAATCTCAGTGTACTCTGCCCAATACACAAAAAGGGAGACCCCACAATTTGCGCCAATTACCGTGGGATAAGCCTCCTCAACATCGCGTATAAGGTTCTGTCGAGCGTTTGTGTGAAAGACTAAAGCCCACCGTCAACAAACTGATTGGACCTTATCAGTGTGGCTTTAGACCTGGAAAATCAAAAACAGACCAGATATTCACCATGCGCCAAATTTTGGAGAAGACCCGTGAAAATAGGATCGACACACACCGTCCCTTTGTCGACTTTAAAGCGGCTTTCGACAGCACGAAAAGGAGTTGCCTTTATGCCGCGATGTCTGAATTTGGTATCCCCGCAAAACTAATACGGCTGTGTAAGCTGACGTTGAGCAACACCAAAAGCTCCGTCAGGATCGGGAAGGACTTCTCCGAGCCGTTCGATACCAGGCGAGGTTTCAGACAAGGTGACTCACTATCGTGCGACTTCTTTAACTTGATGCTGGAAAAAATTATAAGAGCTGCAGAGCTAAATAGAGAAGGTACAATCTTCTACAAGAGTGTACAGCTCCTGGCGTACGCCGATGATATTGATATCATCGGAAGCAACAACCGCGCCGTTTGTTCTGCTTTTTCCAGACAGACTATAAAGTGGTGGAATGAGATGAAATACAAAATTGGTTGTTAACCGATTTTGTTAATTTTTTATCCGTGTTATCAGGGTGTCAAGAATATACTAAATTTCATTGAAATCGGTCGAGGAGTTCCTGAGAAATGGTTTTTGTAAAAAAATCTGAGTCCAGCTTCCTTCTGCCATTTCTTATGTAAAATTTAGTGTTTCTGACGTTTTTCGTTAATGAGTTAACTCATTTTTATTAATTTCCAACATAACCTTTGTATGGAAGGTGGGCGTGGTTATTATCCGATTTCAACTATTTTCACGGTGTGTGGAGGGGTACGTAAGAGAACCGCTTGCAGAAAGTTTGGTTGTATAGCTTATTGGTTTGCGAGATATATACAGAAAACCTATTTGGGGGCAGGGCCAAGTCCCCTTCCCCAAAAAAAATTACATCGAAATATGCTCCTCGAAAGGTAATACTCTGTTCCAAATTTTACTTTCATAACTTTATTTTTGGCTTAGTTATGATATTTCATAGGTTTTTTGTTTTCAACATTTTGTGGGCATGGCAGTGGACCGATTTCGCCCATTTTCAATACCAACCTCCTGAGGGTACCCAGGAATATGTGTACCTAGTTTCATTAAGATATCTCAATTTTTACTCAAGTTATCGCTTGCACGTACAGATGGACAGATTGACGGACGGACAGACATCCGGATTTCTACTCTGAACTCCTGATCATTTTGATATACATATATAACCCTATATCTAACTCTTTTATTTCTGGGTGACACAAACAACCGTTATGTGAACAAAACTATAATACTCTCTTTAGCAACTTTGTTGCGAGAGTATAAAGATATACGGTGGAACTACTCTAACTCGAATCACCATAATCCACAAAAAGCTGTAAAATATAGATTTATGCACTGTTTTATTTATTTACTTTTATTTTATGGACATACGATAAAATGTTTTCTGTAATTTTGTTTGTTGTATTTTGCTATTGTTTGGCTATTGACGTCTGTATCCCATGCCTTGTGTTAAATGATTTATGCAATCAATTACAGTAATATCATATTTTATTCTCCTCAATACGATATAGAGAGACTCTCTTAAAATTCTATCTCGATAGTAAAATTTTAAATTTTGTATTATGCCCTTGTCGAAAAGTTCGATTTATGGAAGGAAATTTGTATGAAAGTTGCCTTCTATTGCCACTTTAAGAGTTTGAGTTATGGAGAAATAAAAGTTAGGGAAGAAAATTTGTATGCAATTTGGCTTCTAAACGCTATTGCCAATACAAGTGTTCGAGTTATGGAAGTTCCACTGTAGATTGGAGGAAGGGATCATGTGTAGAAGTTCACGGAAGTGAGGAAAGTTTTTAATTGTCATTCACTTTGGAGTGGCCAGAAACGATTCTTCTTCACATGGTTCAAACAGCTCACGACTTTCGGTTTTAGACCAAGTATCCTCTGGGTAGCCAACAAACAGCCGTTCGGATGCGAGCTAAAGTCCTCTCTCGACGAACCAAAATCAAACTCTACAAGTCGCTTATCATTCCCGTCCTGCTTTATGGTGCAGAAGCTTGGACGATGTCAACATCAGATGAGACGACACTAGGAGTTTTCGAGAGCAAAATTTTGCACAAAATTTATGGTCCTCAGAACATTGGCAACGGCGAATACCGCAGACGATGGAACGATGAGCTGTACGAGTTATACGACGACATTGACATAGTTCCATCGTCTGCGGTATTCGCCGTTGCCAATATTCTGAGGACCATAAATTTTGGATAGGTCATGTTGTCCGAATGGACGAAAACACTCCAGCTCTGAAAGTGTACGATGCAGTACCCGCCGGAGGAAGCCGAGGAAAGAGAAGGCCTCCACTCCGTTGGAGGGACCAGAGCGACCTGGTTACACTTGGAATCTCCAACTGGCGTCGAACTGCGAAGGAGAGATAGAAGTGGCGCACTATCATCGATTCGGCTATAACCTGCTAAACGGTTGCAACGCCAACCACACACACACACAAACAAGTAAGGAAAGTTTAAATTCGGGTGCAACGCAATTTATAGCTATATTTTTATTAAGATCAAATTGTGTGTGACCCATATATACCCAATAGAATAACGAAAATCCTCATATATAGTATAGGCTGAGGCTATATGCTCACTTCATTTGGCTAAGATATTTCACATATTAACGGATTTATACCTATAATTAGTATATGGGAGCTGGGGGAAGTTATGACCTAATTTTAACCATTTCCGGTATAAAGACACACTATTAGAAGAAAAAGATTTCCTCTGAATTAAATTAAGATATCTGAGAGATTTACCCATATTTTCGTTGAAAAATTACTCTAAGGCACTGAGTTTTTCATATTCGATATCCGGGGCATTGATAAGTTATAGAGTGATGCCACAGATCATATACAGTATTTGTACAGTATTTCCGCTATCTGCATTGGTTCCTAATATATAATTATAAAGTGAACGAATCAGATGGAATTCAAAATTGAGTTATATGGGAAGTAGGTGTGCTTATGAACCGATTTCGCTAATTTTTCATCCCTGTTATCAGGGTGTCAAGAATATAATATTATATACTGAATTCCATTGAAATCGGTCCGCAGTCAGGGTGAAAAAGATTGCATTTGGTCTCATCTGACCACAGGATATTTCGCCATTTCTTCACTGGCCACTTGACGTGCTCATTAGCAATTGACAATGAGCATGTTACAATTGCATGTTACATTTTTGATAATTTTTTTAAATGAATCAGATTTTATTTTTTACCTATTTTCAAGCAAGTGTCCCTATTATTTTTCACATGACTGTACATATATTATATATTGAAGTGGCGAAGCCATTGTAAATACAAATAATAAATTTATTTACATTAATATATAATAGAATGAGTTGCTTTTTAAATATTATTTAAAATAAATACAAAACCCTCCGGGTGTACAATGGAATGGCTTTGCAGCCGAAATAAATAGATTCAGGTCACTGGACTGGTAAAGAGGTTAATATTTTAATAATACTATATTTTTAAGCAATTTGTAAGATTTGATTTTCTTCTGTGGGTATAGATTTTAATACACAGATGTTGCTGTTCTTTTTTAGGTGCTGAAATGACATTTGTTTCATACATCGGATTACACCAGGAAATTTGAAATTTGTTTGATTGCTTATTATTTATTATTTTAGTAGCATTTGGATCACATAAGTTTATGTTAAATTTTATATGTTTTGGGCATATTTTCTGATGCATAAGATGCTTCTGTAAGAATCGCTGACATTGTATTTAAGTTGTGCAATTCCGAAGTCATTCCCTTGGCTTTTCTGATAGCTACCTTCAGTAAAGAATCGTAGCGCTGCGCAGTTCTTCAAAATTGGAAGGATCGGTTGATGGATAAAAAATACGGCTACCATGTATGAATATGCTTTTTTTCATATACCCAAATATCTTTCAAATCTGTTTTAAAATATACAAAATACATGACGTAACACAGATACCGGCGAATTCTTCGGTGAAATGCCAGGGAACGGTACTAGCAGTTTCAATGAAAGTTTCTATGCCATTCTTAAGGGCAAATTGACAAAAGTACCCGAAACTATTGTGTACGTGTGATCGTTCACCCCTTTCTTGCACATTACATTCATCACTTAACAATTTATATATACCCCTTGCACAATTCTGTGAATGATCTTGGTACAATCACGGATGAAAGACCCAAAACTGCGAACGAAAACTCCACGTGCACTTTCAGTACTGCGACTCACAAAAGCCTTGAAACTATACCCGCTTTTTTCGGTTAGTTCTACCAAAATCCCAAATGAGAATTCAATAAAAAAATCATTAATTATATTTATTTATAAATGTATTATCGTACTACACTATATGCATATGTAAAACGTATTGAATAGTTGAACAATTTTTGCTATCTGACAAAGGCTGGAGGGAGAGTGGCAAATGTCAAATACCCCGAGCGGCCCGGAAGTGTAAGCTGCGCACATAATGTGAGGACTCTTTTGGTTTCTTTAGGAGTCTTTGTAAGATCTGTTCTTTCATTAATTTCACTAGTACGAGATTCATCCAATTTCTGTGAGGAGGGTTTCCATAAAATATAAAGTAAATATTTAATTTCCACAACATAGATGATGATAATAATTACCTTATACTTCAGGAATTTTAAATCTAGCACGGGCAACGTTCTAGTCTTAACATCCATGCTCTTGCTGTAGTATTTCCATTGTACTAATTTCGGCGAATCCATGTCCTTGTAAAGGGATACAACAACATTATGATTCCTCAATACAAGGTGAAAATTAATAAAAAACGTCCTCCTAATTGAACATACAAGAAGTTTTAAAATTTCTATTATCCCACTCATGGCACTCATTTTATTTGCTAATGGCACGGCAACTGAGGTGCCGGTAAGTCCAAAAATACTGCAATTGCTTTGCCCTCTAGCTCATTGGCAAAACCCAGTTGTCGCGATGATAAACGGTTGCAAACGCACCTAAACCATGTCGTTCCAATTCTTCACGTGCTTGTGTTGACCAAAAGGTTTAATTGCACGTAAAAAATGACATTAAACCGAATATCTAGTGTGTAAATGATTTGTGTTCGATGTAGCAGCGTATGCATCCATAGTTCTGGATTTGCTTGCAGCACATATTCCATCGCTTCGAAAGTTCTACGCTGCTACCATAAGTGACACCAATTAGGTTGCGTACATTTAACGCGCGTATGAGGTTTGAAATATCTGTAAAATTAATTAGAGTTTAAGGCAAGATATTATTATTATATTCAACAATTATTTACGTATTCAATGGTTTCGCCCTTGATGTTGACCATTGTTGGCGAAGCTTCTATTGCGTGCTTCGAATTGACAATGCGATGAAGTATTACTGTATCACCGTCTTCAATTTCATATTTTAGCTTTAGAAAACTTTTATTTTACGTTTTACTTATTTAAAAATGCGTGCTTCAATGATTTAAACTTTAATTAGGCTGCAGATCACTGATTTAAATAAAACACGCAAAATAATACTTCACAAGCAGCCATGACTCAAAACAAAACTTGTTCAAACACGAGAACTTGGGTTGTTTCTTTCTATCATTCACGGTGCTGTACGAGATAAGAGTTGAGGTAAATGTTTATGCACATTTTGCCCTTTGATGCATATATGTGTATGTAGTGGTGTTATTGAAATTTCTTTGAATGTGTTGGAGTTTCAGTACCCATGACTTGCTGGGTAGTTACTTGTAATACCTGAATTCACTAGTGCAATATACCAATACATATCATCCTTACTACAGGGAAGAGATAAGGGCTTGGTTGCGAATAAGAGTATTCTTAGAGCAGTGGTCGGCCAAACTTAAACGTTTCACACATACAATCAATTGTTATTACTGCGTAGAAATATGTATGAAAAAATTATAATTATAAACAAGTAAGGAAGGGCTAAGTTCGGGTGTAACCGAACATTTTATACTCTCGCAATTTATTTATTTAACTTTATTTATATTATATAATACACAATTTGGCCCATATATTCGGCAAATATATTGTATAAAGTCCATTGAAAGTTTATTTTCACAACATATCATTGGGATGTAAGGAAACTATTACAAACCAAGTTTCATTGAAATCGGTCGAGTAGTTCCTGAGACATGGTTTTTGACCCATAAGTGGGCAATGCCACGCCCATTTTCCATTTTGTAAAAAAATCTGAGTGCAGCTTTCATCTGCTATTTCTTATGTGAAATTTAGTGTTTCTGACGTTTTTCGTTAGTGAGTTAACCCACTTTTAGTAATTTTCAACCTAACTTTTGTATGGGAGGTGGGCGTGGTTATGATCCGATTTCTTTCATTTTTGGACTGTATTAGGAAGTGGCTAAAAAACACGACTGCAGAAAGTTTGGTTTATATAGCTCCATTGGTTTGCGAGATATGTACAAAAAACTTAGTAGGGGGCGGTGCCACGCCCACTTCCCCAAAAAAATTACATCCAAATATGCCCCACATAGTGCGATCCTTCATACCAAATTTTATTTCCATAGCTTTATTTATGGCTTAGTTATGGCACTTTATGTGTTTTCAGTTTTCGCCATTTTGTGGGCGTGGCAGTGGTCCGATTTTGCTCATTTTCGAAAGCAACCTTCCTATGGTGCCAAGAAATAAGTGTGCAAAGTTTCATCAAGATATCTTAATTTTTACTTAAGTTACAGCTTGCACAGACGGACGGACAGACAGACATTCGGAATTGAACTCCACTTCTCCCTGATCACTTCGGTATAAATAACCCTATATCTAACTCGTTTAGTTTTGGGTGTTACAAACAACCGTTATGGGAACAAAACTATAATACTCTCTTTAGCAACATTTGTTGCGAGAGTATAAAAAAAAAGAAATCTTCTGCTTAACAACACATTACTAACTAATTAATAATTATGTTTTTAATAATGAACTGACTTGCAAAAAATAATAATAAAATAAATAACCAAAATGGAAATGAAATACATAATATATATAAAAGTATTGTATTTATTTTGCTTTCATAAATAAATCCACATAGCCCTCTTATACATCTTGCTCGCTGGCGGGCAATGGCCTGCCGATCACTGCTTCAGAGAATAGATGATTATTATGCATTTTCACTCCTTAAATGACCGCAATGTATGGTTAATTGCCAATATCGGTTTTCATCTCATATATTTAGCTCTTGTCTTTTCGTATATAATAATGTATTTGCTTTGCTTATTTATCTTCCATCAAATCTATACCTGGCTTTCTGTTCACTTTTTCATATAATATATTAGTACGACTGGGAGACCACATTCTTTAATTTATTTATTAAGATAATTATGAAATATTTGTTGTGTTCATAATAAATACATAAACTTTTAAATAGCTCCACCGGTGTTTATATATTCCATTTCAATCTGATCAATAGGTTTACGGGCGTAACGTTTTGGCAATTCCCAATCTTCAATAGCTGCATTGCGGGTAGTATCCACCTACAAAAACGAAAAATTATTATTAAAGTAAAAATAAAATAAAAAGTTGAATAGAGCTAAGTTGTTGACAAAACTTTATATTTGACATATAAGAAAGGACTGTTTCGATGTAACCGAACGTACTTTTGCAATTTGCAACACATTTCGTAACTAGTAGTAGTGTGCGTTTTAAACAAACCCTGTCCTTTTAAAACAGTAACAAATCCCGCTATTGTTAACTACTTTTTGTGGAAAAAACCTAACTATTGTGAATGAAACAACGCGATGAACTGCCAATGCCTCTAGTTCAATATGCAAGCTATGATAGCTTATGACAAGCCAACATAATTATGTTGACTAAAGCAGCTACTACATAGCTCGCGAATGCGAATGCGAACGTTTGACAGTTGAGTTGAATACACATGTTCTTATGAGATGAGCTACATAGCTTTCGCATGTTTTCGCAACCAACGCTCCGAATTTCGAACTCGGATTCGAAGACGCACAGAAGTTGAAAATTTTCAACTTTCAGCAACCTTCACATTCTTAAGAATAGCAACCAACATTATGTTTCTTACAATCTTGTATGTTTTAATTATTTAAGCTCGTTTTCTTCGATACAATATAAGTATTTTGGAAAATATAATATTTATTAATTTAATAATAATAAATTTCTCAAATATTAAAATTAATTTTTAAAGATTAGGGGTGATGAAGTTTTAATAAACAAGGTAGATAGTGTAAATTTTCCTTCCGTTGCTTAATTCGATGTTTTCTATGTACACTAATTATAAAAATCAATAAACATTTGAAATCACCGTCCATATTATTTAGGTCGTTTTCAAACTCGCAAATAAAAAGTGTGTATGTCTGAAGGATCAAATTTAAGATATGATTTGGCCACAGCCTAAATGAGTCAAAAACCATATCTCAGGAACTACTGGACCAATTTATATGAAATTTGGTCCATGATATTTTGATGCCATTCCAATATTTTCATGTCATTCTAAAAGGACATGAAAAAATAGTATCAAAAAACTTAATAACAAACATGTAATCCAAAAGAGAGTTTTATTTTGAGCAAAAAATATAAAAATCAAATATAATGATTATTTATGATTTTTATTTTTTTTGCTCAAAAATAATGACTATATATGAATTTTATTTTTTTGCTCAAAAATGATGATTATTTATGATTTTTTACAAGTTACTCAAAATTAATCATTAACTGTGAACAAAATCATAAAATTCTGTATTTAAAAAATCATTGTGGAAATGGATAGATCGTCCAAAAAGGATTACAATGACGTTATCCTTTTGTTTGTCTGACGATTCAAAGTGATTGATTTTTTTACTTAAAAATCGGAACGATAATCATTATTTACGGTCCCTGATCCTCAGCGTATTGTGCCAACTATAACAACTAATCTCATGGCCTCCACCAATAATGATATTGGGTGACTATAAATACCAAAAAACATTACGAACAATTAACCTAAAAAGGATTCATTAAACTTCTAAATAATATCTAAGAAATTAGTACGTGAGTCGCTAAGGATTATAGAAAATTAACCAAAATTTTTAAAAGAATGTTTACCGTGTTTTTTTTTTTACGAAAATAAGCAATCGCGATCAATTAATGTAGCCAAAAATTTACATCACTCAAACAAGCCAGTGGCTATAGTATTAGATCTTCAGAAAAAAGGTTTCAAAGCTATAAACGCACTCAACAAACTAAATTGGAAAACTGAACCGAAACTACCCAGCAAGTCATGTGTACTGAAACTCCAACACATTCAAAGAAATTTTAATAACACCACTACATACACACATATGCAACAAAGGGCAAAATGTGCATAAACAATTACCTCAACTCTTCTCTCGTACAGCACCCTGAATGATAGAAAAAACAACCCAAGTTCCCGTGTTTGAACAAGTTTTGTTTTGAGTCATGGCTGCTTGTGAAGTATTATTTTGCGTGTTTTATTTAAATCAGTGATCTGCAGCCTAATTAAAGTTTAAATCATTGAAGCACGCATTTTTAAATAAGTAAAACGTAAAATAAAAGTTTTCTAAAGCCAAAATAAGAAATTGAAGACGGTGATACAGTAATACTTCATCGCGTTGTCAATTAGAAGCACGCAATAGAAGCTTCGCCAACAATGGTCAACATCAAGGGCGAAACCATTGAATACGTAAATAATTGTTGAATATAATAATAATATCTTGCCTTAAACTCTAATTAATTTTACAGATATTTCAAACCTCATACGCGCGTTAAATGTACGCAACCTAATTGGTGTCACTTATGGTAGCAGCGTAGAACTTTCGAAGCGATGGAATATGTGCTGCAAGCAAATCCAGAACTATGGATGCATACGCTGCTACATCGAACACAAATCATTTACACACTAGATATTCGGTTTAATGTCACTTTTTACGTGCAATTAATCCTTTTGGTCAACACAAGCACGGGAAGAATTGAAACGACATGGTTTGGGTGCTTTTGTAACCATGTAACCATTTTGCCAACGAGCTGGAGGGCAAAGCAGTTGCAGTATTTTTGGACTTACCGGCACCTCAGTTGGCCGTGCCATTAGCAGCTTAAACACAGAAATTAAAGGGTAAATTTAAGTGAATGTTTGTGATCATAGAAATTTAAAAACTTCTTGTATGTTTAATTAGGACTTTTTTCATCCATTTTCACCTTGCATTGAGGAATCATAATGTTGTTGTATCCCTTTACAAGGACATGGATTCGCCGAAATTAGTACAATGGAAATACTACAGCAAGAGCATGGATGTTAAGACTAGAACGTTGCCCATGCTAGATTTAAAATTCCTGAAGTATAAGGTAATTATTATCATCATCTATGTTGTGGAAATTAAATATTTACTTTATATTTTATAGAAACCCTCCTCACAGAAATTGTATAAATCTAGTACTAGTGAAATTAATGAAAGAACAGATCTTACAAAAACTCCTAAAGAAACCAAGAGTTCTCACATAATGTGCGCAGCTTACACTTCCGGGCCGCTCGGGGTATTTGACATTTGCCACTCTCCCTCAAGCCTTTGTCAGATAGCAAAAATTGTTCAGCTATTCAATACGTTATTCATATGTATATAGTGTAGTACGATAATACATGTATAAAGTAAATATAATAATGTAACGAAAATGGCACCAGAACAAACTAGAATCTACAATCGAAATCGATAACTTGCCAGATGTATCTAGAGATCGATATTCGTAGTTGCCAGAATATTCGAGTGACGATGTATCGCTTACAATCGACTATATAAGGGCTGTCGGACTGGCAGCAACACACAGTTCTGATAAGAGAGTTGTCGAGTGTGGACAATTCTAAGGAGAGAGCAAAGTGTAAACAAGTTATAAGTTAGAGTTGTAAAGTAGAGTATTGAGTACTAAAGTGTTAAGTTATAAGGAATTAGAAATAAAGATTAGTGTATAGCCATTAGAGTGTGACTTTTATTTGACAATCCAGTGATCGAACTCAGGGTAGAGTTTTAGAGTAAACGACAGATTTTGGAAATCCGTTACAATTGGTGTCAGAAGTGGGATTGACAAATAAAACTCCATAGGAGATAATGGCCAAATTCAGCGAATTAAGGATACCACAACTCAAAAGAGAGTTGGAACAACGAGGCTTAGCAACGAATGGTTTGAAATCAGAATTGCAAGCCCGGTTAAGAGAGGCAATGGAAGAAGAAAACATCAGTGTGGACGAATTTGTTTTCGAATCGCTGTTAGAGGAATCGACAAAGAAAATAGAGGAAAAGGAAGATAATCCATGTTCATCAGGAGTACAGGACATGAAGATGGTTTTGTCTGCATTGTCACAGATTTCGTTGCAGTTGACGGAGATGAAAGCAGAGCATTCGCAGTTATCAACGCAGATATCAGCTCAAATATCGGTACAGTTAAAAGAGCGGAAGTCGGAAGCGAATGGGATATCTTCACAGCTGGAAAAGCATGAACAAATTTTATTAACACAGACCGAAGCGAATGATGCGTGTATGTCAAAGCCTTTGGAAGCGCAAGGGCAAGTTTTGTCAACACAGTCGGAAGCGAATGGAGTGTCTTTACAGGTGAAAGAGGAGGAGGATGAGTCAATGGATGTGGCCTCAAATAGAGCAGAGGTGTCAACACAACTGGAAGTACATGGAGAGAATATGTCCACACAGTTGGAAGCGAATCAGACGTATATGTTAAGACCTTTAGAAGCGCATGAAGAGATTTTGTTAACACAATTGGAAGTGAATGGGATGTCCTCACAGTTGATAGAGGAGGAGTCGATGGAGCTGACCTTACAAAGAGAAGAGGTGTCAACACAGCTGGAAGTGCATGGAGAGTGTATACCATCACAGGTTTCGGCACAGGTGTCGACACAGTTGAAGGAACAGGAGGTGCATAAATCGACGCAGGTGATCCCAGAGGAAACAGACGTGTTATGGACAAAAGATTGTGATCTGAAGGAAGAAGACTCTCAACAACATGAGCCTCCAGGTGTGAAACGTCCAAAGAAAGAAGAAATAGCTGCAGAACGTCCAATCGCAAAGGTACAGTGCAAAAGTTTCAAGTTAGTGGCTGGTTGCTTATATCGATGGTGGAAAGGCAAAGGAGAATACTGCTCCCGAACTCTCGTGATTGTTCGAAACGAAAGATCACCTAAAGTTCGCTACGAGATGCACAAAGGTCCAAGTGAAGTGCACATAAGAATCACGGAAACCTTGGGAAGGTTGAGGAATCAGTTTTGTTGGGTTGGTTGTCGTAAATCAATGAGAGATTGCATTGCAGCTAAAGTGTCGATATCCAAGAGTCATGGTCAGATGAAGCAGTTCAGTTCGGGAGCGCCATTTGATGGATTCGCCATGGTTGCAGCTGCTCCATTACCTACCAGTGAATCAGGAAACAGGAATGTTTTGTTGGTCAGGACAAATGTGTGCGCAATTCGTAGTAAAGAGACTGACGAGATGACGGACGTGGATATCAAAAGTCGGGAAGTGTGCCAGAAGCTATATGTCCGGAAAATATGTGAAGCTGCATCGCATCCACGATCCGACATCATGGTGGAAAGATTCATCCGAAATTTGGAAGAGCATTTTAGAAAGCTGGTGGACAGGTATCGTCACAGATACAGAGGACGTCCATATATCTATGTTCCTGGAATCAACGGCGTAGACCACTGCGAGGATAATTTTTGGTTACTAATTGATTTAAGGTTTAGGATTAATGCTAATCGAGAAAGAAATGCTAAAGAGGACAACAGTGTCCTAGAAGACGAGATGAAATGAAGAAATGCTAAGGGTTTGGTTCTGGAAGTATGTCTAATCGGGACGATCAGACTTAAGTGGAGGGCAGTGTAACGAAAATGGCACCAGAACAAACTAGAATCTACAATCGAAATCGATAACTTGCCAGATGTATCTAGAGATCGATATTCGTAGTTGCCAGAATATTCGAGTGACGATGTATCGCTTACAATCGACTATATAAGGGCTGTCGAACTGGCAGCAACACACAGTTCTGATAAAAGAGTTGTCGAGTGTGGACAATTCTAAGGAGAGAGTTGTCGAGCAAAGTGTAAACAAGTTGTAAAGTAGAGTATTGAGTACTAAAGTGTTAAGTTATAAGGAATTAGAAATAAAGATTAGTGTATAGCCATTAAAGTGTGACTTTTATTTGACAATCCAGTGATCGAACTCAGGGTAGAGTTTTAGAGTAAACGACAGTTTTTGGAAATCCGTTACAATAATAACACCTAAATGGCATGATACATAATTAATTACTTTGTTATTAAATTCTCATTTCGGGTTTTAGTAGAACTAACCGAAAATTGCTGTTATAATTTCAAGGCTTTTGTGGGTCGCAGTACTGAAAGTGTACGTGGAGTTTTCGTTCGCAGTTTTGGGTCTTGCATTCGTGATTATACCAAGATCATTCCCCGAATTGTGCAAGGGGTATATATAAATTGCTAAATGATGAATGTAATGTGCAAGAAAGGGATGAACGATCACACGTACACAATAGTTTCGGGTACTTTTGTCAATTTGCCCTTAAGAATGGCATAGAAACTTTCATTGAAACTGCTAGTACCGTTCCCTGGCATTTCACCGAAGAATTCGCCGGTACCTGTCTCTCAGGGTATAAATAAAATATTTGGAATAAAAATATGAAAAAAAATATTTCATTCTGTTGTTGTTATTGTTTAATGAGACGCGTTCGGTTTCGGTTTCAAAATAGTACTCGAGCTCTGGTTGCCCAGAGCTCCTTTATTTATAGAATATTCTTAGCCTAGTTCATGTATGTGACACACACACATAGTTGTATTATACATGTACATATCTTAATCCTAATTTACTGTACATAACTGCATTATGTACACATAACTTAATCTTAAGTGTTCTCAACGGCGACAGCATAACATAACAAATCTCTTATCTGTTCGTTAGTTTAGGATCATTTGTGATCCTTTACAATAAGCAGTGTAATGTTTGTATTGCAGTATTTGTATTGTACTACAATCTCTATTCAATATCCCGAACATGTATTTCTAGTGTTGATAGAAATGGGCAATTGATAATACATTTCTATGTTTAGCGATAATGCACATAAATATTCATAATATGATATCTCTATGCATATAATTTACAAAAATATCCGTATATCTGTAGCCGTTAAGAACTGTTCAGATTTCTGAGGCTGTAAAGCAGTCAAAGGTCATACCACAATAAATTGTGCCAATCATATGGGCATACTTACAATCACTGTGGCAAACAAGCAAGATTTGTGAAATGTGCAGAAAACATAAGAGCATATAGTGTCAAAAACCTGCTCAACATCAACCAAAATGTTGGAATGTGGTGAGGCTGCCAACTATAGAGGATGCGTAGTTGCAAAAGATTCGTGACCAAAGAACTGTGGCAAAGAAAAACGACCGTCGCGTTAAAAACTCGGCTGACAAAGATGCAAAAGGTTTTTCAAAAAACACAACATCCCAATCAATTGCCACAAATAAAGTTACAACAGCAAATGGGATTAGTTATTCGCAAGTTGTGAAAGATAGCACTTGCTAATATCGGAGACCCATTTCAGCAAAGAAACTCATAATAAATTTAGAAATTTTGAAACGTATCATGCACAACATCCGAACAATTATGCACGAGGGCGAGCCGCCATTATAATAAGAAGCAATATTTAACACCACCAAGAAAACTGCATATTTAGTTGAATTTCAAGCAACAACTATAATCAGCCCTATTCTGTGCACTTGACAAAATAACAAAAAAGTTTAAAATTTTTTTAGATTTTTATCAAGTAAGAACTTTTTTGGTATTCTCTGACAATTTTGATAAAATAAAAAGCTTCAGTACACACATTTGTTCCCCATACGTGTGGGAAACAAAATAATGTAAGCAGAAACAGCTGATTCTGGCCAATTATATTCGAATTGAATTGAAAAATTCATTTGAATTATTTTTTAACGTAAGTTTTCAAATACATTTCAATATTTGTTGCAAAATAGTTAATAATTTAACTTCAATTTCGCAATAAATCCATTGCTCTTGGTCTAGACTTTTCTTAGGGTGCTCCGAAGCTGGCATTATTTTTCATGCAAAAGGCTGTTATTTGGATGAGTGTTTGTTTTAACCGAGCCTTATTCAGTGTGGCTTCGTTGATAAGTTTGGTTTATGATTGACCAAAGAGTTATCAGCCTATCTATCCGATTCTGATGTCGAGATATCGACTAAAGCCTTTCAGACCTGATGCAAAGTATTTGGTTTGGTTTCACAACTCCATTTACTCTATATAGATGACAGGGTTATACCTAACCAAACAGGGAGTGCCGCGCGTAAATAAAGTTGATTGATAATCAAATGGCAGAGCCTATATATTCACTTTTCCATCCCAGATCCCCCTAATCTTTTGCTCCCCCTTAAAGCCACAGAATACTACATAATATAATCCATATACATATGTCCTTTATAATATATTTAAAACTATTTGGAATGCAATTTTGATTTAGTTGGTTGTTATGTTTAGCTTCAGAAAAGTTCCTTGGGGACTACGAAATCTAAACTTTGTTCTTTGTCGGCAAAAATTTGCTAAACTGTAATCGCATGCAATATATAGAAAAAAATTTCGTCAATGTTACCCTCATTATCCTCATTTTTTATACAAAAAACGGAAAAATAAGCTTCTTAATATATTATAAAAACGGCCATCCACATGTTCATATTTTTCCTCTTTGTATAAAACTAACGACAAAAGTAAAATATCTCCATTGCAACAAATTCACTTTCACAGCTATCCACAGCGAGATATTTTATTTGCCAAGAGCATTTTACTTCTTAACAACTTATAAAGAAAAGAGCTTTTTATTTTAGACACAGAATACGAAATGCTTGATAAATTTAAATTTTTTACAAATTATAAATTTGTTGAATTTGTAAAGTGCACAGAATAGGGCATAGAATACAGCGGTTTACAGTCCTCCAATCTTCTTCTTCTTGACTGGCGTAGACACCGCTTACGCGGTTATAGCCGAGTCCAAAACAGCGCGCCACGTATCCATCCTTCTGGCAGTTTGGCGCCAATTGGTTATACCAAGCGAAGCCAGGTCCCTCTCCACCTGGTCCTTCCATCGGAGTGGAGGTCTCCCTCTTCCTCTCT
Organism: Zeugodacus cucurbitae; assembly: GCF_028554725.1. Classification (NCBI taxonomy): domain Eukaryota; kingdom Metazoa; phylum Arthropoda; class Insecta; order Diptera; family Tephritidae; genus Zeugodacus; species Zeugodacus cucurbitae. Next base: position 28,907,704 of record NC_071671.1, read on the forward strand.
TCCTCCTGCAGCGGGTACTGCATCGAATACTTTCAGAGCTGGAGCACTTTCATCCATTCGAAGAACATGACCTAGCCAGCGTAGCCGCTATTTTTTTATTCGCTGGACTATGTCTATGTCGTCGAATAGCACATAAAGCTCATCGTTCCATCGTCTGCGGTATTCGCCGTTGCCAATGTTTAAGGGACCATAAATCTTCCGCAAAACCTTTCTCTCGAAAACTCTTAGTGCCGTCTCATCGGATGTTGACATCGTCCACGCTTCTGCACCGTAAAGTAGGACGGGAATAATGAGGGACTTGTAGAGTTTGGTTTTTGTTCGTCGAGAGAGGACTTTACTTTTCAATTGCCTACTTAGTCCATAGTAGCACCTGTTGGCAAGAGTGATTCTGCGTTGGATTTCCAGGCTGACATTGTTATTGTTGTTAATGCTGGTTCCCAGGTAGACGAAATTATCTACAACTCCAAAGTTATGACTGTCAACAGTGACGTGGGAGCCAAGACGCGAATGCGCTGACTGTTTGTTTGATGACAGGAGATATTTCGTCTTGTCCTCGTCCACCACCAGACGAATACGCTTCGCTTCCTTATCCAGTCTGGAAAATGCAGAACTAACGGCGCGGGTGTTGTTTCCAATGATATCGATATCATCGGCGTACGCCAGTAGCTGTACACTCTTGTAGAAAATTGTACCTTCTCTATTTAGCTCTGCAGCTCTTATAATTTTTTCCAGCATCAAGTTAAAGAAGTCGCACGATAGTGAGTCACCTTGTCTGAAACCTCGTCGTGTATCGAACGGCTCGGAGAGGTCCTTCCCGATCCTGACGGAGCTTTTGGTGTTGCTTAACGTCAGCTTACACAGCCGTATTAGTTTTGCGGGGATACCAAATTCAGACATAAAGGCAACTCATTTTCGTGCTGTCGAAAGCAGCTTTAAAGTCGACAAAGAGATGGTGTGTGTCGATCCTATTTTCACGGGTCTTCTCCAAAATTTGGCGCATGGTGAATATCTGGTCTGTTGTTGATTTTCCAGTTCTAAAGCCACACTGATAAGGTCCAATCAGTTTGTTGACGTTGGGCTTAAATCTTTCACACAATACGATCGACAGAAGCTTATACGGGATGTTGAGGAGGCTTATCCCACGGTAATTGGCGCAAATTGTGGGGTCTCCCAGCGGGTACTGCATCGAATACTTTCAGAGCTGAAGCACTTTCATCCATTCGAAGAACATGACCTAGCCAGCGAAGCCGCTGTTTTTTTATTCGCTGGACTATGTCTATGTCGTCGAATAGCACATAAAGCTCATCGTTCCATCGTCTGCGGTATTCGCCGTTGCCAATGTTTAAGGGACCATAAATCTTCCACAAAACCTTTCTCTCGAAAACTCCTAGTGCCGTCTCATCGGATGTTGACATCGTCCACGCTTCTGCACCGTAAAGTAGGACAGGAATGATGAGGGACTTGTAGAGTTTGGTTTTTGTTCGTCAAGAGAGGACTTTACTTTTCAATTGCCTACTTAGTCCATAGTAGCACCTGTTGGCAAGAGTGATTCTGCGTTGGATTTCCAGGCTGACATTGTTATTGCTGTTAATGCTGGTTCCCAGGTAGACGAAATTATCTACAACTCCAAAGTTATGACTGTCAACAGTGACGTGGGAGCCAAGACGCGAATGAGCTGACTGTTTGTTTGATGACAGGAGATATTTCGTCTTGTCCTCGTCCACCACCAGACCCATACGCTTCGCTTCCTTATCCAGTCTGGAAAAAGCAGAACTAACGGCGCGGGTGTTGTTTCCAATGATATCGATATCATCGGCGTACGCCAGTAGCTGTACACTCTTGTAGAAAATTGTACCTTCTCTATTTAGCTCTGCAGCTCTTATAATTTTTTCCAGCATCAAGTTAAAGAAGTCGCACGATAGTGAGTCACCTTGTCTGAAACCTCGTCGTGTATCGAACGGCTCGGAGAGGTCCTTCCCGATCCTGACGGAGCTTTTGGTGTTGCTTAACGTCAGCTTACACAGCCGTATTAGTTTTGCGGGGATACCAAATTCAGACATCGCGGCATAAAGGCAACTCATTTTCGTGCTGTTGAAAGCAGCTTTAAAGTCGACAAAGAGATGGTGTGTGTCGATCCTATTTTCACGGGTCTTCTCCAAAATTTTGGCGCATGGTGGTCTGGTCTGTTGTTGACTTTCCAGGTCTAAAGCCACACTGATAAGGGCCAATCAGTTTGTTGACGTTGGGCTTTAGTCTTTCACACAATACGCTCGACAGAAGCTTATACGTGATGTTGAGGAGGCTTATCCCACGGTAATTGTCGCAAATTGGGGGGTCTCCCTTTTTGTGTATTGGGCAGAGTACACTGAGATTCCAATCAGTCCTCCAATACATCAAATAAAATGCGATAGATACACAGAACTGATCAATAGCCACAAAAACCGATGCGAAACATACCCATTGGGGCTCGAGACTTATAACCACAAAAGGCAGAGAAATATTGAAAGCTCTTCAAATGACTGGGGGCAGTACTATTTCTATGGAGACAACAAATTACAGGCCAACATATCCACTTAAAACACTAGATCTTATTGATTTTCTAATCATCAAAGATATCTCACAAAACTATATTTGCATAGAAAACGTTTTGGATACCTCTGACCATTTGCATACATATATGTATATTAGACCCTACACCAAAGTGTTGTTATTAAGAAACCATCACTTGCACTAACAAATAAAAACACGGACTGGGAATATTTTAAAGAAATGCATAACACAGGCCAACACTCAATTTGCTTCTTTGAATTTATCAACTGATTCTAGTTAATTTGGGTGCGCAGAATTCAAATCTGTAATCAGTTTGTCTCTATCAGCTCTAGTTTTCATGATATAGCTTTCCACTTAACTTATGGCCTGAAAAAATTAAGTTCAGTGGAAAGCTCAGCGCGTCCAAATTAACTAGAATCAGTTGATAAATTCAAAAAAGCAAAATTTTTTTTTTTTAATTTTGTCTGGTTGTGTAATCCAATCAGAAAAACAAATAATACATGGACCAAAAGCGTTATAGAGAAAGCAAACGTTTTTACGGAAAAGTGTTTTTAAACCACAGATACAATCTCTGCAGATAAAATGGAACCTCATAATTACACCAACCACACCGAAACCTCCCTCGTAACTGACTATAATGAAATTTCATCTACAATACATTTCTATTTACTGGAAAGCCGCAGAGATGATTATGTTCAACAAACCTCAACAAACCTGAAAAGTCAGCCCATGAAAATGGAAAAAATCGTCTTAACAACATAATAAAAGAGACGAAGCTGATACCGGTGCATCAGTTCGGATTTCGAAAAAATAACACTCCACTACTGACCAAGTGCATTGAATCACTCGAGTTATCGAAAATCCTTTTGAAGATTAATATTACATATAGCACATACACAGTACATAAACGGTGTACAAATACCATATCACATTACTGCGAAATACCTACGTATGGCACTAGTTACAAAACTTAGATGTAGTGCATATATTAAAAAGAAAAAATAACAATTATACTTACAATTTAGAAACATGTATTAGCTATTGGGTACAAACTCTGTTCTATCCACATTCAACTTTTATCTACGATCTCGGTCATGAAAGGGGCCTGTTACACGTTCAATATTAATCGTGATATTGGGATCGCGATCTATATTGAATATTGATGAATTGCGGGTGAATACTTCGCGACTGCTAGATGTTCAGTGTATATTACGTTAATATTTATACGATGCTAGGTTGTGTTTCATTGAAAAAATATTTTAAAAATATATTTGTTTATTTTTTCGTACATTTTTTTACAAAATGTCCGAAGCGAAGCGAAGCGATCATTGAATCAAACATCATTTATAATATGCCACAAGACAAAATTAGAAATGAAGTTCGTAAACCTCATGCTGTCAGATAGAACGATATACCTCCTCATCGCGAGTGCTAATACTTTCGATTTGCAAAGAAAGTAAATGAAGACTGACTACAGAAATGATCCTGTGAAGTAAAGTCTTAACTTTCTACGGCCAACGCAGAGTATTTCTACCAAAAGTCATACAAACTAGTTGAGAATTCGCAGAAACGAAAGAAAAATAATGCGTAAAGTAAAGAGCATACAATCATACAAGTGCGTACACATGTGAATATGTCACCAACCAAAAATTGAATCATTGTTCTAGAAAAACAAGAATTGCTCAAATACCATAAGCAAGGCAAGTGCTTTAAGTTCTCTGCTTTACTCTCATTCATTCTCTCTCGCGTTAATTGTTCAACGCTATAGGTTGCGATAATTGTTTAACGCTATTCCCTATCCATTGAAGCGTTAAACAATTATCGCAACCTTTTCCGAAGTCGTATAAGAAGTATAACTTCAAAAAAAAAAATTAATTCAAAAAATCAACATACAAATTTTTATGGTTAACGCACCTCTAAATTTGGTTGAATCAGCTGTTTTATCTGGATATGGGTACGGCAACTATAATTCAACTTTTAAGTGTAACAACATGCAAACAATCGCAAATGGTTACAACGGATAAAATGACTTCTGAGTGATGATTTTAATGAATAAATTCCAAGGTTTTATACAAATAATTATATATAAGTCGGTAATAATTGATGCGGTATTCGCGAGAAATATAGATAAAATAGATGGAGAACATTTCATATCGTATTTTAGTCCAATTGTAACTATTATAGATATCAATCCGTCAGAACCCAGAAATGATAATTGATTTGGACTTTGCTTTATAAAATGTGCATAATAAATTTATAAAATGTGAATTTAAGAAAGAGTTGGTCACCCCACCATATTTTTATCCTTTCCTTATCGCTATTTTTCTTTCATACAAAATGATATGCATTTCTTGGAATATCACTAAGAAATATAACTTCTTCCGCGCGTAGGGCCTCCACGCACTTTTTTTAATTATTTGGAACTTTCTAATTGAACACAAAAACTACAAATGCTGTTATGGGTATAAAACCTATAATCGAGTATAGTAAATATTGTTCCGGTTACAACAATTGGATATAGGGTTATGTTATAGCACCTATAATTCAACCTTAAATCCCGTTATCACGAAAATTAGAATAGGAACTCTGACATTAGATGTAAAAAAATTTAACAAAATTACTTATTCACTTTGTGCGTAAAGCAATTCACTTAAAAAACTTGTCAGGTGAAAGCAGACTTTATTGGTTAAGTGTATATTCTTAATCTGGAAACCTCCTCTTTCCAACTACACCCATTTTAATCCCGAAATTGTGGGATAGTATACTAATGTTTCCTCCAAATAAATTGTAAGTTAAATATTTCAATTTCCATAAATGCACAAACAAATACATCTACATATGCATATTATGCAATTAAAATCTTCTGATACTTACTGGAAGATGTTCCGTTCTACCGGTAGGAACAAGGCCACCTTTACGAAATTTAATGAGTGAAACGCGAGGCTTCACGGCTTGTACAATCATGCTTAAGCGTACCATTCTGTCACAGACAGAAATAAATTAATAAACACAATATTATACAAGATATTTCTCTTGTAAATATTAGGAATTCTATACAACCAGTGATAACCAGTCATCGAATATTATTCGATTGTTTCCAACCTAATATCACGTATCTACTTAAATATTGGTTGCAATCTTCATAACCAGATACATATGTGTGTAAGTAACCTACCCTGCAAGACGAATAAAATTACTTTTCTTATGGTCCAGTGGCTACTAATAAAAAAAGCTTGTACGATTTTCGTGGTCACTCTTATTCTAGCATCAGGAAAAAGGTGACCACTTCTCCTCCTTTACAACACGTCGGCGTGATTATCTTGCTCGCTCTATCTCATTAATTTTGGGGAATTTTGGAAAATGCTTCATATGTCTTTCAGCTCTAATTTTTCTATTGTCTACTCTGTGGTTAGCAGAGCCGTCTGATGTCTATTGTTTGCTTCATCATGTCCCATGGTCACACCTTAGTCACAGAAAACGGTCATTTGTCTGGTCACCGTGTCGTTACTTAAATTTGGTTCAGTAGTCACCTCGACCATGCTACCGGTTACCTTTTATTTCGTTTTTAAATAAAAAAAGTTTATATTTTTTATTTTTATTTATTTAATTGTATGACGTATTTACATATATAAATTAGAATGGTATTTTACATTATTAATAATTATTATAGATTAATTTTTGAATATTAGTAATTTAAATTTTCACAAACATTTTTGTGGCTATCATTTATGCATTGACAAAATTTACATATTTCTCATAATACTAGTATTAATTATTAAATGTTTATAATTTACAATTTCTCAAAAGTTTTAAGTATTGAGTTTTTGTGTTGTTATACTTACAAACTAAATTTCACTACAGTTACGATTGTTACTAATATTCGTATATTCATTTGCATATAGATACTAATTTAACAATATTTTATATTTAAATCAATAAATATGGAGCTACTGTGAACGTTCAAAATTTATAAATTAACAATCATAATATTGGAAATGATAAATTATAAGTTCAGCTTAATAATTCCTGCACAGTCAAATCAGAAGCAAGATAAACAACTTCGGCGCATAAACATTGTTTTTTTAAGCTCTGTTTTAATGTTAACTATCCATTGTTTAGAGCCAAGGGCATCTTAGGAGACACTGTGTTTAGCACGTCGAAAATAAGTAGTGAAACACCCAGCAAGTCATGGGTTTCAATACCCCAACACATTCAAAGAAATTTCAATAACACAACAACATACACACATACGCAACAAAGGGTAAAATTTGCATAAACATTTAACTCAACTCTTATTTTGTACAGCACCCTGAATGACAGAAAGAAACAACATAAGTTCTCGTGTTTGAACAAGTTTTATTTTGAGCTATATCATACCTGCTTGTGGAATATTATTCTGAGTGTTTTCTTTAAATCAGTAATCTGCAGCCTAATTATAGTTTAAATTATTGAACCACGTATTTTTATATAAGTAAAACGTAATATATATATGAGTTTTTTTAAATCAAAAGATGGAATTGAAGAGGGTGATAAAGTAATACAGTAGTTTTCCGAAATAACGAATACTCGTTTTAACGAAAACCGCTTATAACGAACAAGCAAAGTTGTTTGGAGGATGGAGTCATATGTAGAAGTTCACGTAAGTGAGGAAAGTTTCTGACTGTCATTCACTTGGGAGTGGCCAGGAACGATTCTTTTACATGTGGCTCAAGCAGCTCATGATTTCCTCTGGGTAGCCAACAGACATCCGTTTGGAGGCGAGCTAAAGTGAGAAGGCGAAACCCGCTTATGCGGTTGTGCGCAGGGTTTGGGACCCACCACATAAAAACACCCCCCAATGCAAAATGCGACCACTGCAAACCTTTAAAGGACTACGATTTAAGGGCATGCCTGGAAAAAAATACATCAATACAGTAAAAAATACATCAATTCTGACAATTTATATACATAACTGCCTTTACACTATGTTGTTTGCATATAAATTTCAAGCATTTATCGCAACGAACTGAATGCTTGTTGGAGTTTTTAGTATGTGGACAATAAAAACACCTTTGTCACTTACTCAAGAAGCATAAAGGAGAATCTTGAGGCTGCACGACCGTGGATAAACTGGGAGTGTCTGCTGCAACTGCTTCCTGGATGTTTTCCACAACTCTTTTTGCAGAAGGACGATAGGGCATTCGCTTTCGGCGTGCAATGTGCGAGGTTACCAAAGATGTGGCCAAGTCTACTAAAAATAATCGCCGCTTAAAGTTTTTAGTTCCGTTCTATTCGGGATTAAGTTCGGTTCATATAACATATGCGTTATATCCCGAAACATCGACCATATTGGAAAAGAGTGCAACTGGCCATCATTTCGTTTGGCGTTTACATGTGTACGTTGCTACTAATTGGTCCAGCGCATCAACACCTGCTCTATTCGCATTATAGTGATGTATTATTTCTGGTTTCTTTTTCTGATCAACCCTAGTCTCTGCCGAATGATGAAGCACTAGCACGCTTTTTCTGTTTAGTCACATTTGAGCATAAATTTTCTTGGTGGTCAAAATGACCCACAAATTGTATACGCGTACGAAAAGTTTTTAAAAAATTATGCAAAAAAACTGGCTCGTCCTGGAAAAAAAATGTGTACGTACAACTCATCATAAGACTCAGACTGAGGATATCAAAATGGTTTTATAAGCAATTAGCCATCCTAAGGCATGGTAATACGCGTTTGTTTCTTAAATTTGGGTCATTTTGACCCAATTTGTGCAGAAGGTTTAATTGGGAAGGTGCCTCTGCCCAGCTGGTTGATGTCCTCGTAAGAGTAAAGGCTGACATCACCGCAATCCAAGAAATGCGATGGACGGGACAAGGACGGAAGAAGGTGGGTCCTTGTGACATCTACTACAGCGGCCATATAAAGGAGCGCAAATTCGGTGTGGGATTCGTGGTGGGAGAGAGACTCCGTCGTCGAGTCCTGGCATTCACACCGGTGGATGAACGTCTAGCCACAATCCGCATCAAAGCGAGGTTCTTCAACATATCGCTGATTTGCGCCCACGCCCCGACGGAAGAGAAGGACGAAGTGATCAAAGATACCTTCTATGAGCGCCTAGAACGTACCTATGAGCGCTGCCCCCGCCACGATATCAAAATCGTGCTTGGCGATTTCAAAGCTAGGGTGGGTAAAAAGGTGTCTTTGGCACAACAGTCGAAAAATTCAGCCTCCATGACGAAACATCACCAAACGGTCTGAGGCTGATCGACTTCGCCGGGGCCCGAAATATGGTCGTCTGTAGTACTAGATTCCAGCATAAGAAAATCCATCAAGATCATGTTGTGATAGATGGACGACATGTCTCCAGTGTTTCCGATGTGCTTACGCTTCGTGGTCCCAACATCGACTCGGACCACTATCTTGTTGCAGCTAAAATACGCACTCGCCTCTGTGTAGAAAAGCGCACACGTCAACAAACACAAGGAAGGTTCGACATCGAAAAGCTGAAATCACAACCGACAGCCGAACGATTTTCTACTCGACTTGCACTCCTGCTCTCTGAGAGCACTCATCAGCATCTCGGTATAAGGGAGCAGTGGGACGGCATATCAAACTCCTTACGTACAGCTGCAACCGAAACCATTGGTTTTCGGAAAAGCCAAAAAAACAGCTGGTATGATGAGGATTGTCGTCTCGCAGTGGAGAGAAAACAGACTGCCTACCTCGCAATGTTGCGATCGACCGCAACACGAGCGGGATGGGAAAGATACCGAGAGCTGAAGAGGGAAGCGAGACGCATTTGCAGACAAAAAAAGAAAGAGGCCGAAATGCGTGAGTATGAAGAGCTTGACAAGCTGGCCGACAGGGGTAATGCTCGAAAATTTTACGAAAAGATCCGGCGACTAACTGAAGGTTTCAAGACCGGAGCACACTCCTGTAGGACCCCCAGAGGTGATCTAGTTATTGATGACCAGAGTGTACTGAGTTTATGGAGGGAACACTTCTCCAGCCTGCTGAATGGCAGTGAAAGTACAACAACAGGAGATGGCGAACCCGATTCCCCAATCGACGACGATGGAGCAGATGTTCCATTGCCCGACCGTGAAGAAATTCGAATAGCAATTACCCGCTTGAAGAACAATAAGGCGGCGGGGGCCTATGGATTACCGGCCGAGCTATTCAAATACGGCGGCGAAGAGCTGATAAGGTGCTTGCATCAGCTTCTTTGCAGAATATGGTCGGAATAAAGCATGCCTGACGATTGGAATCTCAGTGTACTCTACCCAATACACAAAAAAGGAAACCCCAAAATTTGCGCCAATTACCGTGGGATAAGCCTCCTCAACATCGCGTATAAGGTTCTGTCGAGCGTATTGTGCGAAAGAATAAAGCCCACCGTCAACAAACTTTTTTAAATAGAGAAGGTACAATCTTCTATAAGAGTGTACAGCTCCTGGCGTACGCCGATGATATCGATATCATTGGAAACAACACCCGCGCCGTTAGTTCTGCTTTTTCCAGACTGGATAAGGAAGCGAAGCGTATGGGTCTGGTGGTGAACGAGGACAAGACGAAATATCTCCTGTCATCAAACAAACAGTCAGCGCATTCGCGTCTTGGCTCCCAAGTCACTGTTGACAGTCATAACTTTGAAGTTGTAGCTAATTTCGTCTACCTGGGAACCAGCATTAACAGCAATAACAATGTCAACTTGGAAATCCAACGCAGAATCACTCTTGCCAACAGGTGCTACTATGGACTAAGTAGGCAATTGAAAAGTAAAGTCCTCTCTCGACGAACAAAAACCAAACTCTACAAGTCTCTCATCATTCCCGTCCTACTTTACGGTGCAGAAGCGTGGACGATGTCAACATCCGATGAGACGGCACTAAGAGTTTTCGAGAGAAAGGTTTTGCGGAAGATTTGTGGTCCCTTAAACATTGACAACGGCGAATACCGCAGACGATGGAACGATGAGCTTTATGTGTTATTCGACGACATAGACATAGTCCAGCGAATAAAAAAACAGCGGCTACGCTGGCTAGGTCATGTTGTTCGAATGGATGAAAGTACTCCAGCTCTGAAAGTATTCGATGCAGTACCCGCTGGTGGAAGCCGAGGAAGAGGGAGACCTCCACTCCGATGGAAGGACCAGATGGAGAGGGACCTGGCTTCGCTTGGTATAACCAATTGGCGCCAAACTGCCAGAAGGAGGAGCGCGCCACGTGCGCTGTTTTGGACTCGGCTAAAACCGCGTAAGCGGTGTCTACGCCAGTCAAGAAGAAGAAGAAGAAGAAATTTGTTACATTGAGTACCGTAAATAACGAACATCGAGAATTTGTAAGTACTCAGTTTAACGAACAACAGGAAGAAAACATATGAAGAAAGAGGAAAAAATCAAATAACATCGAACCAGAATTAAAAATAAAACTGGAAAAAATTCAAAAAAATATACAAATTGAAAAAAATGTTGAATTTTATAAAAAAGCTTAAAATTATTGATCAGCACCATATGATGTGAGTGTCACCAAATCAGTATGAGTGTCAGAATTAATCTATTTTGGAAGACTTTATTGGATTTGAATTGTTTTGTTATGGTTTTTAATTTTTTAACAAATAATTAATAAAACAATTTATTAAACTGCAATTTACGGATATATAACTCATTTTTATTGATAAAAATGCCTCTAAGTGAGTACTCGAATTAACGAAAAATTCGATATAGCGAACAGGCCTGACAATTAATGTGTTCGTTATTTCGGAAAACTACTGTACTTTATCTCACTATAAATGCGATGTACGGAATAGAAGATAAACCAACAATAGCCAACAAAAAATTCAAAACCATAAATATGTAAATAATTGTTGAATAGAATAATATTATCTTGATATAAATTGTAATTAATTTTCTATACAGATATTTTAACCCTCACACGGCGCGTTAAATGAACGCAACCTAATTAGTGTCACTTATGGTAGCTGCGTGGAACTCTCGAAGCAATGGGAGATGTGCTGCAAAACCAGAATTGTCTACGCAAACGCTGCTACATCGAACACAAATCATTTATACATCTGATATTAGGTTGAATGTCACATTTTTACGTGCAATTAAACCTTTTGGTCAACACAAGCACGTGAAGAATTGGAACGACATGGTTTAGGTGCTTTTGTAACCGTTTATAATCGCGACGTGTGTCAACTGGGTTTTGGCAATGAGCTAGAGGGCAAAGCAGTTGCAGCATTTTTGGACTTACCGGCACCTCAGTTGACCTTACCATTAGCAACTAAAACATAGAAATTAGAGGGTAAATTTAAGTGAGTGTTTGTGATCATAAAAATTTGAAATCTTCTTGTATGTATAATTAGGAGCACTTTTTTGATTCATTTTCAACTTGTATTAAGAAATCATAATATTGTTGTATCGCTTTACAAGGACATCCATTCAACAAAATTAGTTCAATGGGAATACTAGAACAATAGCATGGATGGTAAGACTAGAACGGTTTCCGTGCTAGAATTAGAATTTCTGAAGTATAAGGTAAGGCTATCATCGTTTATGTTGTAAAAATTAAAGTTTTACTTTAAAAATTTATAGAAAACCTCCTCCCAAAAATTTGATCTAGTACTTGAATCTAGTACTACTGAAATTAATAGAAAACAGATCTTACAAAAACCAAAAAAAGTCCTCACATTATGTGCGCTGCTTACACTTCCTGGCCACAAGGGGTATTGTGTACATAGTGTAGTAAATTGAATAATAAACACCCAAATGGCATGATAGTTTCAATAATTATCAAATATAATTAATGATTTTGTTATTAAATTCTCATTTGTGATTTTGGTAGATCTAACCGAAAATAGCGGGTATCGTTTCAGGTCTTTTGTAGGTCGCAGTACTGAAAGTGCACATGAAGTTTTGGTCGCAGGTTGGGCTTTCCATCCGTGATAGTACAAAAAACAGTTTGGTTCGCAGTTTTGGGTCTTTCATCCGTGATTGTACCAAGAACATTCCCCGAATTGTGCAAGAGATATACATATAGACATTGCTAAATGATGAATGTAATGAGCAAGAAAGGGATGAACGATCACACGTACACAAGAGTTTCGGGTACTTCTGTCAATTCGCCTTTAAGAATCGCATAGAAACTTTCATTGAAACTGCTAGTACCGCTCCCCGGCTTCTAATCAAAGAATTCGCCGAAACCTGACTTGCAGGGCAGCTACTCCAAAAGTCCGATGTAATTTATTGCGTATCATCCGATGCATGAAAAATATTTATAGTTGGTTAGAAATAATTAGAATATCTATATTCGTAGAACAAACCTGGTTATTTGCCGTTTGCGTTATGCGATTTTTACTTTTAACTGACTGAATCTGAATATGTATTAGTTGTTGTTGCTGCTGCTGACGATGTTGTTGTCTGAGTAGTGAGTGCATGCTGTTTGAAGGCATCCACATGTTACACTATTTGGCGTTTATCCACCATAATTATAAGCATGGGAAGTATTAATACCAATATTTTTCATCGGTTAAATAATATGTATATAAAAATTATTGTTTTGTTTTAGTTCTGCAATTAAATTCATTTCAATAATACCTGTTGTTGTTGAATATTTTGTGTTGTATTTCTAGGTTCACGATTTTTGAAATGTACTTTATATGAAAGTATATTCTAACAAAAAATTTTGGGTTGTATATACATATGTGACGTTTATTATTATCAACTCTTCCATCTGCCTAAAGTGGCATAATCATTGTTCTGCATGTACGCCCCACATGTGCGTTGCAGCTAGGTTTGGCTTCCCTTTAAAATACTCTGCAGCACCCAGTCAAACATAGTATCGATCTGTAAAAAGAAAATGTTCTATAAATATAAAATAATATCAGTAACAAATTATTAATACGCACTTACATCCTTCTTCTTCTTCTTCTTGACTGGCGTAGACAACGCTTACGCGGTTATAGCGGAGTCCAAAACAGCGCGCCACGTACACCTCCTTCAATTGGTTATACCAAGCGAAGGCAGGTCCCTCTCCACCTGGTCGTTCCATCGGAGTGGAGGTCTCCCTCTTCCTCGGCTTCCACCAGCGGGTACTGCATCGAATACTTTCAGAGCTGGAGCACTTTCATCCATTCAAACAACATGACCTAGCCAGCGTAGCCGCTGTCTTTTTATTCGCCGGACTATGTCTATGTCGTCGAATAGCACATACAACTCATCGTTCCATCGTCTGCGGTATTCGCCGTTGCCAATGTTTAAAGAACCATAAATCTTCCTCAAAACCTTTCTCTCGAAAACTCCTAGTGCCGTCTCATCGGATGTTGACATCGTCCACGCTTATGCACCGTAAAGTAGGACGGGAATGATGAGAGACTTGTAGAGTTTGGTTTTTGTTCGTCGAGAGGGGACTTTACTTTTCAATTGCCTACTTAGTCCATAGTAGCACCTGCTGGCAAGAGTGATTCTGCGTTGGATTTCCAGGCTGACATTGTTATTGGCTGGTTCCCAGGTAGTCGAAATTATCTACAACTTCAAAGTTATGACTGTCAACAGTGACGTGGGAGCCAAGACGCGAATGCGCTGACTGTTTGTTTGACGACAGGAGATATTTCGTCTTGTCCTCGTTCACCACCAGACCCATACGCTTCGCTTCTTTATCCAGTCTGAAAAAAGCAGAACTAACGGCGCGGGTTTTGTTTCCAATGATATCGATATCATCGGCGTATGCCAGTAGTACCTTCTCTGTTTAGCTCTGCAGCTCGTATTATTTTCTCCAGCCTCTAAGTGAGTACTCGAATTAACGAAAAATTCGATATAGCGAACAGGCCTGACAATTAATGTGTTCGTTATTTCGGAAAACTACTGTACTTTATCTCACTATAAATGCGATGTACGGAATAGAAGATAAACCAACAATAGCCAACAAAAAATTCAAAACCATAAATATGTAAATAATTGTTGAATAGAATAATATTATCTTGATATAAATTGTAATTAATTTTCTATACAGATATTTTAACCCTCACACGGCGCGTTAAATGAACGCAACCTAATTAGTGTCACTTATGGTAGCTGCGTGGAACTCTCGAAGCAATGGGAGATGTGCTGCAAAACCAGAATTGTCTACGCAAACGCTGCTACATCGAACACAAATCATTTATACATCTGATATTAGGTTGAATGTCACATTTTTACGTGCAATTAAACCTTTTGGTCAACACAAGCACGTGAAGAATTGGAACGACATGGTTTAGGTGCTTTTGTAACCGTTTATAATCGCGACGTGTGTCAACTGGGTTTTGGCAATGAGCTAGAGGGCAAAGCAGTTGCAGCATTCTTTATCCAGTCTGAAAAAAGCAGAACTAACGGCGCGGGTTTTGTTTCCAATGATATCGATATCATCGGCGTATGCCAGTAGTACCTTCTCTGTTTAGCTCTGCAGCTCGTATTATTTTCTCCAGCATCAGGTTAAAGAAATCACACGAGAGTGAGTCACCTTGTCTGAAACCTCGTCTGGTATCGAACGGCTCGGAGAGGTCCTTCCCGATCCTGACGGAGCTGTTGGTGTTGCTCAACGTCAGCTTACACAGCCGTATTAGTTTTGCGGGGATACCAAATTCAGAAATCGCGGCATAAAGGCAGCTCCTTTTCGTGTTATCGAAAGCAGCTTTAAAGTCGACAAAGAGATGGTATGTGTCGATCTTATTTTCACGGGTCTTCTCCAAAATTTGGCGCATGGTGAATATCTGGTCTGTTGTTGATTTTCCAGGTCTAAAGCCACACTGATAAGGTCCAATCAGTTTGTTGACGTTGGGCTTTAGTCTTTCACACAGTACGCTCGACAGAACCTTATACGCGATGTTGAGGAGGCTTATTCCACGGTAATTGGCGCAAATTGTGGGGTCTCCCTTTTTGTGTATTGGGCAGAGTACACTGAGATTCCAATCGTCAGGCATGCTTTCTTCCGACTATATTATGCAAAGAAGCTGATGCAAGCACCTTATCAGCTCCTCGCCGCCGTATTTGAATAGCTCGGCCGATAATCCATCGGCACCCGCCGCCTTATTGTTCTTCAAACGGGTAATTGCTATTAGAATTTCTTCACGGTCGGGCAATGGAACATCTGCTCCATCGTCGTCGATTGGGGAATCGGGTTCGCCATCTCCTGGTGCTGTACTTTCATTGCCATTCAGCAGGCTGGAGAAGTGTTCCCTCCACAAACTCAGTATTCTCTGGTCATCAATAACTAGATCACCTCTGGGGTCCTAAAGGAGTGTGCTCGCTTACATCCACTCAATAGGGTCAATTAATGTTGCTACTCTAACTACCGAGGTTAATCCTGCCACAGACGGAGCACCACGAATGGCTTCTAGACTGATAAGCTTCGTCCACCTTTCGCATAAGGCATGAATTCTGGAGGCCCCAACCCCGCTCAAAGACGAACAAAATGTTCGCCAAAACAAAAAGCCGAAGGGCACGGGAACCCTGCCCGAAAGTCTGTCAAACGCTCCGGTGCCGTTGACGCGCAGCGCCCAAACAGTGGTTACTGGCTAACGAAACAATCCTTCAGGGCAGCGGGACCCCGCCGATCGGTACTAACGAAAAAATGACTCCGAACACCTGAGGAATCAAAAAGCTCGTCAGTATAGAGAAGGACAAGAGGTCTTACGTAGAGGTGGCCCATCCTTTTAACTATGCGATAATAGACAAGGGTAGCATGTCGACGGGGGGAGCATGTCGACGGAGCAGCAGACCCTTTTTGAGGCGTCTTTCGGTGACGGTCTAATGGACCTAATCCTACCTGTCGACCTCCCACAGGTCTGTCTTCAAAATCGACATGGCTCGCTTCAAGAAGGGCGTCATCCGTCTGACCATCAACTCTGTGGAGGACACTTCAGCCATTAGTTCCATGGTGCGCGACGATGAGGTCCCTAGACTCCTAAAGACTCACATCTTCATTAGGGGTTGAGCGGCGTACCTGACATCTGTAGGTGGTAGGGCTCACGTGTTGTTCTCCACTGTCCTATTTAGAATAGGGCACTGTCAGGTAGAAAGCAAACCTCCTTCGGAGAAGGTTCATTCTACTAAAGCTATTGCGAGGACACAGGTGGTACCACCACCGGTCAGGATGACGGTCGAAGACCCCCGAGAACTACGTCGTTGTCGACTGCACTGACGAGGGAATGTAGGGACCCCCGCTCAACAAACTGCGCATCGGGACAGGTGACTGAGACCGACGCGGAAATGGTGGGCTCTTCAGGATCACGCAGATCAACTGCCACGAAATCAGTTTTGCGTCCACTAATCTGGTCGACAGACTAATAAAAGGTGAGGCTGACATTGCCATAATCCAGGAACCCAGTACCTTTGGTAATCGGGTTACTGGATTAAGCTCGGCAAATATTAAAATTGTTTATGCTTAGGGCAGCTCCAGGCCAGGGACCTGCATCTTATGCAAAAAACACTATGACTTTTCTCTTTTAGCAGACGTGTCGACGGAGGACATCACAGTGGTAACCGACCATCCACTGTTGTTGGTTGCACTCTACATGCCCTTCGACTCTCCGCCGTCCACGGAAGAGCTGAGGAAGATAACGGAAGGAAAAACAGCGTTGTTTATTAGAACGGACGCTAATTCCCTTCATACGGCCTGGGGCAGCTCAGACTGTAATCCTAGGAGATTAGCCCTGTTCGATTACCTTAATTCTAAGGACCTTCTGACCATGAATATAGATAATACCCCCACCTTTATTAAGGCGTAGAAGGGAAGTTCTAGATATAACGATATGCAATACAAATGCGAAAGGCCTAGTGTCGGACTGGAGGGTCCTGGGAACGCTCATTTTCTGATCACAGGTACATTAGAGTCAACATCAGGGGCACGGAGCATCCGATGTTAAAGAACAAATCAAAAACTAATTGGTGCAAATTCCTGGCTGATCTAAGGCGCCTATTATGTAGACTTGCAGTTACAGACCAGTATAACTCCAAGTCATCTATTGACTCACACAATGTATTATCAGTGCATTTGAAAAAGCTTGTCCTCTTCGAACGGCGGGTTCTACCATCGACGAACCTTGGATGAATGGGGAACTAAAAAGTCTTCGAAGAAATTCTCGCAGGGCCTTCAACAAGGCCAAGACGTTCGATAGCGCAAAATGTTGGGACGAATACCAGACCGAATTTTGCATGTATATATAAACTCAGAACAGCAAAACGTAACTCGTGGCGCTTGTTCTGTGAACAAGTCGATAGCTTAAGAGGCTAAAATTAAAATATTTTTATCTAAAGACCACATGCAAACCGTGCTAAATAACCGTGGTAGATAACCAAGGACGCAGGGCTTTAGACATAAAGGATTCAATAAAAATCTTATTAGATACACACTTCCCAGAGTCCACGACGGGCAGTCCGCAACCTTCTGTTCAATACACTCAGGTTGACGACCTCGTTTTCACTCCGGAGATGGTGATCAGGGCTTTTAGAAGTTTCAAACCTTTCAAAGCAACAGGCACTGATGGTATATTTCCTGCCCTTTTACAATACGGAGCAGACTTACTATCAATCCGCATGACTAAAATATACACCGCCTGTGTCCGTCTAGCATACGCCCCATGTAAATGGCAGGAAGCCAAGGTTATCTTCATCCCCAAACCGGGAAAAGAAAACTATTCCTTGCCAAAATCGTAAAGGCCGATCAGTCTCACCTCTTTCCTACTAAAAAGTATGGAAAGAATCTGTGACGATTTAATTAAACAACAAATTCCACTCAAGGGCGTGGCCTTCATGCAGCTTGCGTATGTCAGAGGTAAATCGGTTGATACCGCTCTACACGAAATAGTCGGGACCATCGAGAGACCTTTGGATAAGAAAGAGTTCACCCTCGCGGCTTTTACAGACGTGGAGGGGGCCTTCAATAACGCCAACACCGCGGCATTGATTTCGTCTGTTGCTTCATTCGACATCAACCAGAACATACTGGCTTAGTTGAGCCATAAGCTCCGTAACAGGCCAGCCGTTTACGATGGGGACGGAATAAAAATCTCTCACCAGATCACTTGTGGAACCCCGCAAACTGGAATCCTGTCCCCCTTGCTCTGGGTCACTTTGATCAACAAACTGATACTCCTTCTTGACAGGGATAATTTTAATGTAATCGGACGACCTAGCGATTCTCTGCTCAAGGAAAAATCTCACTATTTATCACGGCTCTTAGAAAAAGCCCTCTATTTTGGCGGAGAGACATGGGCTCTCGCTAAATCCGGAAAAAATTCCACAAGGAGTCATCCTAGATAAAAAACTAAGCTGGAGAGGACACATTGAGTGTAGGACCTCCTAACCTCTCCGCACATGGAACTCCTGCAGAAGAGCCATTGCCTCGAAGTGGGGCCTTCGGCCCCAGATGGTATATAAGCTCTATACAAGTGTGATTCCACCAACGCTAACATATGGTGCAAAAGTTTGGTGGAAAGCACTAACGAAAAAATGCCGGATTAAATCAATATTGCCTTTCACTAATTCGGAAAATTTTAAAAATATTTAAATATTTTGTGGTATGGATCGTAATTCATAAATATTGCATGCTAAATGTTCAATAAATATCGCGATAAGGGATCGCGATCCAAATATCGCGATAAATATTGAAGTATAGCAAGCGCCTTACTCTGCGCCAAAATGGGTTCAGAAGTTTTTATTTTTCAATCAATCTGTAGATACGTCGGAAGATTCATGTTCCATAAAAAGCATTGCTTGTGTGCAACTTTGTGAAAGGGAATAATTCACTTATTTCAACTTTATTCGTCATTAAAATTTTAATACTTGTAGTTTGAAAATTTTAAAACTCTGCACTCAGCTGATCACATCTTGATCATCAACTTGAAACACTTCTTGCTCGCAAAAATTAAGAGCAAGATGGCTTTCAAGTTCGGAAAATGAGAGTGTGGTAGTAAAAAATTTAGAGTGTGTGGCAGCTTGAAAGCAATTTATTTTCCGTGTAACGTCCGGGTTAGCGCGTAAGACCCATTTAGCCATCCCGGCTCTAGGGTTGCCAGGGACAGGCACCTGCCACTCCGTATGAGAGAGACAATCGTCTTGAATAAGGACTCAATCTCCGAGTTTTGCCGCCTTTCCAGCAGAATCGTAAAATATTTTTGAAATTTCATATG
Source organism: Zeugodacus cucurbitae (assembly GCF_028554725.1). Classification (NCBI taxonomy): domain Eukaryota; kingdom Metazoa; phylum Arthropoda; class Insecta; order Diptera; family Tephritidae; genus Zeugodacus; species Zeugodacus cucurbitae. Next base: position 28,927,403 of record NC_071671.1, read on the forward strand.
AAATAGCAATCGATTATTTAAAACAAATAAACTAACTATACAGAGTGTGCACAAAAAGTTTCATTTTGAACAAAATATGTAAATTTTATTGAAGTGAAAGGTATCAGTACCGCAACAATGAAATCGCTGTTTGAAATGTTGCTGCCGTCTTCAAAATGTTCAAAGACGTAATTTGTAAATTTGTCGCCTATGCATTCAAAGCATAAGTGTGAAAAGAAATTTTGGCACGATTCCGATTAGTTTAGCGGTCGGGGTTTGACAACTCCGATCGGTATAAATGGGGTATCGGGTGAAAGAGGAGGCTCTCCAGAGCAAGAATATATATAAATATTCTTGATTGAATTTTTTCTATAAGTAACACATGGAATTTCACACACTGTTAAAATATTTTTTCACATTTTTCACTTCACATATTGAAAATTACACTATTAACATTCAATTTAATTCAAAATATAGATTTATTTAAGATTTTTTTAGCAAAAATTACTTATTTTAAAAATCACTTAGCACACTAATAGCTGAAAAGGTTTCTGTGTTTACAATTATGTGGAAAACGAGCGTTGCCACATGTTTGGAAACCATATAACCCTGGTCGAGCCAAAACCGGGGTGTCCAAAGCTTTTTTTTCGCGTAGAACTCCTTTCTGCACTGGCGGCCTTCGGCCGCGCTTTAAACAAATAACCCTAGTCGAGCCAAAACCGGGGTGTCCAAAGTTTTTTTTTCGCGTAGAACTTCTTTCTGCACTAGCGGCCTTCGGCCGCGCTTTAAAAAAATAACCCTGGTCGAGCCAAAACCAGGTGTGTTCGTAATTTTTTCGCGTAGAACTCTTCTCTGGTCAAGCCAATACAAGTGTTAGCAAAATAAAAGGCTGTCCTCAATATGATTTTTAAAAAAATATTTTGTTAAATAAAAGAAAAGGAATTTTGGCAGAAAAGAGGCATTTTCGCAAAAAGAGGAATTTATGTATGAATTTATATATGGTATCTACAATGTGGCAGCGCTCGTTTTCCGCATAATTGTAAACACATAAATTTGAGAGTGAAAAGTGATTTTTGAAACATATAATTCTGACTTTAAAATTATATAATAAAAGTAAAATGTACATTTCATGCAACGCCTACAGTTTTATTTAATATATATGAGGTGAAATAAGTGCATAAAATGTGTTAAAGTGTATTAAATTGTGTGAAATAGCTAGTTGAAAATTTTGATTTTTTATCTTTAAAGCGGAATATCTCGAAAACTAGGCGTCTGCGGTAACGGTGTAATTAGATCGCGGCGCCATAGTAATCGGAATTGTGCCGAGATCTTTAAAACATAGAATTTTTGCTTAAAAAATCTATAATCAAAGTAAAATGAACAATTTCTACAATGTCTAGATGTAAAGAAAGATCTAGATAGAAAGATGTGTTATACAACAACAAATACAACACATGTGACAATTGATAATCTTATTTACAGCCCTATTCTCATGCCCTCACAAAAATCACCACACTCACTATTGTGAGGTTTTTGGATTTTGTGATGATTACCTTATGCTGGAGAAAATTCAAAAGCTCAAATGCTCACAATTTTCTCAAATCTCTGTAAAGTGTGAAAGCAGCCATCACAATACAAAAATATTTGTGTTTGTTTTGGTTGAAATTAAAAAAAAAATTTGGTTAAAATTGAGATATCTTGATGAAATTTGGAAGACGTATTTCTTGGCACCATAAGAAGGTTATGTTCGAAAATGTGCGTAATGGGACCACTTCCACGCCCACAAAATGGCGATAACCGAAAATTTGGTACAAAGGATTGTTCTAGGAAGGGGCATATTTGGATGTAATTTTTTTGGGGAATTGGGCGTGGCCCCGCCCACTACTATGTTTTTTGTACATATCTCGCAAACTAATTAAGCTATATCAAGGAAACTTTCTAGAGTCGTTTCTTTTGGGTACTACCTTATAGAGTCCAAAAATGAAAGAAATCGGGTCATAACCACGCCCACCTCTCATACAGAGGTTATATTGAAAATTATTAAAAATGCAGTAAGTTCAGTAAGGAAAACCACCAGAAACCTTAAATTTCATTGTAAAGATGGTACAGAAGAGCTGCTCTCAAAATGGTATACAAAATTTTAAGTGAGCGTGGTTCCGCCCACTTATGGGTCAAAAACCATATCTTCCTTACTTGTTTTATAATTCTTTTGTTTTTTCACGTTCGACTGTAAATACGCAATTTCATTTGTTTCATTTGTTTACAAATTTTACATCAATTTGTATTTATTTTGAATTTATTTCTTTTGAAACAACTGTTTGACAGCAAAATGCTTTTCACCTCAATTGGTGACTTTTTTAAGCTTTTTTCTTATGAGGTTCGAGCCAGAATAGACTCACAAAATATACGTCACAAGAAACCTCACAAATTTTTCCACACAACTCAGTTATGAGGTTTTTTCAGAATAGGGCTGTTAGCTATGCATATGTATATGATTAGATAATTGAACGAGATTAGAACAGGGTTATTTTTATACGTAAACATACTATTACTGTCATTTTGCTTTAATTAATCGGATTAAGGTTTCTATCGATAAATTCGACCAATTTCAGGTAAACATCGATAGTGTCATCGATAATTTTGTGACTTTTATCTTCTCTTTTCCTTATCGCAGCGGGTTAGATTTGACCTGTTAGTAACATTTCTTCTAATTTATGTAATATAGTCATTCGAGAAGATTAATTATATTCTTTGTTTACATCTGTCTGATCAATTGCATATAGTGAACATCATTGAGATTGTCTTGTAGACTAACTTTACATTGTTGAAAGTGTTGTGTAACCTTTGTTTTTAAATTAATTCTACATTTTAGAAGTTGAACAATGGCTCAAGAAAACGAAACGCAGAGCAAGGAAAGATCGGTTTCGGTAGATGAGATGTCATCTTCACCTGTAGAAAGGAATACAGTGTTAGCCGAAAACATTAGATCTAATGGTATGTCAATTGACTTTATATAATATGTCTATTTTTAAAGCATTGTTTGACATGGGAGTTTTGATTCCTGAGCATGTATATTTAGTAACGAAGAGTGTCATAAATCCATATTTTATTATTAAGAAATAATATACAATATATTATAATATAACCTGAAACTTGCACGTGATTCGTAGGACTTGAAATGTAACATGATTTATTTATACTTCAATAATATTTTATATCCCTAATTAAATTTTTTTTACATCAGAGATTGTTGTTGATGTAACGCATAAAACATTTTTCAAATAATTTTTAGTAATTCTAATGAGTTGAAAGTTCTTCTCTAGATAAATCCATTCCAGTTAGGTAGACCCGAAATATTTATGTAAGCCTAGTATATCTACTAAAGCATTGATCACTTCAAACCTGTACGCTCATTATAAATGAACATTAAACAACGGAAACTAAAAAAAAATTCCCGTTTAGGAAGCGAATCTTTTAATTTTAATACAAAATATGTATACATCGTTATGTTTGAAGCTACGGTCATGTTTTTTAAAGAAGATACTAAATTTTGAAGTCTTTCTTTGTTTCTTTAGATGCGTATTTATTCCACAAAGAGTACATTTGGTAATTTGGTTATGACTGCCACTTCTCTTCAAATTATTTTTAATTATCGCACTATATTTTTATATTTGACGTTTAGTAATACGTAGAAGTATCTACCTTCTTGCTTTGATACCACTTGGTCATACCACAAACCTGGTCAAAATTTGTTTAAATGACAGTAGATCCGTGGTGTCAAATAAATGTTAGAAATCTTTTTTCAAGACACTATTTAATATAAATGTGCGGTGACATTGTGGACTAAGTTACAATAACACGACTTTAAATACCACAATAGCATATTGTCTAAAAAATCATAATTTTTTGAACATATTTATATTTTTTTATACATATTTATATATTTTTTTAATCTATACTATATTATAAAGAGGAAAGGTTTGATTTTTTGTTTGTTTGTCTCGAATAGGCTCCGAAACTACCGTACCGATTTTAAAAATTCTTTGACCGTTGGAAAGCTATACTATCCCTGAGTGACATAGGCTATATTTAGTTTAAAAAAAATAGGGATCCTTACCAAAACTCCGATAATGTAAAAAAAATACCAAAAAACTTTCTTTAATCGCGAATGCTCCGAAAACGATTGAAGATATGTATAACAAAGTGATGTACTACAATTTTGTAGAACTATCATTATCTACGTCGCGACATCATATCTCTAACTATCAATTGTCACAATAAGCGATTTTATATAAAAAAAAAATTAATTAAAATACCACTACTTGAAAAGGTCTTTATTTGTACCTTAGTATTAATCCTTATCGAAATAAATAATTTATTATTTAAGATCGCTTCAAAACCTTTATATAACTTTTTAAATTATTTGATTCTGACATTCCATTCAAAAGATATCACGAGTTAAAAATTTTTAAAAATATTCGCTCGTCGGCTAACTATGTGTTGTAGAGTTGTAGGCGTCACTCGGGCATGGTGGAATGGTCGTGTGCGGAATTAAAAAAAAATGTCGCTTGTTAATAATATAATATAACAAATAAGGAAGGGCTAAGGTCGGGTGTATCCGAACATTTCATACTCTTGCAATTTATTTATTTAACTTTATATTATATAATACGCAATTTGACCCACATATTCGTCATACATATTGTATAAAGTCCATTGAAAGTTGGAAACCATAATATTAAGTTAGAAGCATCGAGGTCCTCGTGTTCGATGTATGGAGCCTTAAAAACCTATGGTCCGATTTCGGCGATTTTTAGAAAGGGGCTGCCACACTAGAAACGTAGTATTTGTGCAAAGTTCTGCACCGATATCTTCACTAGTACTTACTTTATATATTGTAAAGCAAACGATTCAGATCGTCTTCAAAGTTCTCGTATATAGGAAGTATGCGTGATTGTGAAGCGATTTGGCCTATTTTCACAACATATCATTGGGATGTAAGAAAACTATTACAAACCAAGTTTCATTGAAATCGGTCGAGTAGTTCCTGAGATATGGTTTTTGACCCATAAGTGGGCGACGCCACGCCCATTTTCCATTTTGTAAAAAAATCTGAGTGCAGCTTTCATCTGCCATTTCTTATGTAAAATTTGGTATTTCCGACGTTTCTCGTTAGTGAGTTAACGCACTTTTAGTAATTTTCAACCTAACTTTTGTATGGGAGGTGGGCGTGGTTATGATCCGATTTCTTTCATTTTTGGACTGCATTAGGAAGTGGCTAAAAAACGACTGCAGAAAGTTTGGTTTATATAGCTCTATTGGCTTGCGAGATATGTACAAAAAACTTAGTAGGGGCGGGGCCACGCCCACTTCCCCAAAAAAATTACATCCAAATATGCCCCTTCATAGTGCGATCCTTCATACCAAATTTTTTTTCCATAGCTTTATTTATGACTTAGTTATGGAACTATATGTGTTTACGGTTTTCGCCATTTTGTGGGCGTGGCAGTGGTCCGATTTTGCTCATTTTCGTAAGCAACCTTCCTATGGTGCCAAGAAATAAGTGTGCCAAGTTTCATCAAGATATCTTAATTTTTACTCAAGTTACAGCTTGCACAGACGGACGGACGGACGGACAGACAGACATTCGGATTTGAACTCCACTCTTCACACTGATCACTTTGGTATATCCCTATATCTAACTCGTTTAGTTTTGGGTGTTACAAACAACCGTTATGTGAACAAAACTATAATACTCTCTTTAGCAACTTTTGTTGCGAGAGTATAAAAATGAATTGCTGTTCGTTTGTCCCTCGAGAACGGCCAAAACGATCTGGCTAATTTTAGTCTTGAAATATTCGTGGAAGTCCAGAAAAAAGATTAGAAAGTGAGTAAGTATGGAAAAATTGCGAGGAAGATAATAATAAGAGAATTTTATTCGAGTTGACAAGAAAAATATAAAAAGAGAAAACAAAAAAATAATATTTTGAAGGTTGTCATTGTTGCTTTGTTAAAATATTTTTGTTATTGATCAATTAAATAAGGTTGTGTCGATAGCCCAAAACAATTTGTAACAAATAAGGAAAGGCTAAGTTCGGGTCCAACCGAACATTTTATACTCTCGCAATTTATTGATGTAATTTTATTAAGATAACACACAATTTGACTAATATATTCGGCATAAAGTCCAATATAAAATCATCATATATAGTATATGAGGGCTGATGTAATTCCAGAACCAATTTCACTCATTTTCACCACCAATTTGGCACCTGTTAGTAAGCAAACAAATGACACATTCGGCCTTGAAATTATTCCTAAATTGCAAATTAACGAAACACCAGTCGGCAAAATAGCCAAAAATAACGCTATAACGAAGATTTTCCAAATATTAAAGAAGTCGCTGGAGGTACTGCACAGGACTTTAAAAGATCTTGATTGTCGATGAACGTTTTTGGTGGAGCCAGGATTCTGTTAGCGGGTGCTCACCAGACTCTTCCAATTATTCCTGGATCAACTGTTACTGACGGGCTAATCGCTGTCTAAAATCATTTAATTTGTGGCGACATAAAGAATCTCCAATTAACAACTAACATATGCGTGTTTTTGCAACAATATCAAATTGTGATTGTAGAATCAGTTGGAAATAGTAGGGTCGCAGTTGACACCTCGATGGATTAATAGCATTTCCAACAGATTTCCGTCACTTCATTTACCCCTTAAGAGAAGTTTTCCTGATATGAAACCTCAATATGATAAGCATAAATGACTGATTGAATTGCCTATATTGGTGGTAAAAAAAAGATATCGATGATCTTAATGCGACAATTTAGAATTTCGGTCCAAGAGAGTTGTCACAGTTACAAACCAGGATGACGAAGTCAATTATCCCAAACTATTTAAAATTGCCTGTACAATCACCACTTACTTTGCAATTTAAAGTAGTGTGAGTTGTGTTCATATAACATAAATTAACCTCGAGTAATCAATATCGTCGCCGAAGCCATGATTGGATCAACTTAATTTAATGTATACCTTAGCCACAAAAATGTGTGGCCGGGTCTGCTAGTCATATTTATATTTTTATACTCTCGCAACAAAGTTGCTAGGAGAATATTATAGCTTTGTTCACATAACGGTTGTTTATAACACCCAAAACTAAATAGGGTTATTTATACCGAATTTATTTATACCGAAGTGATCAGGGAGAAGTGGAGTTCAAAGCCGGATGTTTGTCTGTCCGTCCGTCCGTCTGTGCAAGCTGTAACTTGAGTAAAAATTAAGATATCTTGATAAAACTTGGCACACTGGTTTCTTGGCACCATGCTTTCGAAGACGGCAAAATCGGACCAGTGTCACGCCCACAAAATGGCCATAACTTAGCCTTAAATAAAGCTATGCGAAAAAAATTTTGTACAAAGGATCGCACTATGATGCTATGATATGGGCATATTTGGATGTAATTTTATTTTGAAGTAGGCGTGGCCCACTGTACATATCTCGTAAACTACTTCAGCTTTATAATCTTTTCTACCTTATACAGTCAAAATGGAGGATATCGGATTATAACCACGGCTATCTTCCTTACAAAGGTTATGGTGAAAACTACTAAAAATTCTTTAATTCAGTAAGGGAAAACACCAGAAACCTTAAATTTCATTATAAAGAAGGTACAGAAGGGCTCTACCCAAATTGGTATACACAATTTTAAGTGTGTGTGGCTTCGCCCACTTATGGTTCAAAAAACATATCTCCGTAACTACTCGACCAATATCAATAAAACTTGGTTTGTAATATGTTCCTTACATCCCAATGTTATGTTGTGAAAATAGGTCAAACCCGTTAACAACCACGCCTACTTCCTATATACCAGAACTTTGACGTCGACCTGATTGGACTACTTTACAATATGTAAAGTAAGCACTAGTGAAGATATCGGAAGAGAACTTTGCATAGATACTGCATTTATAGTGCGGCAGCCCCTTTCTAAAAATTGCCGAAATCGGACCATAGTTTTCAAGGCCCCATATATCGAATATGAAAACCTCGGTTCTTCCAACCTAATATTAGGGCTTCCAACTTTTAATGGACTTTATACCACATATATGACGAATATGTGGGCCAAATTGTGTATTATATAAAATTAAACAAATAAATTGCGAGAGTATAAAATGTTCGTTCACAACCGAACATAGCCCTTCCTTACTTGTTTTTTATACTTATATATGTTTTTATATTTATATTTTGCTTTCACATTCCTACTTTTATTTGCAACATAAAATTGTTGTCCAGAAAGTTGATTACAGTCGAGTTTGACATAAATTTCGTCATGCATATCTCGCAAACCAATAGAGCTATATAAACCAAACTTTCTGCAGTCGTTTTTTTCATATCATATCGGATCATAACCACGCCCACCTCCCATACAAAAGTTAGGTTGAAAATTACTAAAAGTGCGTTAACTCACTAACGAAAAACGTCAGAAACACTTAATTTCACATAAGAAATGGCAGATGAAAGCTGCACTCAGATTTTTTTACAAAATGGAAAATGGGCGTGGCGTCGCCCACTTATGGGTCAAAAACCATATCTCAGGAACTACTCGACCGATTTCAATGAAACTTGGTTTGTAATAGTTTCCTTACATCCCAATGATATGTTGTGAAAATAGGCCAAATCGCTTCACAACCACGCCTACTTCCTATATACCAGAACTTTGAAAACAAGCTGAATCGTTTACTTTACAATATATAAAGTAAGTACTAGTGAAGATATCGGTGCAGAACTTTGCACAAATACTATGTTAATAGTATGGCAGCCCCTTTCTAAAAATCGCCGAAATCGGACCATAGGTTTTTAAGGCCCCATATATCGAACACGAGGACCTCGGTGCTTCTAACCTAATATTATGGTTTCCAACTTTCAATGGACTTTATACAATATATGTATATGACATATATATGAGTCAAATTGTGTATTATATAATATTAATAAAGTTAAATAAATAAATTGCGTGAGTATAAAATGTTCGGTTACACCCGAACTTAGCCCTTCCTTACTTGTTTTTGTAAATAGTTGTAATTGAAAAAAAAAATATTAAATCCGTCGTTCAAGCACGAGTAAATTGTATCTCGAATACCTGTTCAAAATTTCATCAAGTTCGGTTGAGTAGTTTTCGAAAAAATTTGACAATCGACTTTGAAAACACGGTTCCGAGAAAAACGCGTTTAAAGTTTTGAGTAACAATAGTACTTGACTTGGGGCACACACCTTCCAAAGGCTGTATACCCGAAACTATTATTCGGAGCGACTTGTAAATTTAGGACAATATTCTTGAGATGTTGTAGGAATTAATAAGCCAAAAAACAAAAAATCGATTTTTTGAATCCACGAAACCCGTGTAACCCCTTAAGTAAACGCTTTTTTGTGAACCGATTTCGCCCATTTTCCAATTTAAAATAAAATCTGAGTGCATGTTCCTTCAGCCATTTATTTTGAAAATTTTAGTGTTTCTGATGTTTTGCGTTAGTGAGTTATCGCACTTTTACTAGTTTTCAACATTACCTTTGTATAGGAGGTGGGCTTGGTTATAATGCGATTTCAACTATTTTCATGGTCTGTGATGGGATACGTAAGGGAAGCGAGTGCAGAAAGTTTGGTTTATATAGCTTTGTTAGTTTGCGAGATATATGCAGTTGATCTCCTTTTTACACGGTGTTTTTGTACACTTCCCTGTTACCATTTTACACTGTTTTACTTTTTTACACGGATTTTTAATTTTAATTGTATACTTTTTTGCAATAAAATAAATGCAATTTAAAAATTCTAAATAAGGTTTAAACTAAAAAATACAAATTTTAGGTTTGAAAGCCGGTGAAAAGGTTACAACAATTTCAATACGTAAACAAATAAATGATGCTGTATGAAGAAGTAAGGAAAAAGAAGACAGCGATTAATGACGGAACTTTGAAATGTATTATTTTTTACCATTCCCAGAATAGTTGTTGTTTGTTTCTTATAACAGTAATATGTACATATACATACATATAGTACCAGAAAAGTCTACAACAACAACAATAGTAAAGTAAAAGAATTATATGTGCAAAATTTTTTTGAGTATATCTCGTGAATTAATAACGGTAAATTTTTTTTCAGTATGCAGTATTCTTAGTTCAAATATTGTGTTTATGAATAACATTTAACATTATTATATTGGACTCATTCGTAGCACGATTAATAAAAAATAGCATTGTGATTTGAATTTTTCATAGAAAATAATTATGCATATGTGCAAATTCATCAATTTGTGGCAGCTGTACAGACAATATATAAATTTAGTTTATTAACTAATGTGAAAAAATTGGAAAAGCAGTACGTTATAGATATTAGATCTAGTAAATAGTTATACAGTAAAAGCTCTTTATATTTATGTTCCTAGGTGACAAAAAAAAAGAATAGGTATATAAAAAAATTATTTAATTGAAGTTTTTGAACATTTTAATTAATTATCTTAAGGCTTAGGCAATGGTTTGAAGAATTTTGTAATTTTCTCTTGCTTAGCAATTTTCAAAAGCTCCTTCAATTCAGACTGATACACAGCAGTCGCATTAGCAATTTGTCTCTTAAAAATTGGATTCGTTCCATAGACGGATCAATGTTCATAAAGAAATCGCAGAGCTCATTTGCCATTCTTAAACGTTCACTAAGATTTTTCAAATTGAATGACACGTTTCCAGTGCTTGTTGAAGCCTCTTCTTTAATAGGTTGTGAATTTAACATTTCCTCCAAGTCGGTTTCAGTCAAATCTTCATCTTGCGATTCAAGCAATTCCTGAATGTCACTTGATTCTATCTGTTCGAACCCATCTCGTCCTATTCGATTTCGGCTATGTTTGCCGTCATAATTAGAGCTTGCACAGATTCTTCGCAAAAAAGTTCCGTTATATGTTGGGAAGTTGCTAAAATCATATTCAGCGAAATAAGTATCGTGGTTGGCGAAAAAATTAAAATAAATTCGCAGGTGATCTGGTCGGGTGTGCTCATATAAATAAGCCAATGTAACGAAACCTTAGCAATCACGATCTTTGTAAAAAAAAAAATTATTAAAAAAGTGAAAATTTTATTGGTTCCATTTAATTTAAAGTGTTTTTTGAAAATTTTCTAAAAAATGGGTAAGAATGGAATACGTCAGTGAACCGACATCGTAATACAGTCTCAAATTATTTGAAATATCCTCAAAACTGTGGTGTCATCAAGCATACTGGTGGGTTACCAACAGTTGATAAGCGGACCAAGAGAAGCATCCATCACTTAGCAACTACCGAAAGCATAATTTGCTTGCAGATACAAGTAAAATTAGGCATACCAATCATTAGACATCGTGTTCAGCAAATTATGAAATGGGTCTTAAGTTTGAATCAAAACTCAGCCGCAAATGAAAAAGTGACTTAAAGATGCTGGTATTTGTTTTTCGACAAATATGGGTTTTGGGAAGACGAGTTGGGAAACGTAGTTTTAGTGAGTAAAAAAGTTGATAGTTAAATTTGGATTATTGGATTGGCCACCTTCGAGTTCCGATCTCAACCCCTTTGGGGTATACTTCCTGATAATGTATATGCACATATTACTCAGTATGATACTATTAAGTAGTTAAACAGTGTCATCGTATCCGAGTGGGAGAAAATTTAGCTAACTCCTCTGTAAAACTTAATAGGGTACATGCCACTAAGACTGTGTATGGTAAAAGTACAAAAATTTAATTCTATTATATACTAAAAGTATTTAAAATTTCAAATACTTAAAGTTACTTTAATCACATACATACCTTCACAAATAATGTTTTATATGAATTTTAAGGAGATCTCTATTTTGCACATAACTATTTTCTATGGTACTTAAGTAATATATTTATTTTTTATTAATAAAAGTTCATATATGTATAATTCCAATTTTGTTTTTTTTTACTACATCTCAAACCATAAATGAAAATATATACTATCAAAATATATTATATTCAATTGATGTATTGCACATATACAGTGGAACTTCTTTTACTCGAATCACAATAATGCACAAAAAAATTTCGACTTAGAGAGACTTCGAGTTATAGAAATTATAAAATAAAACATACATTTTTCAAAAAGCTGTAAAATATAGTTTTATACACAGTTTTATTTATTTACTTCGCAAAATTTTTATGTACATACGTTAAAATATGTATTCTGTAATTTCGTTTGTTACAGTTTGCTATTGTTTGGCTCTTGACGGATTGGGATATATCTTGCTTTTGTTAGATGATTTATGCAATCCATAAGTGTAATATCATAATTTTTGTTCGCATCCGTACAATATAGAGGAACTCTTTTAAAATTCTGTCTCGATAGTAAAATTTTAAATTTTGTATTATGCCCTGACCTAAAAGTTCGATTTATGGAAGGAAATTTATATGAAACTTGACTTCTATTGCCAATTCAAGAGTTCGAGTTATGGAGAACTTCGAGTTATAGAAATTCGAGTTATGGAAGGAAATTTGTATGAAATTTAGCTTCTAAACGTTATTGCCAATTCAAGTGTTCGAGTTATGGAGACCTTCGAGTTATAGAAGTTCGAGTTATGGAAGTTCCACTGTAATTCTTTTACGAAGGTGGTGTAAATTCTCAATGTATGAAAAGATAGATTTTCATGTAAAATTAGATATTTTTTACACGTTTTCTATTTTTTGCACGCTTTTTTTTCTTAAATTGGTCCTAATATTGAGTTTTATATAAAAATTTTATTTTATTGCACGGTTTTTTTTGCACGAGTAGTTTATTTTCCCCGTTAACCGTGCAAAAAGGAGATCAACTGTACAAAAAACTATATTTTAAACAAGTAAGGAAGGGCTAAGTTCGGGTGTAACCGAACATTTTATACTCTCGCAATTTATTGATGTAATTTTATAAAGATAACACAATTCGACCCACATAACATATTCGGTATAAAGTTCAATAGAATAACGAAAATCATCATAAATTGTATATGGAGACTGAGGTAATTCCTAAACCGATTTCTCTCGTTTTCACCACTAAGATACAATGTATCAATTAAAATTACTTATAATTAGGTATATGGGATCTGGGGGAAGTTATGACTCGATTTTTATACCGAATTCAGGTACAGAGAGAAACTGTTATAAGAAAAAAATTCATTAAATGAATTACATTAAAATATCTGAGGGATTTACATACATATATTTTCGATGAAAAATTACCCTTAGGCACTGAGTTCTTCATGTTCGATATCAGGGGCCTTGAAAAGTCGTGATCCGATTTTGACAATTTTTCCACAAGTGATGTCACAGCTCAAATACAGTATTTGTGTAAAGTTTTATTCCGCTATCTTCATTTGTTCCTAATTTATATATGTATTATAAAGTGAACGAATCAAAATAATTCAAAATTGAGTTATATGGAAAGTAGACGTAGTTGTGAACCGATTTCGCCCATATTCCACCCGTGTCATCAGGGTGTCAAGAAAGTGTTATATACCGAATTTCATGGAAATCGATCGAATAGTTCTTGAGATATGGTTTTTGACCCAAAATCTCAGTGCAGCTTCCTTCTGCCATTTCTTATGTAAAATTTGGTGTTTCTTTTTTCGTTAGTGAGTTAACGCTCTTTTAGTAATTTTCAACCTAACCTTTGTATGGGAGGTGGTCGTGGTTATTATCCGATTTCTTTCATTTTTGGACTGTAAATGGCTAAAATAAACGACTGCAGAAAGTTTGGTTTATATAGCTTTATTGGTTTGCGAGTTATATACAAAAAACCTATTTGGGGGCGGGGTCACGCCCACTTTTCCAAAAAAATTACATCCAAATGTGCGCCTCCCTAATAGGATCCTATATTCCAAATTTAATTTTCATAACTTTATTTATGGCTTAGTTATAACACTGTATAGGCTTTCGGTTTCCGCCATTTTGTGGGCGTGGCAGTGGACCGATTTTGCCCATTTCGAAAGCAACCTCCTCAGGGTGCCAAGGAACATGTGTTCCAAGTTTCATTAAGATATCTTAATTTTTACTCAAGTTATCGCTTGCACGGACAGACGGACAGACATCCGGATTTCAAATCCACTCGTCATCCTGATCATGTATATATAACCCCATATCTAACTCTTATATTTCTTGGTGTCACAAACAACCGTTATATGAACAAAACTCAATACTCTGTGCAACAGGTTGCGAGTACCAAGTTTCGTTAAGATATCTTAATTTTTACTCAAGTTATCCGTTGCACGGACGGACAGATCGTCTCGTCATCTTGATCAGTTTGATATATATAAGCCTATATCTAACTTACCTACTTACAAACAACCGTTATGTGAACAAACCTGTAATACTCTTTTAGCAACTTTTGTTGTGAGAGTATAAAAATAGGCCTGCACAAGCTGATTCGCTTTTCTTTGCACACAGTGTGATTCGGTACAATTGCCGATGTTATGTTTGATTCGGTTGAGCATTTTGAAGACGGCAGCGACATATCAAACAGCAATTTCATTGGTGCCGTACTAAAATCTTTCACTTCAATAAAATTTACATATTTAGTTTAAAGTGAAATTATTTGTGCAAAAAATGTAAAAATGGTCGATTTATTTGTTTTAAATAATCGATTGTTATTATAAATGATATATCAAGGCAATTTTACGTTTCTGCTGGCAAAATAACGTAATATTTGTTATAACTTTTAATAATTTTACATTTCACATATTAGTGGCAACTCTACAGCTGCCCACTGTCGTCGCCAAAATTAGAAACATTTTTAATTTAGCGACAACGACAACTACAAGCCTGTTGTCGCGTAGTCGTGCTGTTTTAATATTTGACAGATGTCGCTCGTCGCTTGTCGTCTTCTATGTGTTCAGCACATTAATGTTATGCCGATCAAGTCATATGGTTTTTTGCGAGTGGCTTGAAATGGCAAACGAGTGAATCGTTGCAGGAGTTTAGTCTGTACATCTACGATGTTCACACACAACATTTCAAAAAACCAGAAATTAAGTGTTAATTCTAACTGGTGGAATATATTCAGTTGAAATAAGAGCGCATTTAACATGCGCTCATTCCTGTATTTTAAAAGTGATCAAAAATCACCTTGGCGTAATTATTATGTCAATATATTTGGACACCTCTTCACTAGCTTGCGCGCAGTATTTTGGCATACGGCGCAATTATCCGGTAACGCGGAAGGTGCTTATGATACTTTACCAGTTGCCGAATCTTTATATTGAGATCTCTTATACTGGGATCATAGAGATTAGGGCGGATATCCGCAATTCAACCAGTGGGAATAATAATGTCGGGATGTTTTTCGTTCGAGATAATAATGGGCAGATGGTATGATGGGTAGTAAGGATCGACATTTTCATCTACTAAGATTCCATGTAAAGTCCAGAAACATGAAATGCGAGCTTTGAATAAACAACTGATTGCGATTTGCGACAAATGCGACATAAATGTCACTGAAAATAATAATTTTTTGATTTCAAAATTTATTACTAGAATGATATTTTGAATCCATAACGGAATTGTCCCTAAAGTTGTGGTTCAAATGTAAATTATATTTATATCTATATATGTACATACGTATACCAACATTATTGTTATTATATAATACTTAAAATCATAAGTGTTAATTAACTATTTGAGCGAATATATTTAGTACATACATATGTTTATGTGTCTTAATATAATAGGAAAAGATGAGAAAAAATCTAACAGCGAATTGAGTGAACATTCTGTATCAGCATCAACTCAAGGATTTGAAAATAAAACCAATGAAAACAATGTAGGTGGATCAAATGAGTTAGTCGACGGGGAAGAATATTCGCTTTCATCGGAGTCAATAGATTTAGAAACCCTTCACGATGTTGGAATTACAGTGCATATACAGAGCCCAGGTGCTGAATTACTTTCAGTACAATTATCTAGCATGGAGTTAGTGCAAGAAATACATCAATTACTCATGGATCGAGAGGATACTTGTCACCGTACCTGTTTTTCTTTACAATTAAATGGCGTAACTTTAGATAACTTTGCTGAACTTAAAACCATTGACGGTTTAAAACACGGATCAACGATTAAAGTTATCGAAGAACCTTACACTATGCGTGAGGCTCGTATTCATGTACGTCATGTACGTGATTTACTAAAAAGTATGGACCCTTCGGATGCATACAGTGGTATTGAATGTAATTCTCTTACGTTTTTACATACTATAACTCAGGGAGATCTACTTGAAAAGAAAAAATCGCGATCTGATTCAGTTGATTGTACACCACCAGATTATGTAATGCCTGGGGTGAAGGAGGCTCCGCTTATTCCATTGCAACCAGGTTTAAAGAATTCAAGGGGACCACAAGCAATTAAAATTTTAACCACATCTGCCTGGAATCCTCCTCCAGGGCCTCGTAAATTACATGGTGATCTTATGTACTTATATGTTGTAACCATGGAAGAAAAACGATTTCATATATCTGCATGTCCGAAAGGATTTTATATAAATCAATCGACAGACGAAGTATTTAATCCTAAGCCAGATAACCCCAGCCATTTGAATCATTCGTTGATAGATTTACTATCGCAAATTTCACCATCTTTTAAGCGTGCATTTCAACAAATGCAAAAGAAACGTACTTTGCGCCACGCATTTGAACGAGTTGCTACGCCTTATCAATTATATCAGTGGACTGCACCACAATTAGAGCATACAATTGATGCAATTCGGGCTGAAGATGCTTTTTCATCAAAGCTTGGGTAAGCATTGGATTTTCTTGATATTCGTGCATATTAATAATATATTACAATTTATAGCTATGAGGAACACATCCCCGGGCAGACACGTGATTGGAATGAAGAGTTGCAAACTACACGTGAATTGCCAAGAAAAACTTTACCTGAACGTTTACTTCGCGAACGAGCTATTTTTAAAGTACATGGAGACTTTGTTATTGCAGCAACTCGGGGAGCCATGGCCGTTATAGACGGTAATGTTTTAGCTATAAATCCTGGAGAGGATCCAAAAATGCAAATGTTTATATGGAACAATATATTTTTCTCGTTGGGATTTGATGTACGAGATCATTATAAGGACTTGGGCGGTGATGTAGCCGCCTTTGTAGCCCCTCGAAATGATCTCCATGGTGTACGTGTTTATAGTGCCGTAGATATAGAGGGTCTTTATACATTGGGAACAGTAGTAATAGATTATCGTGGTTACAGAGTAACTGCTCAATCCATTATCCCTGGGATTTTGGAGAGAGAACAAGAACAATCTGTTGTTTATGGCTCCATTGATTTTGGAAAAACTGTTCTCAGCCATCCAAAGTATCTTGAATTATTACGGAAGGCTGGCAAACATTTAAAGATTATGCCTCATTCCGTATTAAATGAACGCGATGAACCTGTAGAGTTGTGCTCTTCTGTGGAATGTAAAGGCATCATAGGTAATGATGGCAGACATTATATTCTGGATCTACTTCGGACGTTTCCACCAGACGTAAATTTCTTAGTTTTGGATGATGTCCATATTAGTCCTGTTTTGAAAGCTTTAGGTTTTCCAATAGAGCATAAACATAAACTTTCCTGTTTAAGGCAGGAATTACTTGAGGCGTTTATTGAAGACCGTTATGTTACTTTTATACGAAGTGCAGCTCAACATTTGCAAAATTTTAATTCCCAAAAGGCAACTGTTGAAAATAATAATGATTTAAACAGTGAAAGAAGTGAAACCGAGCAACCAGAAGTGGAAGGCCAATTAGCAATAAAATCGAAGAAAGCGAACGATGTTATGTCGCAGGCCTTAGACGTTATCAAAGAAGCACAAATTAAAGTAGCTAGTTCTGATGAGACGCAGGCTGCTGATGTTGTCAAACACGCATGCGCCGCTGTTGGTTCCTTAAAAGAACAAGAGTTCGATTTTCGCTTTAACCCAGACGTATTTTCGCCAGGAATCCGTCATGTAGATGACTCAAGTTGTCATAATTCAATTTCTAAGCAAAAAAAACTTATACAAGATGCTGCTGAATTTTTGGTTACAAAACAACTGCCGTCTTTTATTAAAGAACACATGAATCATTCATCACCGCCGATGGATGGCACAAGTTTAACGGAGGCTTTACATAGTCACGGCATTAACATTAGGTATGCATATGATATTTATTTTTACTGTTTTTTAATTTAGTGTTTTGTTTGAAGGTATCTTGGAAAAGTAATAGATATGTTGGAAAAAATACCTCGTTTGGAGTATTTATATAGGATTGCTGTTCTTGAAATAATAATACGTGCTACCAAACATATTTATTACTCATATATGCAAAACACGGATGTTATGCAATTGTCTAACGCCATTAGTCATTTTCTGAATTGTTTCTTGTCACCGGGACCTGTACATGCTGCCAGCAATCCTAATGACTCCAGTAAATCTAATCGTCGTGGAAAAAAGAAGTATACTAAAAGTTCCAACGGTACTGGAAATAAAAGCATTTCAGTAGCCGATAATAATGACTGGCTACATGTAACCCCAAAATCAATATGGAGTCAAATTAAAAAAGAAGTTAAATCATATTGGGACTATGATCTCAAATGTGATTCAATTGAAACAGCTGTCGAAATATATGGTTTCCATCGAGTGAGTGTTTTGCGAGCTTTCTGCCTAAAAGTTGGAATTCAAGTGTTGTTGAGGGAGTATCATTTTGATTTACGAAATAAAGCAACGTTCAACGAAGAGGACATTCTAAACGTTTTTCCAATTGTTAAACATATAAGCCCTCGTGCATCAGATGCATACAACTTTTATACTACAGGACAGTCTAAAATACAGCAAGGGCTATTTAAAGAAGGTTATGAACTTATTAGTGAGGCTCTTAATCTTTTAAATAATGTTTTTGGAGCTATGCATTCCGAAAATGGATCTTGCTTACGTATGTTAGCACGACTTAGCTACTTGTTGGGAGATCCACAGGAAGCACTAGCAATACAACAGCGCTCAGTAATTATGAGTGAACGAGTGAACGGTATTGATCACCCATGTACCATATTAGAATATGTAAGTAATGTGAAATATAGATATTAAACATTTTTAAAATATATTCTTTTCAGACACACTTATCTTTATATTGTTTCGCTAATGGTCAAATTGGTGCATCATTAAAATTGCTTTATCGGGCTCGATATTTATTGGTTTTGATATGCGGTGAAGATCATCCAGAAGTTGCCCTCATAGATGTAAGATATTGTTTGGTGAAAATTTCCATTTCTTAATTCCTTTATTATTATTTCAGAGTAATATTAGCTTAATATTGCATGCAGTAGGGGAGTACGAGCTATCTCTACGATTTATTGAACATGCCCTGACGTTAAATTTGAAATATTTTGGAGAGAAGTCCATGCATGTTGCAATCAGTTACCACTTAGTTGCAAGAACTCAGTCATGTATGGGTGATTTCCGTTCAGCTCTAAATAATGAAAAAGAAACGTATGCCATTTATAAGTCTCAGGTAATAATGTATTTTTTTTTTCTTTTACAATGCAAAAACAAATAACATAACATAAGTCATATAAATATAAAACTTAGAAAATTTGACATTAAATATTGTATAAAAATAAATATCCATATCAATCATTCAAAGATAGCAATATATATACATAGTAGTATATCTATACGTAGCCCAACAAAAAGTATTCCAACGAATCCCAAGAGTTCGTTCCAACATAGATATAGTTCGCTCGATATATGAACGATATACGACATTTCACAAGTTGGCTATATTGACAAGTAAGGAATTACAACGCTTAGAGACGAGGAAATGTTTTCAAGTTTTGAGCAAAACTTTATATTAAAACAATTTTGCAAGTGAATTCGAAGCGAATGACTTACAAGACGATTTTCAGTTTCAGATCAAGATTCTCCATCACAGAGTCTTTTCGATACCCTCACCTGGGAACTATTTCCAGAAAGTTGAGGTTTTTGCAATAAATATAGCCTATGTTACTCGGGGTGTATGTAGCTTTCAAATGGTGAAAGAATTTTGAAATCGACACAGTAGTTTTCGAGTTTATTCAATACAAACATACATACAAGTCTTTCCTCTTTATAATAGTAGTATAAGATATCTACGTTAAACAAGTTTTTATTTTTATTATATTATTGTTATATTTGAAACTTGTTAATATACATTATTTTGAATTGTAGTTAGGAGAGGCGCATGAGAAAACTCGAGAATCTGCTGAATGCTTGCGCCTTCTTACACAGCAAGCTGTACTCTTGCAACGCAAAATGAATGATATATATTCAAATGGTAAATTGGGCACTGGGTTGCCTCCAATTCACATTCAACCACCGACCATGGGATCTGTTTTGGAGATGCTTAACACAATAAACGGAATATTGTTCGTTCAAATCAGGTAGGCCTTCACAAGAGGAAATATGTATGCACAAATATTAATGATTGATAATTGCTTTTTATTTAGTCAAAAGGATATAGCTAAGGTTCGAACTGAAATAGAGAAGCACTTAAAGAATACAAGTGACAACAATATCGGAACTGGTCAAAATAATGGTATCTTAGAAAGCTCGAGTAATATGTTGAATTCTTTACCTAAACCTGAAAAGACTGATGTATTGACTAATGGAAATGAAAACAATGGTGATAAAGTTGGTAAAAGTTGAGTAACCAGTATTTTGTGATTGATAACAGTCATGATATGTATGGATTATATTAATAAAATGAGTCGCCGATCTGCCATTTTATAATATTTGTTTTAATAAATATTAGGGCTTGAGAATAGCGACCAGATTGTGGTAGCTAACCCATTAATTTAGAAGAATAGCCAAGAATTTCAAACAACAAAAATTGATCACTAACTTACCAGCTTTATAAAATATATTGCATTATTATTTGTATATTTTATGTTTCATTCCAAACTATTCACTCTAAAATATATAATATATTGTTTGAATTTTTTTTAATATAAACAATATTGTATTGCAATAAATTTAATTTAATTTTTCTAGCAGTAATGTAAACTTTTTTGAAAATATGTGAACGAAAATACGTTTCAATATTTTCTACAATTCGAAAGTTTTACAGAGTACCGATTTGCCTTCGCAACGCAATTCACTTTCGTAACGCATTTCTATTCGTAACGCCTTACAGAGTAACCCCCCTGATTTCAATCAACTGTTTTTACTGCTGTTGTTGTTGAGGTTACCCAGGCCTGCCTGAAACGCCAAGCCTATCGTAATTGTCAGCGAAGTCATCTAACGGGAGGCACAGGAAACGAGCTGTTTCGATAGGGTCGGACCAAAGGGAAAGGGGTGTTAGATGAGTAGGGTTAAGTCGGCATTCAAAGATGTGGTTAATGTCATGCGGGGACTCTTTGCATGCAGGACGTATGTTGAGTATGTCAGGGTCTAGTCTGGATAGGTAGAAGTGTTTTATTTATTTGATACATTTTGAATTAAATTCAGCTTAGGTACATTTACTATGGCATTATGCTTCTTAGCTAGAAAATTTAATTTGGCTGGTATTGTCACCGGCGAAGAGAACGTACTTGGCGAGTCGTACGCTTTGGCGAAAATTCGACTCGTTCGTATTGTGACTGGCGAATGAACACATTCGCCTAACTTTTTTGTTGCCATACCAAAATAATTGTAAAATGGCACACGAATTCATCCGAAATTGACATTTTTGACGTCTTTAATTTGAAAATTGTTTTTGTTTACAAAATTTTATTTTATATTTCATACAAGCACGGGCTTATTGTTAAAAATAAAGTAAACAAGTAAGGAAGGGCTAAGTTCGGGTGTAATCAAACATTTTATACTCTCGCAATTTATTTATTTAACTTTATTTACATATATTATATAATATACGATTTGACCCACATCGACCACAGAGACAGGACAGAGACAGTCACCCTGATCATTTTGATATATATAACGCTATATCTAACTCGTTTAGTTTTATGACTTACAAACAACCGTTATGTGAACAAAACTATAATACTCTCTTAGCAACTTTTGTTGCGAGAGTATAAAAATATTTAGCAACATTGATTTATATTTTGAAGACAGTTATATTGAAAGCACAACAACCAAATTACTTAGACAGCGGCGGTTCATCAGGGATCACTCCAATCCCATGGAACTTTCTTCCGTATTGTAATTATATTGCTATAAAAGTGTATGCACTATTAAATAAATTTTTATATTCAGATTTAAGGAAAACTTTCGGCTAAGCAATGATGCATTTATGTATGTGTTTGACAATATAAAGGAAACATGTCCTTATCAGCTATCGTCGTCAATATCGCCAATGTTGAAATTGTGTTGCATTCTTCGATTTCTGGCTCACGAGAGCTATCAACAAACAGTGGGAAATGATTTCATATTAGGTTTTGCGCAGCCTACTGTTTCATTAATTTTGAATGAAAAGCTCCCAATATTGGAAACCACTATTTGCAGTCTATGGATCAAAACGGATATAAGTGAACAACATAAACAACTGACAAGAAGAAAATTTTATACCAATTCAGGAGTTCCAAATTTGGTTGGTTGCGTTGATGGAACGCATGTTGCGATTATTGCTCCAAGTGAAAATAGGCACTTATATCTAAATCGAAAGGGATTTTTCAGCATAAACGCAATGATTGTAAGTAGCAACTAAGCATATATATTTTTAAATATTATTAATTCACCTTAACAAATACATTTATTTAGGCGTGCGATCATGATATGGTAATAAGGTGCGTTGATGCAAGATATGGATCTTCCCACGACTCATTTGTGTGAAATTATAGCACATTGAAATCGTATTTGGAACGGACATACCAAAGAGGAGATCACAATTCAGTTTATTTAGGTACAAACATACATTAACTATTTATTTATGAATATATTTACATACATATTTACTAAAACGAAAGATATTTTAGGTGATTCCGGTTATCCACTACATGAGTACCTATGGACACCTTACCGAAATGCTTTATCAGGAACAGTGGAATCACAATTTATTAAAAAACATGCAAAGCCAAGGAACGTAGTTGAAAGTACTATTGGAGTGCTAAAATGCCGTTTTCGTTGTATACTAGGTGAACGTAAACTTCGATATTCCCCTAGTAAAGCAACAATGATTATTAATGTGTGCTGTGCTTTACACAATATTTGTTAATGATCCTGAACAAGAAACTTTCGTTGATGTAGTAGTACCACTGGAACCAGTTGAAGAAAACTTCAGTGGTTCAGCAGCGGATCGTCGCCGAAGACAAATAGCTAATTCTTTGTAAATATTGTAGTTACATCCCTAAATGCATTAGTACATAAGTTTGTGTAATATATAATATAAAAATAATAAAATTAATTTTTAATTATTTGAAATTCTTATTTTATTTTGTGTGTTTAATTTGTTTTAATCTAATTCCTTTAATTTAATTTCAATTTTTTCTTTATGTCTCCTTTTTTGCTCAATATTTTCTTCTTTCTTCCTTTCTTCTTTTTTTTATAATTCCAATTTTTCTTTTTTTAGCTCATACATTTTTCTTGTATACCTTGCGATTTCTTTTGTTTCTGACATAATACTTTGTAATAAATCGACAAGGCTTTCTTGCGTTTGCGCTTGCTTTTCTAAAGCCTTCATACGCAAAGTTTAAGGCAAAGTATTTTGACCTTATTCCATTCGCTTCCTCTACGTAGTGGAGGGCCGATGTTATTGAGTTCAGCCGCTATATCTTCCCACAAGTCAATTCTAGTTTGTTTTGTTGACCCAAACGGCGTCATTCCTTTGGCTAGTTGTGGATTTTTCTCCAATAGCTTCACCATCAGCTCAAACTGCTTCTGGTTAGTTTTTTTTTTTTATTCTGAAAACGTGTAATAAATTAAATGCAATAAATAAATTAATAAAAATGTACTCACGTTTTTTCCATTCTTAATTCAATTCGCGATTCAAATAACAATTTTCTTAAATTTTTTTGAATTCTATTGAACTGGCGAATGAAATAAACATTCGCCCGATTTTGACAGTTTTGGCGAAGCGAATTTTCCATATTCGCCAGTGACAATACCAAATATTCATTTTCGCCGGTTCGTTCGCCTATTCTTGGCGAATTCGCCACACACAATTCGAGTTGGCGAAATTCGACTGAAATTTCATTCGCTTCGCCAGTGACAATACCAGCCTAAGGCTAAAGCTCGCAAAAATAAGTTGCATATGTCGGGGACAGGTGGTGGGCCCGCAAAATTTCATTCCTTCAATTCAGTTGAATTAAGGGCAATTGACTTACTGCAGATAAATCAAGCGGTAGATGGGATAGTAGATGCTCAAAAGTTCGGTGCGGGAACAAATGAAGTCACACAAAGCTACCAATGTGAAACACGGATCCAAGCACTCAGAACGACATACATAAGTAATTTGCAAAAATTTGAAGAACTACCACCTTTAACGTACCGGTAGTAAAAACAATCTCTTGATAATGCAAGTGGACGGGCAAATAAAGTTTCACAAAGATTGTACCAAGATTTTAAAAGACGTGAATTACAATTTAAAATCTTTAGTTATCAAAGGCTTCTTTAGAAAGTCTAAAGTTTTGTATGAAGCTATAATCCCAAATGCAAAAACAGTTTATAACCGAACATAATACATATGTACATAACAAATTACCTTTTTTGCGATAATTCCATAATATTAAATTCATTTCTTATATATCTTCTCGTAATCCTTTCCTCAATAATTTCCTCGCCCTCCATCCAAAATGCAACGGAATC
This sequence comes from Zeugodacus cucurbitae, assembly GCF_028554725.1. Taxonomy (NCBI): domain Eukaryota; kingdom Metazoa; phylum Arthropoda; class Insecta; order Diptera; family Tephritidae; genus Zeugodacus; species Zeugodacus cucurbitae. Next base: position 28,952,181 of record NC_071671.1, read on the forward strand.
CATATTTTTCAAATAAAGGAGAGATTTTTCAAGAGGGAGAGTGTTAGGCTTCTAGCAGTGAAGATGCGAGAAAGGACGAGGAGATAGCCGTTAACTTTCGAACATATGTCATCGATTCCATTGCCCGACGTCAATATCGTACAATCATCAGCGTAAGAGGTAACTGAGACTCCTTCTGGTGGTTGAGGGAGTTTCGAAATATGGAAGTTAAATAATAAGGGGGATAGTACACCACCCTGGGGTACCCCTTGTTTAATTCTTCTTAGCTTGGATGTTTTCGAAACGTTACGCATGACTGACGACCGCTCAGGTAATTAATAGTCCACCTGTTCAGCTCTAGAGTTAGCGGAGATTGTTCGATATCTTCTAGTCGCGTTGTGTGATTGAATGTGTCAAAAGCTTTTGACAAGCCCAGCGCTACTAGGACCGTCCTCTTGCAGGGATGATTTTGATTTAGACCATTAGTTATCTGGGCGTTTATGACGCTAAGTGCTGTGGTAGTGCTCAGGTGGTGAGCGAAGGTCGGGAGTAACAAGGTCTCAAGTGTCTTCACTACTGGAGAAAGGAGGGTTATCGGACGATAAAACTACCCCTTGGTTGGCTGGTTTCAGTAGTGGGACCACTCTTCCGGTTTTTCACGAATCGGGTATGTTCAGAGTGGTCATAGACAGAATGAGAATCTTGGAGATATAGTTTACTCCCGCCGAGCCAGGGTGTTTAAGCATCAGCATGCTTATGCCGTCAGGACCAATTAATTTGGACGATTTGGCCTTTTTAATGACATCTGCAACCTCGCCACAGTTGAAGGTAGGTAGTGCGCAGTCTTTTGGCATTTTGCGCAACCTCCGGGTAACACATATTTTCGCCTTATCCACCGAAAGGTGCAGTGTAAATTGCCGGCTAAAATAGCTCGCGCACTTTTTCGGGTCCGAGGAGGCATGACCAGCGAATTGAATTTTAACTGGGACATCATGCCTTCTCGGGTTGGATAGGGATTTGACAGTAGTCCAGAGCTTCAGGTGCTCTGCCCATTTCGTCCACTTATATTGATTTACCGTTCGTCAAATCTCCAAATTGATATCCCTTATACGGGGATCACAGGGATCCACACGTCATAAGGTATCGCCCTCGTTGGCTAAAACTGCTGCTTCCGCTGAGAAGTTAGGGCGGATATCCTCAATGCGTCCAGCAGGAATGAAGCGAGCAGTAGCAGCTGCGATTGCCTTGCGGAATTGACGTTCGGCAACGTATACGTCGGTAGGAATGGGCAGTGCGTAGAAGGTGCTCTCGATAAGTTCTGTGAAGCCAACCCAGATAGTTTTTTTGAAGGTAACGAAGGTACGGTTGTCCACAGAAATAAAATCAGGAGGTTTTTCGATCGAGACAATTATAGGCAGATGGTCTGATGCGAGAGTTAGCATAGGTCGCCTGGTTATGCTATTTATCAGACCACCGCTAGTGATTGTAATATCAGGCGAGCTATTACAGGTGCCCATAATTCTGGTGAGGGCTTCGACTATCGTTGTGCAGAATGTCGAATCGTCAATCAGTTCTGCCAGCTCCATCCCCCGATGATCATTTGACGGGCAAGAATGCCAAAGATCGTGATGCGCCTTAAAGTCGCCGAGTACCAATCGGTTTTCACCATGAAGCAGCGCACCGATGTTCGGCTGACATCATGTTGGGCAACTTGTAACTGGGGGGAATTAAAAATTAAATATTTCGAGCTCGACATCGCCTGACCGGATAGCTATGCCCTGACATTCTAGGGTAGTATACCTGCGGTCGATGTCTCCATCGATTAAATGATACTGCACTGTGTTGTGCAAGATGAATGCCAATCGACCACCATTGTCTCTCTCGCAATCCTTACGTATAACGTTGAAATCGGCACAGCTCAGAATACCTTAGCGGCCGTTTAGCTTGGTTCTTGGACCGCAGCTATCAATAAGCCTTCCCAACTCATTAGCTCAACTATCTCCTCGATCTTACTCTGGAGACCGTTGCAGTTAAATTGTAAAAGCTTCGTTTGTCTCGGTTTGCCAGTGGTGATCCTGGGTGTGAGGAAGTGATGTACAGGTGTTGGTTGTTGCTGCTGCAAAAGTCGCAGAGGAAATTGTCGCACACGGGTGTTGTTTGGCGACTCCGTTTGAGGTTGTTGCGGGGGCAGACACCTGCAACATGTGGCAAGGAATGACTCACTCCATTCACGGGTGATGCGCAGGCCGGAACACGTCGGAAAATGACACCAGCCAGAGCAAGAATTCCACTTAACTGATGTGACATTCCTACGAATTTCGGTCTGACGCACGGAACAGACGGTACGAGGGACCAAGAGTGGAGTTTTGGTCCTCGTACGAGGATTCGAGCGGGATGAAGGTTGGGAATGGGTCTGATCAGACTGGGAGTCACACAGCCTGGAGCTCCGGAGGACCGTTGAGGTCCTATCTTGGCCACTCGCAATGGGTTGTAACGCAGTGCGTAGACTTGTTGCTAATTGCACCGCTGCCGTAGAGGCGGTTGTGTGTTGGCAGCATGGGGCCACATAACTTGTGATCCACTCCCTATGGGTTTTAAGGCCAGAACAGATCTTAAAATGGCTCCATCCATTGCTTGTGTTACACCTATCCGCCTTGAATGGAGCCTTTTGTCGCATACGCAGCCAGCGCGGATCAAAGGGATAGAGAGCAACCCTGCTGCAAGGTGTTGCTCAATTGATGAAAGTCTTAGACTAGAACTTAGCGATCCCGACAGGTCTGAGTCGCCGAAATAATAGCCCTTGTCGGATCCGAAAATCCGAGTCAATCCCGGTGTAACGTAGAACCGGCTGTTGTGGGGATGGATATTTTCATTGGTAATCTATACTGGTTGAAAGTAAATATCAAACATAGAATTTTCTTTTTATTCAAGTGATTCTAAATTTATTAACCCTTAAATGCATGGATTACCATATATGGTACATGCCTTAAATCCTTCGTAATTCGATCAAATTAATCTGTATCGCAGTTCGGTTTACTCAAAGGAGGCGACATAGCAGCTAACCGTTATTTAAAAATTACCCCAGCTTTCAGAATTTTATTCTAAGTTGAGGGTGACCTAATGAAGTGGTCGGAAGGGAATTTGGGAAAAATTAAAATTGTATTTCACCATAAATACTAATTTATTACATTGTTTGTCCAATAAACATTACAAGTAAATGCGGTAGTGTTTATTTTAGCTAAATAAAATTAAACGCATTTATGCCAAATAAGAAATTTAATTTTATCAAGCGCTTGCTAATTTATACGTACTTTGTGTGCATGCATGGTTGAATTTAGAGTTGATGCAAAGAGGTATAACAGAAATGAATTGGAGATGAAGGTGGAGATGAGGTAGATATACGCGAAAATGGAAATGTGTCTTATGCTGTACAAGATTTCACAATAAATCCTTTGCTCTTGATCTAGACGTGAAGTTTCTGAGAGAGCGCAAATATTCCATGCTCCGAATCTAGCCCTATTTTTTCATGCAAAAGGTCGTTATTTGGATTAGTGTTTGTTTTAACCGAGCCTTCTTCATTGAGGCTTCGTTGATAAGTTTGGTTTACGATTGACCGGTTATCAGCCTATCTATCCGATTCTGATGTATGGAGAATTCTGAGATATCGACTGAAGCCTTTCAGCCCTGATGCAAAGTATTTGGTTTGATTTTACAACCCCATTTACTCTATATAGATGACAAGGTTATACCGCATTTTCGCGGTCACAAGAGCCTCGCTAATCTCTCTAACCAAACAAGGAGAGCCGCGCGTAAATGAGGTTGATTGATAATCGGTTGACAGAGGCTATATATTCGCTTTTCTTTTGCTCCTCCTCAAAGCCACAGAATACTAATAATATAATACATATACATATGTCCTTTATAATATATTTAAAACTATTTGGAATACAATTTTGATTTAGTTGGTTGTTATGTTTAGCTTCAGAAAGGTTCCTTGGAACTAAAATCTAAACTGTGTTCTTTATTGGCAAAAATTTGCTAAGCTGTAATCGCATGCAATATATAGAAAACAATTTCGTCAAAGTTACCCTCATTATCTTAATTTTTTATACAAAAAAGAGAAAACTAAACTTTTTAATATAAAAACGGCTCAATAACGCGAGCCATCCAGATGTTCATATTTTTCCTCTTTGTATAAAAATAACGACAAAAGTAAACATCTCCATTACAACAAATTAACTTCCACAATTATCCACAGCGAGATATTATATTTGTCAAGAGCATTTTACTTCTTAACAACTTATAAAGAAAAGAGCTTTTTATTTTAGACACAGAATACGAAATGCTTGATAAATTTAAATTTTTTACAAATTAGAAATTTTTTGAATTCGTAAAGTGCACAGAATAGGGCTGTTAATATGTATATATATATGGATGGGATCATGTGTAGAAGTTCACGTAAGTGAGGAAAGTTTTTGATTGTCATTCACTTGGGAGTGGCCAGAAACAATTCTTCTCCACATGATTCAAGCAGCTCACGACTTCCGTTTTTAGACCAAGTATCCTCTGGGTAGCTAACAAACATCTTTTTGAAGACGAGCTAAAGTGGGAAGGCGAACCCGAATCGAAGAAAGCCTCGGATGAGACACCCCCCTTTTGATGACGACCCCTGCAAACGTTTTAAGGATAATGATTTAAGGGCATGCACCTGGAATGTCCGGACCCTTAATTGGGAAGGTGCCTCTGCCCAGCTGGTTGATGTCCTCATACGACTAAAGGCTAATATCGCCACCATCCAAGAAGTGCGATGTACGGGACAAGGACGGAAGAAGGTGGGTCCTTGTGACATTTACTACAGCGGCACAACAGTTGGCAATTCAGCCTCCATAACGAAACATCGCCAAACGGCCTGAGGCTGATCGACTTCGCTGGGGTCCGAAATATGGTCGTCTGTAGTACCAGATTCCAGCATAAGAAAATACACCAAGCTACTTGGCTGTCTCCTGATCGAAACACGCGTAACCAAATCGATCACGTTGTGATAGACGGAAGACATGTATCCAGTGTTTTAGACGTGCGTACGCTCCGAGGACCAAATATAGACTCGAACCATTATCTGGTTGCAGCGAAGATACGCACCCGCCTCTGTGCAGCAAAGAACGCCCGTCAACAAACACAAGGAAGGTTCGACGTCGAAAAGCTGCAATCGCAACAGACAGCCACGAAATACTCTACTCGACTTGCACTCCTGCTCTCTGAGAGCACCCATCAGCATCTCGGTATAAGGGAACTGTGGAACGGCATCTCAAACCCACTGCGTACCGCTGCAGCCGAAACAATTGGATTTTGGCAACGACAAAAAACAAGCTGGTACGATGAGGAATGCCGTCTCGCAGCGGAGAGAAAACAGACTGCCTACCTCGCAACGTTGCAAACAACCACAACACGTGCGGGATGGGATAGATACCGAGAGCTGAAGAGGGAAGCGAGACGCATTTGCAGACAAAAAAAGAAAGAGGCCGAAATGCGTGAGTATGAAGAGCTTGACAAGCTGGCCGACAGGGGTAATGCTCGAAAATTTTACGAAAAGATCCGGCGACTAACTGAAGGTTTCAAGACCGGACCGCACTCCTGTAGGACCCCCAGAGGTGATCTAGTTATTGATGACCAGAGTATACTGAGTTCGTGGAGGGAACACTTCTCCAGCCTGCTGAATGGCAGTGAAAGTACAACACCAGGAGATGGTGAACACGATTCCCCAATCGACGACGATGGAGCAGATGTTCCATTGCCCGACCGTGAAGAAATTCGAATAGCAATTACCCGCTTGAAGAACAATAAGGCGGCGGGTGCCGATGGATTACCGGCCGAGCTATTCAAATACGGCGGCGAAGAGCTGATAAGGTGCTTGCATCAGCTTCTTTGCAGAATATGGTCGGAAGAAAGCATGCCTGACGATTGGAATCTCAGTGTACTCTGCCCAATACACAAAAAGGGAGACCCCACAATTTGCGCCAATTACCGTGGGATAAGCCTCCTCAACATCGCGTATAAGGTTCTGTCGAACGTATTGTGTGAAAGACTAAAGCCCACCGTCAACAAACTGATTGGACCTTATCAGTGTGGCTTTAGACCTGGAAAATCAACAACAGACCAGATATTCACCATGCGCCAAATTTTGGAGAAGACCCGTGAAAATAGGATCGACACACACCATCTCTTTGTCGACTTTAAAGCTGCTTTCGACAGCACGAAAAGGAGCTGCCTTTATGCCGCGATGTCTGAATTTGGTATCCCCGCAAAACTAATACGGCTGTGTAAGCTGACGTTGAGCAACACCAAAAGCTCCGTCAGGATCGGGAAGGACCTCTCCGAGCCGTTCGATACCAGACGAGGTTTCAGACAAGGTGACTCACTCTCGTGTGATTTCTTTAACCTGATGCTGGAGAAAATAATACGAGCTGCAGAGCTAAATTGAGAAGGTACAATCTTCTATAAGAGTGTACAGCTACTGGCGTACGCCGATGATATCGATATCATCGGAAGCAACACCCGCGCCGCTAGTTCTGCTTTTTCCAGACTGGATAAGGAAGCGAAGCGTATGGGTCTGGTGGTGAACGAGGATAAGACGAAATATCTCCTGTCGTCAAACAAACAGTCAGCGCATTCGCGTCTTGGCTCCCATGTCACTGTTGACAGTCATAACTTTGAAGTTGTAGATAATTTCGTCTACCTGGGAACCAGCATTAACACCAATGTCAGCCTGGAAATCCAACGCAGAATCACTCTTGCCAACAGGTGCTACTATGGACTAAGTAGGCAATTGAAAAGTAAAGTCCTCTCTCGACGAATAAAAACCAAACTCTACAAGTCTCTCATCATTCCCGTCCTACTTTACGGTGCAGAAGCGTGGACGATGTCAACATCCGATGAGACGGCACTAGGAGTTTTCGAGAGAAAGGTTTTGCGGAAGATTTATGGTCCCTTAAGAATTGGCAACGGCGAATACCGCAGACGATGGAACGATGAGCTGTATGTGTTATTCGACGACATAGACATAGTCCAGCGAATAAAAAAACAGCGGCTACGCTGGCTAGGTCATGTTGTCCGAATGGATGAAAGTGCTCCAGCTCTGAAAATATACGATGCAGTACCCGCTGGTGGAAGCAGAGGAAGAGGGAGACCTCTACTCCGATGGAAGGACCAGGTGGAGAGGGACCTGGCTTCGCTTGGAATAACCAATTGGTGCCAAACTGCCAGAAGGACGGATGCGTGGCGCGCTGTTTTGGACTCGGTTATAACCGCGTAAGCGGTGTCTACGCCAGTCAAGAAGAAGACAATCGTGCGGCATAGACCTGCTCGCTCAAGTGGCAAATACAGACTAGTCTGTTCTACATATCATATATTCTCCGAGTCAATATTTACCGAAAATTTAACAAAAAATTATTTTTTTTTGTTAACAATATGTCAAAAATCCAAATTTTTTAATCTTTTTTCATTCGTTAACTAAGTTTACCCATTTACTATCGAAATATTTTTGATTTATTGGATTTAGAGCAACCAATAATAAGTTATGATGTCCACGGCAAGAACTTTTTTTTGGACACATCATGGGTACCAACGGCTGAGTTTTCGGAATTTGTAAATAAAAATTTCACAAAATACTATTTAAATACGTATCTTTATGTGCTGAATTAGTTAAATGAAATTTATTATTGTAAATATTACAAAAATTGTACTAAAATACTCTTGTTTTCAACCTTTGAAAACCACCTAACCCCTTATTGGCATACATATGAAACTCCTAAAGGAGAGAATTAAATAAAAATGTAAAAATTGCTCGTACCAAAACCGTTGCATTCGTTTTTTTACTTCTCATTTTCGGCGCATACCGAAATTACAATTTTCTCTTCTAATGCCCTGTCCGTTCACTTCAAAAATTGCAAAAAAAGTATGTATGAACAACTTGTCGCTTAAGTGTATAGTGAACTGACATGCGACCCGTTATGCATAAAAGTCTGCAAGTGTATTTGCCGCTTCAACCAGACTGAATATTTTTGATCGTTGATTCACTTCCCAGTAAAAAATCCGACCATCCAAAGATTAATCTTATAGTATGTTTACATATGAAAATAATTTCGTTCTAAGCTCGTTCAATAATCTAACCGTTTACATATAGCCAAATGAGATTATCAATTGACAAATGTGTTGTATTTGTTGTTGTATTACACATCTTTCTCTCGCTGTCGGCCATTTTTGTTTACATTTTGATTTGACATTTCTCCTCTTCTTCGCAAAATTATCGATAAAACTACGAATAACACCGAAAATCTAGTTGTATAAAACGAGATAATTTTATAATCTTGGATTATTAAGAGGGTAATTTTGTATGAGAAACCTCGTTTCTTAATTACAGATTATCGAGTTAAGCTCGTAAATGGAGATAATCTCGTAATCTATCATGAAATATAAAAAACTCGGACCTTACCGAAAAACAAAAGTCAGCTCTTCTGCTAATGAAAGCTCTTACATCGGGAGGCTTTGATGGACCAATATACTCAATTTTCAGCAGTGTTTCTTTAGATGGTGGAACTTCATAATAACTTTTTATATATATTCGCGACACTTGATTCACATTCGCGTTTATAGAACATAAAAGAATTTCACAACAATTAACAGTTATGATTATCTCATTTTGTGAGAGGTGGTGCTCATCTCTGACCATAACTATCAATTGAATTTTGATTTTCCCTGTAAACATAAACATTTGTTTGTTGATTTTTTAATTTATTTGATTTATTTGGCACTTTCGCATTGAAAACAAAACCTACAATGCTGCTATGCAAAGTGTATTCAACAAAGTGAACTAAATATTTGACATACCCGTTTTTGACAATAAATTAGTAAACAATTCATGTATTTCTTTACATTAACCCGTCTTTTTTCTCTTGAACAATATAATATATATTGATAAAATTGTTTGCAATTTGTCAGTTGGAGCACAAAAATTAGTAAATTGCTTCCATGAGTTGTTTTGCATAAGCAGAAAGTATTTGGCATTTTCTTTTATTCCTTTAAAAAATTTTTTTTTGGTTTGAAATTTGTACACTTTTGAATTTCAAAATTTGAATTTTTCAATATATGTAAGGGTTAAATCAATGGCAACAAACATGCCAAATTCGGGTAAAAAAAATGAAATGTCATATACTTAGTTCACTTTGTTGAATACACTTTGCTGCTATGAAACCAATAATCGACTATTGTTAATATTGTTACGGTTACGACTATAGTTATTGATATGACGTTATGTTATAGCACGTTTAATACAGCCTTAATTCAAAATTAATAAACTATTCTTATATAAATTAATTCTGCTTATTTTGCTTGTTAACTTAAGTGAATTAATCTTCTTTACGTGCCTATATTTCTCTTCACTCTCTCCTATTTATATATGATACAAATACAAAAACACAAATTTTTAGCTTTTCCTGGTAAACGATGCATTTATATGGAAAATTAGTACATACTTATTTCGTGTTTAGTGAGTGATTTCACATAACGGACGCTTAGGGCTGACCCCACGCATTTAAAGGTTAAATATTATAATAAGAGTATGGTCGAATAAGCCCTTAAAGTATTATAAACTTAGTGCACGTATAACGAACGAAATTCTTTCAAAGAATGCCGATCATTGCCTACTCCAGGTAAAATCTACAAGAGCGGGGAATATCAATAAAACATTAAACACTGATTCCGACGTAATATCGTTATAATTTGTAGATTATCCGAAATTACTGCATGTCGGTGTGATTTTGGTGCAAATTCTGAATATGTCTTTCTGCTCTATTTTGTCTATTGTTTTGAAAAGGCATATGTCACTCTGTGGTTAGCAGAGCCCTCTGTAGTAGTTTTTTATTTAATTTGAAATTGTTTTTTCTTTTTATTTATTTAATTGTATGAGGTATTTACATTTATAAATTAGTTTGGCGATTTAAATTTTTAATAATTATTATAGATTAATTTTTATACTCTCGCAACAAAGTTGCTAAAGAGAGTATTATAGTTTTGTTCACATAACGGTTGTTTGTGTCACCAAGAAATAAAAGAGTTAGATATGGGGTTATATATATATATAATTGATCAGGATGACGAGTGCAGTTGAAATTCGGATGTCTGTCCGTCCGTTTGTCCGTGGAAGCGATAACTTGAGTTAAAATTGAGATATCTTAATGAAACGAAAAAGGGCAAAATCGGACCATTGTCACGCCCACAAAATGGCTAAAACCAGAAACACATAAAGTGTCATAACTAAGCCATAAATAAAGTTATAAAAGTGAAATTTGGATTAAAGGATCGCACTAGGAAGGGGCATATTTGGATGTAATTTTTTTCGGAAAAGTAGGCGTGGCCCGCCCCCAAATCGGTTATTTGTGTATATCTTGCAAACCAATGAAGCTATATAAACCAAAATTTCTGCAGTCGATTCTCTTACGTACCCCACTTATGGGTCAAAAACCATATCTCAGGAACTACTCGACAGATTTCAATGAATTTATAATATTTGGTATATAATATTTTCTAGAAACCCTGATAACACGGATAAAAAATGGGCGAAATCGGTTCACAACCACGACTACTTTCCTTATAACTCAATTTTGAATTCTATTATAATGTATACATAAGAATCCAATGAAGATAGCGGAATAAAACTTTACACAAATAGTGTATATCATCTCTGGCTTCATTTGTGAAAAATTTGTCGAAAACGCACTATAACTTTTCAAGGCCCAGATATCGAACATAAAACTCATTGAACTCAGCGCCTAAGGGTAAATTTTAACCGAAAATATGGGTAATTCTCTCAGATAATTTAATGTAATTCAGAGGAAATCGTTTTCTTCTAATAGTGTGTCTCTGTTACAAAAATTATTAAAATCGGGTCACAACATCTCCTAGATCCCATATATGTACATAATTATTGTAATTTTTTTGGGAAAGTGGCCCCGCACCCAAATCGGTTGTTTGTGTATATCTCGCAAACCAAGAAGCTATATAAACCAAACCTTCTGCAGTCGATTCTCTTACTACCCCACCACACACCATGAAAATAGTTGAAATCGGATAATGACCACGCCCACCTCCCATACAAAGGTAATGTTGAATATTACTAAAAGTAAGATAACTCACTAACAAAAAACGTCAGAAACACTAAATTTTACAGAAGAAAAAGCAGCAGTAAGCTGCACTCACACTTTTTTACAAAATGGAAAATGGGCGTGACATCGCCCACTTATGGGTCAAAAACCATATCTCAGGAACTACTCGACAGATTTCAAAGAAATTCGGTATATAATATTTTATGAAACCCTGACAACACGGATAAAATATAGGCGAAATCGGTTTACAACCACGACTACTTTCCTTATAACTCAATTTTGAATTCTATCTGATTCCTTTACTTTATAATGTATACATAAGAAACCAATGAAGATAACGTTCGCAATAGCACTAAATTCATTATTTTAAATGTAAAATATTGTTAAATTAGCAGCTACATACGATTGAATGTACGAATATATGTAACAATCATAATATTAGTAGTGAACTTTGATTTATATTGTATAGCAACACAAAAAAAAACAATACTTAAAACTTTTGCGAAATTGTAAATTATAAAAATTTAATAATTAATCTTAAATTTTTATGTAAAATATGTAAATTTTGTTAATGTATAAATGATTGCAGCAAAAACGTTTGTAAAAATAAAAGTCTACTGAAATGCTAATATTTAAAAATTTATCTATAATTATTATTAAAAATGTAAAATACCATACTAATTTATAAATCTAAATACCTCATACAATTAAATAAATAAAGATAAAAATAAAACAATTTAAATTTTTAATGAAAAAGTAAGTGACCTATAGAATGAAACCATGGAGACCAATGAACCAAATTTAAGTAACGAAACGGTGACCCAACAAATGACCAATACCTGTGACTAAGGGGTGACCCTGAAAATGATAAATTGAAGAATCTCCACTGATAGATGGCTGATTAAATAAAAAACTATTATAGAGGGCTCTGCTAACCACAGAGTGACATAGGCCTTTCCAAAACAATGAAAAATTATGCAGGATTTGCACCAAAATCAATGAGAGAGAGCGAGCAAGATAATCGCACCGACATGCCGTAAAAGGGGAGAAATGGTAACTTTTTTCCTGCTGCTAGAACAAGAGAGACCAATAAAATAATACAAGCTTTTTTTACTGGTAACCAATACACCATAAGATAAGTAACTCTACTCGTCTTGCAGGGCAGCGTTCGTTATCAAACACTAGTTTTCGCATTTTGCCTAAAAATTGTATACGTTGTTTCAAAGCTGCCAAGATTGCTATCCAATTTCTGTCGTTAAGTTTATGGAACGTTGCGTATTTTGAAAACTTATCTATTGTTGTGAGATACACGATGTTCCTGTACGGAAACCAAATATCTATGTGAACTATGTCGATGAAATACTTTGGGGATTCTGTTATTTGATAAGGATGTTTAATTGGATTTCCGTCGTCTTTTGCTATTTTGTTATCTTCTTGAATACTATGAACTGTCCCGTCTGTGGACCAAGTCTCTACATGTCCTCAGAGAATGTAAAATATAGAGAAGGTCCAATTGCGGACCAGCGTGTGAATTGTCAAAAACTAACAAAATCATATGAGTGAGTTTCTCCACAGCCGACTCGGAAGGAGAAATATGCTCAGAACATTTATATTAAAGCATTTACATATTAGGTCTACAACTTTGCTTCCGCCGTTTTTTTGTAAATTTCAGTTTTTTTTGTAAAAAACGGTTACAAATGTCGATGAGCCTTAGCCGCACTTTTCTTGGAATTAAAAAAGAAAAGCAAAATTTCATGCAAATGTCGAGAATTCGGCTCAAAAAGTGACATTTTCAGTTGAGAATAAGTTTGGGATGCAAACAGATCTCTACAAATATTTTGTTGGGATAATGTTGACACAAATGTCCAAGATCGATATAAAATGATTTAATCGACCAGTGCTTGACCCTAGAGACATTCCCGCAAACGTCGAGAATTCGGCTCAAAAAGTGACATTTTCAGTTGAGAATAAGTTTGGGACACAAACAGATCTCTACAAATATTTTGTTGGGATAATGTTGACACAAATGTCCAAGATCGATATAAAACGATTTAATCGACCAGTGCTTGACCCTAGAGACATTCCCGCAAACGTCGAGAATTCGGCTCAAAAAGTGACATTTTCAGTTGAGAATAAGTTTAGGATGCAAACAGATCTCTACAAATATTTTGTTGTTTTAATCGACCAGTGCTTGACCCTAGAGACATCTATCGGAAAACGGTAGAAGCAAAGTTGTAGACCTAATACATACATATATGCAATCATACATCCCTGCAAGACGAGTAGAGTTACTTATCTTATGGTGTATTGGTTACCAGTAAAAAAAGCTTGTATTATTTTACTGGTTCTCTTGTTCTAGCAGCAGGAAAAAAGTTACCATTTCTCCTCTTTTACGGCATGTCGGTGTAATTATCTTGCTCGCTCTCTCTCATTGATTATGGTGCAAATCCTGCATATGTCTTTCTGCTCTAAATTTTCATTGGTTTGGAAAGGCATATGCCAGTATGTAGTAGTTTTTTATTTAATCAGAGATTGTTCGATTTATCATTTTCAGGGTCACCGCTTAGTCACAGGTATTGGTCATTTGTTGGGTCACCGTTACTTAAATTTGGTTCATTGGCCTCCATGGTTTCATTCTATAGGTCACCTAATTTTTCATTTAAAAATTAAAAATTGAAATTGTTTTATTTTTAATAATTATTATAGAATAATTTTTAAATATTAGCATTTCAGTACAAAGTTAACTTTCATTTTTACAAACGTTTTTGCGACTATAATTTATACATTGGCAAAATATACATATTAATTTAGTATTAATTATTAAATTTTTATAATTTACAATTTCTCAAAAGTTTTAAGTATTGTTTTTTTGTGTTGTAATACAATACAAATTAAATTTCACTACTATTATGATTGTTACAAAACTCGAACATTTATTTGTATATAGATGCTAATTTAACAATATTTCACATTTAGATTAATAAATTTAGTGCTATTGCGAACGTTCAAAATAAATTAACAATCATAATATTGAAAATGATAAATTGTAAGTTTAGCATAGTCAAATCAGAAGCAGGATAAACAACTTCTGCGTTTTTTGTTTTTCGAGCTCTGTTATTATGTTAATATCCATTGTGTAGATCCAAGGGCAATATAGGAGACTCTGTGTTTAGCACTTCGAAAATAAGTAGTGAAACTGCTACTCCAAAAAGTGTAATTTGTTGTACATCATCCGATACCTGAAAAATATGTATAGTTGGTTAGAAATAATTAAAATATCTATATTCGTAGAACAAACCTTGTTATTTGCCGGTTGCGTTGTGCGATTTTTACTTTTGTTGTGAATTTACTATGTATTATTTGTTGTTGCTGCTACACTTGTTAAACCATGTGGCGATTATCCACCAATATTATAAGCATGGGATTATTAATTAATACTTTTTTAAATAATAAGAATATCAAAATTATTGTTTTAATTTTGTTTTGGAATTAAATTCGTTTCAATAATACCTGTTGCTGTAGCACATTTTGTGCTGTATTTCTAGGTGCATGATTTTTGTTACTTCCTAACACAAAGGACTACGAGTGCTGCTTCCATCATACGTCGAATTCTAATTCGAATTTGTATTGTACTGGTAGGATTCCCCGCACCTATACCAAGTATAGCTACCTTCCTATAAGGAAGTATATGGGTGGTATCCAGCTTAAGCTTTAGTTTTTCTTCCGACGTTTGCAAATATCTGAAAAGGATAATAAAAAGATAAATGTATATTCTAACAAAAGATTTTATGTTTAGTATATACATACAGTAGTTTTCCGAAATAACGAATATTCGTTTTAACGAAAACCGCTTATAACGAACAAGCAAATTTGTTACATTGAGTACGAACATCGGGGATTTGTAAGTACTCGATTTAACGAACAACACGAAGAGGACATATGTAGAAAGAGTTAAAAATCAAAAATATCGTGGTAAAAGTAGAATTACAAATATAATTCGAAACAAGTAAGGAAAGGCTAAGTTCGGGTGCAACCGAACATTTTATACTCTCGCAATTTATTGCTATATTTTTATTAAGAAAACACACTGATACCTGAGAGATTTACCGAAATTTGCGGTGAAAAGTTACCAATGGGCACTGAGTTCTTCATATTCGATATCCGGGGCATTGAAAAGCTATAGTCCGATTTCGACAATTTTTTCACAAGTGATGCCACAGATCATATACAGTATTTGTGTAAAGTTTTATTTCGCTATCTTCATTGGTTCCTTATGTATACATTATAAAGTGAAGGAATAAGATGGAATTCAAAATTGAGTTATATGGAAAGTTGTGTTGGTTGTGAACCGATTTCATCCATTTTCTACACGTGTCATCAGGGTGTCAAGAAAATATTATATACCGAATTTCATTCGAATCGGTCGAGTAGTTCCTGAGATATGGTTTTTGACCCATAAGTGGGCGATGCCACGCCCATTTTCCATTTTGTAAAAAAAAACTGAGTGCAGCTTCCTTCTGCTATTATTTCTGTGAAATTTAGTGTTTCTGATGTTTTTCGTTAGTGAGTTAACCCACTTTTAGTAATTTTCAACCAAGCATTTGTATGGGAGGTGGGCGTGGTTATTATCCGATTTCAACTATTTTCATGATGTGTGGTGGGGTACGTAAGAGAACCGACTGCAGAAAGTTTGGTTTAAATAGCTTTATTGGTTTGCGAGTTATATATAAATAACCGATTTGTGGGCGGGGCCACGCCCACTTCCCCAAAAAAAACTACACCCAAGTATGCCCCTTCCTAGTGAGATCCTTTATTCCAAATTTTACTTTTATAACTTTATTTATGGCTTAGTTATGACACTTTATGTGTTTTTGGTTTTCGCCATTTGGGCGTGGCAATGGTCCGATTTCGGCCATTTTTGATCACTTTGGTATATATGACTATATCTAACTCGTCTAGTTTTAGGTGTTACAAACAACCGTTATGTGAACAAAACTATTATACTCTCGTAGCAATTTTGTTGAAAAAACCACTGTATATAAGGTTTCATATTATCAACACACCCATCTGCCTAAAGTGGTCTAGCCCTTGTTCTGCTTCTCTTTTTAGGTTTGCATGTACGCACCAGATGTGCGTTGCCGCTCGCTTTGCCTTCCGAGACCATTTTCTGCAGTTATATTCCTTTAAAATACACTGCAGCATCCAGTCAACCATAGTACCGCTCTGTAAAGAGAAAACTTACTATAAATATAAAATAATATCAGTAACAAATTATTAATACGCACTAACATCCACTCACTTCAAATTTTCTTTTCATATGAATGGCGGCCATGGCGGAGATTTTGATCAGCTCATTGTAGTACGTGTATCTCTCTCTTAAGCGGTAAATACACTTGCAGACTTGTCTGTACTACATGTCATATATGGCATACCGTCGCATCGTGTAAAGCCAGGTCTGTACGCCAAATTTTAGGTCTGCATGCAAGTATGCACAAAATTGAAATGTTTCAATTTTTCTGCTCGTCGTTGCGACGGGTAGCAAAGTGTATTGTGTGATACGCAGACCCATCTTATTCTTGCTTCATTTTTGCAGTGGAAGGTTGTGTACGCATCATGGCGCGACACGATATTTCGAAAATTTATGAAGCGATTTTGTTAAAATTTTGCACACTTTGCAATAACATTATGTAGTCAATGAACGAAGGATTATATATATTTTTTTATTACAAATATTTTTTTGAGCCAAAATATGCCGAAAATTTTAGTTTTTTTTTGTTAAAAATCTGTAAAAAATTTAAATTTTAAAATAATTTTTTTCCTTCAATCATTAACTAGAATTATCCATTTACTGTCGAAATATTTTTGGTTTTTTGATTTTAATAATGAGTTATAATGTCCACGGCAAGAGCCTTTTTTGGACACATGATCGGAGGTGAAGTACCAACGGCTGAGTTTTCGAAAATTTTCTATAAAAATTTAAATAAAACAACCCTTAAAGGCTTATGAAACTCCTACAGGAGAGAATTCATTAACATCTCTACAAATATGTTCGCACCAAAAGCTTTGCATTCGTATTTTTGCTTTTCATTTTCAGCGCATCCCGAAATAACAAACAGCGCCACAATTGCATCATCCGATGCCATAACGTCCGCTCACTTCAAAGATTGCAACGAAATGATGTATGAACAACTTGTCGCATAAGTGTACAGTGAACTGACTTGCGACCCAGTATGCATACAAGTGTGCAAGTGTATTCACTGCATAAGTGTACAGTGAACTGACTTGCGACCCAGTATGCATACAAGTCTGCAAGTGTATTCACTGCTTTATACATATAAAAATTAGGGTTATGCATGTTGCCATTCTAACTACCGAGATTGCCATTTAACTACAAAAAGTTACTATTGTGTATGTGTTGGTAAAAGCTGAAAAACTTTGCATGTGTAGTGGTGTATGAGTTATATTATGTTCCCACAGACGCTAATCACCGAGGTTTAGGCTGTTGAGACGTTTAACTCACTAAACCGCTGGATTTAACAAGATTTCGCCATACAAAAATGACACTTCATAATCACTTTACCGAAGCGATTTGAAGCTGAACTACTCTAAATCACCCTATGCGACTCTGCTTTTGCGCCATCTGTTGGTCACATTTGTTTAATCGCAGCTGATTTTGACACTACAAACTGTCAAAGTGAAAAAAAAAGCACACAATTTGAAAAGAAGAGAAAATAACAGACAAATGTTCAAATCAAAAAACAAAAAAGTGCAAATAAATATAAATAAAATTATAAAATAAAACAAAATAATGGCACAATGCATGAAAAAGAAACATGTGGTTTGGAGTGAGGCTGCCGAGGCCGATTTAATTCAGCTGTGGCAAGAAAAAATGCCACAGCTTTGTTCTGCTAGGAAGAACAGCCACATATATGAAGAGATGTCCAGTGCCATGAAATAAAAATAAAATTACATAATTCTACAAAGGCTATCCAAGCCTTTGCCAACGCGTCTAAACCTTGCCTTTAAATGACCGAAAGCATTCTCCACCACTCTTCGACATTTCGAGAGAACATAGTTAAATTTTTTATTATCCAAAGGTTGGTTTACACAAAAAGGATAGGGTTTCATCAAATGTTCATCTAGCTTGAACGCAGAGTCGCGCAATAAAACTGCTGGAACATTAATTGACGAAATTTGTCTACTCATGTCTTTAAATAAACTAGATTGTGCCAACTGGCTTTTTAAAGATGAACTCTCAAATATTGAAGAGTCATTACAACGGCCTGGACTACCAACGTTGATGTATATAAAGCGGCATCTGTAACATTAAAGAAATACATTAGGTGTTAAAAGAGCTTCATGAAAAAACTTACCTTGCATCTACTAAAGCCAAAAGAACTGTGGAATACCAGCCTTTGTTATTGTAGTAGTCAACAGCATCTTCTGCTGCTGGGCGAACTTCTATATGACAACCATCTAAAACTTAAAAATATATAAAAAGTCCATCGGAAAAAATTTAACCTATTACCTATAGCTCCTAACACTTGATGGAAACCCAATGACTCAAAACCATTTATATACTCCCGCACTTGAAATTCGTTCATTGGGAATTTCTTCAAATACAATGGCCACAAACATCGCCAGACTTCATGGCAGAACTCAATTAGAATGGAGCAGACAGTGCTTTTACCAATTCCGAACATATTTCCAATTGTTCGGTATTCCGCAGAAGAGCCAAGAGTATATAAAGCAATAGGAATGCGTTTTTCTAATTGAATTGTTTTCCGGTAGTTAGTGGTTTTCTTCTCCAAGCCTTTCAACATAATGCAAAATTTATTGAATGATTTGCGCTTCATTCGGAAGTTGCTTTTAAAGAATGCATCTGAATTCACCTGGCAATCGACTTCCCAAAACATTTGGCCACGAGTCTGCATTATATACACATTATAATTAAACGAATTACATTATAATATATACACATGTATGTATGTACATTCATCCAATAGTCCTTGTTGAATTTGCTCCATGTAGACTACTCATTTTGAGTATTATGTGTGCATGCAACAAACGTTTCATTGCTAGGCGGTTCAAATCAAACAATTCCTCAATTATTTCCATTGAGTGGAGAATATTTATAAAAAAAGACAATTTTTATAACAAAGTACGACATTACAATATTTTCCTCTAATAAATATGAATGTCAAAAACAGCTGATTCGTAAATCTCCAACGGCAGTGAGAACAGGGTACTTTTGTTAAGCGTTTAAATGTAATCTAATCACTTCAATTTTTCTGTGGGAACATAATATTAGCTCCGTCTTGTAGGGATATGTGCTGATATGATAATTATTTATGAATGCATCCACAATTGACAACAATTCAAATTAGTTATGCGACTTCAGAGGCATATTTGTAGTAAAAACCAAACTAAGTTACAAACTTGTATGTAATGTTATATAATAATAAACTTTCATAAATATTTTTTTTTATTTCCTACAATACTAAAATTTACTTCATATTTCATAACTTGCTTATACATTTGTATATCCATATGCAAAAGCACTTACCCTGCCAGCCAAAGGTGGTGAAAAAACTGGTTCAACCGAAGCTTTTCAAACCCCCAAAAGTCGTAAAAAAAGTAGTGAGTTTGCCATAGGCCAGTATAGCTGCTTGTGCATTTTTATACTCTCGCAACAAAAGTTGCTAAGAGAGTATAATAGTTTTGTTCACATAACGGTTGTTTGTAAGTCTAAACGAGTTATTTATAGGGTTATATATATCAAAATGATTAGGATGACGAGACGAGTTGAAATCCGAATGTCTGTCTGTCCGGCCGTCTTTCCGTCTGTCCGTGCAACGGATAACTTGAGTAAAAATTGAGATATCTTAACGAAACTTGGAACACGTATTCTCTGGCACTCTGAGGAGGTTTCCTTCATCAGGAACTACTCGACCGATTCGAATGAAATTCGGTATATAATATTATCTTGACACCCTGATGACACGTGTAGAAAATGGACGAAATCGGTTCACAACCACGACAACTTCCCATATAATTCATTTTTGAATTTCATCTAATTCACTTTATAATATATACATAAGGAACCAATGAAGGTAGCGAAATAAAACTTTACACAAATACTGTATATGATCTGTGGCATCACTTGTGAAAAAATTGTCGAAATCAGACTGTAACTTTTCAATGCCCCGGATATCGAATATGAAGAACTCATTGCCCCTAGGTAACTTTTCACCGAAAATTTCGGTAAATCTCTCAGGGATCTTAATTTAATGCAGAGGAAATATTTTTCTTCTAATAGTATGTCTCTGCACCAGAAAAGGTTAAAATCGGGTCATAACTTCGCTTACATCATTCACATGTTCGTATACATGTGTTCCAGAGAACGTATAATATAGAGAAGGTTCAATAGCGGACAAGCGTGTGAATCAGGGGCGAACGCAGGGGGGGTTTTGGGGTGTTACATTAGTCACTAACAGCGTTGCCGTTTTGATACAATTGTATCTTTTTTGATACTTTTTTTTTAATTTTGTGATTTGATACTTTTTTTTTCACAAACGACCTTTTTTGATACTTTTCTGCTGATAGAATTTAATTTTTTGAAACTATGAAAATGTTAAACTAAAAACAAACCTATTGTATCTGGATAGTATTAAAAAGTTGTGGGAATGTAGGCCAATTAAAAAACCCAGAAAAATATGAACTGGACAGAGACATTTTTTTAATTTGCTTCAAAGTAATGAGTTTGCTTTATAACTCTGTGGCTGCTGAACTGTTTTTTTTTAGATTTAAGGGGAATTGTGAGTCGAAATTGGACTTCTGTTGAAAAGTAGTTCTGAACTGAAAAGTCACCAATAAGGTCTATTATTTTTTTTTAGAGTTTATTGTTAATCATAATACAGGAAAAATAAAAACTCATTTATTATGACTTTCAGTTTTCGTTCCATGAGCAAACTGTTGTGAAATAAATTTAAATTAAAACAAGTAGGGAAAGGCTAAGTTCGGGTGTAACCGAACATTTTATACTCTCGCAATTTATTGAAGAAATTTTATTAAGATAACGCACAAATTTACCCATAAATTCGGCATAAAGTTTAATAGAATAACGAAAATCGTCATATATAGATATGAGGGCTGAGGTAATTCCTGAACCGATTTCATTCAATTTCACCAGCAAGGGACACTATATCCAATACTATACGCTCACTTAATTTTGCTAAGATATATCACATATTAACCAATACATATATGCGTAATAAAGCCCAACGAATTTTTGAAAAACCCATAATAAGCTATATGGGAGCTAGGGGATGATATTTTTGAAAAACCTATAATTATGTATATGGGAGCTAGGAGATGTTGTGACCCGATTTTAATAATTTTTGGAACAGAGACACACTATTGGAAGAAAACAATTTCCTCTGAATTACATTAAATTAGCTGAGAGATTTACCCATATTTTCGGTTAAAATTTAACCTTGGGCGCTGAGTTCAACATGTTCGATATCTGGGGCCTTGACATGTTATAGTCCGTTTTCGACAATTTTTTCACAAGTGATGCCACTAATCATATACTGTATTTGTGTAAAGTTTTATTTCGCTATCATCATTGGTTCCTAATGTATATATTATAAAGTGAAGGATTCAGATGGAATTCAAAATTGAGTTATAAAGAAAGTAGTCGTGGTTGTGAACCGATTTCATCCATTTTCCACACATGTCATCAGGGTGTCAATAAAATATTATATACCGAATTTCATTGAAATCTGTCGAGCAGTTCCTGAGATATGGGTTTTGACCCATAAGTGGGCGATGCCACGCCCATTTTCCAATTTGTAAAAAGATCTGAGTGCAGCTTCCTTCTGCTATCATTTCTGTGAAATTTTGTGTTTCTGACGTTTCTCGTTAGTGAGTTAACCGTCTTTTAGTCATTTTTAACCTAACCTTTGTATGGGAGGTGGGCGTGGTTATTATCCGATTTCTTTCATTTTTGGACTGTATAAGGAAACGGCTAAAAGAAACGACTGCAGAAAGTTTCGTTTATATAGCTTTATTGGTTTGAAAGATATATACAAAAAACATATTTGGGGGCGGGGTCACGCCCACTTTTCCAAAAAAATTACATTCAAATGTGCCCCTCCCTAATGTGATCCTATGTTCCAAATTTTATTTTCATAACTTTATTTATGGCTTAGTTATAGCTCTTTATGTGTTTTTGGTTATCGCCATTTTGTGGGCGTGGCAGTGGTCCGATTTTGCCCAACCGATTTTCGAAAGCAACCCTCTCACGGTCCCAAGGAACGTGTGTTCCAAGTTTCATCAAGATATCTCAATTTTTACCCAAGTTATCCGTTGCACGGACGGACGGACGGACGGACGGACGGACAGACAGACATTCGGACTCGTCTCGTCACCCTGATCATTTTGATATATATAACCCTATATCTAACTCGTTTAGTTTTATGACTTACAAACAACCGTTAGGTGAACAAAACTATAATACTCTCTTTAGCAACTTTTGTTGCGAGAGTATAAAAACTGATTAGATACACAACTTTACTTATTATTTGTTTTTCAAATGAAAATTTTTAACACAACGGTTGTGCTTTTGATACTTTTTTTGCTTGGTAACATATACTTAATTTTTTAGCTCGCGACAACACTTGTCACTAATGATTAGAGAGTGAATGAGAATAGAACAAATGAATTATGTGCGTACGTGTGTTTTGCTCTTGTGCCGTTTTTGCATTTTCCTTATATTTTTGCATTCGAAGGCGAACCGGTAGAATATTACCGCAGATCAATTTATATACCGTTTTTAGATCATTTTTTGGACCAAATCAATGAACGATTTTTAAAACATCGAGAGCTGCTTTCCAAAATTGAAAACGTTTTGCCAAATAAATGCAGAAATCTTGACGTTATTGAGATGCAGGAGACTGTTCGTGTTTTAGAAAAGCAATGGTCCGCTGATGTAGAAGATCCCGATGATTTCGTTGCTGAATTTAGAATGTGGAAAATGTTAAAAATCTCTTCTTCAGATTATATTTTCTAACTAAAATTTTGAATATATTTTCAGGAACTGGTTAAATCAAACAAAGAGATACAAAACTTTTTTAGACGCGTTGAATTGTTGCGATGCAAAAATTTTCAAAACAGTGCATCGTTCCCTATATCTGTCACTTCAAGTGAACGCTCGTTTTCCTCACTTCGCAGGCTTAAAACATATTTAAGAAATAAAACTGGAGAAGCACGCCTGAACGGAATGGCTCTCTTGAATATCCATAGAGATATAGACGTGACGGAGGAATGGATTTTAAATGTTATGGCCCAAAATAAAAAAAGATTAGACTTCAATTTGTCAATAAAATAATGAAACATTGTCTTTTTACAAATTAGAAACACTTAAAATTTTATTCTTAAAATTGGGGACTGAAAGATCTCTATTTAAAAATTTAGTTATAAAATAAATCCTAATTCTAATAAAAAGACCAATTGCTACATTTGGGTCACAGTCTTCACAACACAAGAAGGGCCTAACATCTTTTAATTTAGAAAAAAGAATTTCTCCTACACCTATCTTGTGACAATTTCTGTCGAATTCCTCAACAAATTTAGTTTCTAAGTTATTAATAAATGCAACAAATTCATTAGGCGGTTTAACTAAGTTGCATTTATCGATTTGATTTTGGTGCAGGAGGATGAATTCATCAGAAAGAATTTCATCTCCTAAATAAGGCAAGGGCAGGAGGCATGTGTGCATTTTGAAAATTTTCAAATATAGATAGCCGCAGAAGTAACTAAATGCGTTTTCTTTTAAAAAATTTATTTCTAAACTACTATCTAAAGTGATGGATCTAACAATGGAGTGTTCGGGCCGTGGTAAGCCTTGAAAATCCTGCCAAGAAAGGTCGTTCAAAAGGGAATCATTGCACACATTAAGAAGAACATTGTTGCTGTGTTCTGAAATTACTGTAGCTTCGGGTTCTAAAGGCAGCTCACAGTTTCCTTTGGTTACGATATTTACGTAACGTAGGCCCCACGACTTTCTAAATAGGCTAGAGAACATGAAAGGTGCTACTCTAGTACCTCCTCTACTTCTAATCTGACCAAAAAAATGTTCTAAACTGTCCTGGCACAGTCGTCTTGTCTTTAGGTAGGGAAATCCTGAATGTGGCAGCAATCGCCACAAGCGTCTTAAACTATTTATGTTAATTATCCACCCCTTTATAAAATTAAAATTATTTGTTGTGTTGTTTCCTAACTCATCTACGACCCGGATTGTTTTTAAAACCTGTTCTGCCTCATCTAAAAACTGTTTTTGCTCTTCGGAACCTTCAAAAACTTTTTTAGTGGGTACAATAGCCTCAACAAAACTGCTATTAAAAATGTCAAATAACTTATTAAAAAAAGAAACGAATTCCGCGGTATTAATAAAGCTTACACTATTTGAGCTTAAGGCTCCGGAGCTGTAAAGGGATAACATACCAGCAGCGACCGTATTACTTAACACTTGAGACGCGAATTTAACCTTCATTTTTTGGAAGGTATTGGGGTAAATATGAGCATCGGTTAATTTATGCGCGCACCGATAACTCGACTTAGAGTCCATTTTGTAAAAATGGATTATATCGGACCAACTAATGCGACGATTTTTGAAGAAAACTTTATTTTTATTATTTTGTAAGCAGTTCCGGCTGCATTTTATCAAATGGGGGCTATCGTAAAAAAAACATATTTCCTTGCCATTAACATTAAAAAAATGCCGTGAGGCTGAAACACCTAACAAATTAGCAAAAATTTTGAAAATTAGTTCCCTGGTCGCAAAAAAAATGGCAAGGAACTAGTCCTATGTTTTGAAGTTGTGTAATGGCTTCAAGAATATATTTTTTGAGGACATCTCCTTTGCAAGAACCTCTTACAAAGAAATACGCTAATGGGTGCGACCAAGGTTCGCCACCTATACCTTGCACCATTATGGTCATTGCAGTTGTGGCTAATCTAGATGTACGATTTTCATCGCCATAATCTTCGAGACCTATCACTCTATCAAATTTCCTATCATACTGCAAATGACATTTCAGTGACATTTCATCACAAGAAACGGATACGAACTTTTGTTCAAAAGAAAATCCCCTACACCTAATTTCTAACGAGTTTATGCTGCTTTGGGTGCAACCTGGGAAACGAGGCCAATCTGTAACAAAATTATGCAAAGTGTTTTCTGAAGGAAAACTAAGCTGGTGCTTTAGGTATCGATAAGCAACTGGCGACAAGAAAAATACACCCAAAGCTATGGTTATAAAAAAATTATCATACCGCTGACTGTGATTTTTACGTTTACTATTAAAAAAACTACTCCTAATACAAGCTCCTAACTGAGGAGGAACATTGCTACAAAATAACTCAAGAGGGTCTGACTGTTCCCTAAATGAACTATTTCTTATTATTTCCCTACATCTTTCTAATTCAGCGGCCATTTGGACCAACTGAGCCTTTAAACTCCTATTCTCCTGTTCTTTTTCATTTAATTTTATTTGTAAAATCCTATTCTCTTCCCTCAATTTCTTCTTTCTATCTGTCCCTGCTGTCAGACCCCGACCTGTTTGCGCGGCCTTTTCAAAACTATTTAAATGTTCCTCCTCAAGGAATGGAAGAGGCTCTAGAACTATATCGCGATTTCCCGTTTCAAAAAGTGGAAGAAGCTGCTTCGATGCACCGGTTGCATTTGAGACAGCTTCTTCAATAGGAGCGAAATCTTCCGTACCCAACTCTATGGGTTTTTCTAATAGAGAATTAGAGGCATTAAATGTAGGCTCTACTAAATTTACGTCGGGAACGGCCCTCGGACGCAATTTTCGTTCGTGGCGCATTTTTTCGGAAAAATGACGTTCACACGCGAAAATGTGTTTAGGCGTTTTTTCGCCAACTTCTTCAAAAACACCTAAACGCTTGAGCCAACATTTACGCCTATTAAAAGGAAAAATATAATTATCGTAAGAAATAATATTTATAATAATAATAATAATGCAAAAAGAGTCAAAACACATAATTTTCCTTACACAAAAATTGTTTGTAGATATTTTCTATAATTTAAAAAATTTTAAAATATCGATATATCGAAAATTATCGAAAGTTTTTTTAAAAGTTTTTATAGACATTTACACACGTTTAATATATATACCGAACGACAATTTAAATTGGACTATTGATGGCACATCCACTATATTCAAATCATAAGCGCGCGCAGTCGTTATTTCAAAAAAACTTAATAATAAAAATTCGATATATAGAAAACTATCCAACACATTATTGAAAAAAAAACAATTTTAACACTTTATTGTCTCAAATTTATCGCACCGCAATTACTTTACACTTTATATTTATATTTGCTTTATTGGTTTATGACACTTTTTGCACTATTTTTTGCACGTTTTTTTTAATTACTTACCGTTCGAGGTCCGCTCCCACGCTGGGAAATTTAAACACCATTCCTCCCTCGCCGCAGCCAACAACACATTTTTTCCAGCTTTCTTTTGCTTTCGGCATTTTGTCTGAAAAATCTAGATAAAAATTATTAAATAAATACCTATTTATTTTACAAATATTGAAATATACTTACATGTACTAAAGCTGCGTGCTGTTTTTCTATTCTTATTCTTCTTATTTGTGACAGTTACAAATGGATGGAAAAAATGGAAAATATCTCTGTTTTCAAATTTTTTTAGCAACATTTCAATCTGGCAAATCCAGTTTCCCAATTGCGAAACGTCAAAACGTACTGATTCCAGTCAAATGTCAAAGATTGGTAGGTTTTGATGTTTGTCAATATGCTCTCACTTCCAATAAAATGAGAGTTGAACATCTCTTTATCTCTGGTGTGAATTGTCAAAATCTTACAAAACACTATGAGCCAGTCTCACCACAGCCAACGCGGAAGGAGAAATTTTAACAGCGTCACGTTAACATTGCTGAGCATTAAATGAAAAATATGCTCAGACGTTTACATTGATTGTATAGCCGCATGTTAGCCTTTTGGCTTATATATGTATGTATATTTACTGTTATATGCAATCGTATCTGCTGATATGATATTTATTTTGCGAATATGTATTAATGAATTGTACAATTTATAACATTGTACATATAGATTTGCATATGAAGTTATTTGAAGTTACTTGCATAGAAAATATTTTTAATAATATTTATATTTTAAATATATAAATATCATATTCCTTTTGTATTAACGGAAATTATATCTTTCATCAATTGAATGTTGCCTATATAATACATATGTATATCTGCACATTTTTATGTGCATGTGCCTTTAAACATCCTATTAAATGTTCAGCAAACGAGCGGACAACAATGGAAAAAACAATGCAAGGTGAGCATGTACCGAAGAGAAAAGTACAATCTTTACAGACTGGCATTGACCGCTACGTCAACATAAAAAGGAAATCAAGTCCTATCAAGACAGCGGTTAATGCCAAAAAGTTTCAACCCGCCACGCTTAATACAAATAAGCCTGGAAATTTAAATGGCAACAGATTTGCCATACTAAGCAATGGTTTGGACGACGATGCGAAGGGTGCCACCACAGTCGCGAATGCTAAGCCGCCGCCAATATATTTACGTGAGCGTAGCTCAAATGCACTTGTTGATAAACTCAGTGAAATTGTAGGTACCAACAATTTTCATATCGTGCCTTTGAAAAAAGGCAAGATTGATGAAACTAAAATACAATCCTACACTGAGAAAAGTTTTATGGATATAGTGAAATTTTTGTCAAATAACAACAAGAATTATTATTCTTATCAACTGAAGAGCTCTAAAGGCCTAGTTGTTGTTGTAAAAGGCATTGAGTCTTCGGTAGAATCAAATGATATCAAAGAAGCCCTTGAAGAATGCGGCTTTGGAATTAAAAATGTGGTAAATATCTTCAATAGAAATAAAGTACCACAATCAATGTTTAAAATTGAATTGTTGCCAAACTCTAATCCAATAAAAAAGAATGAAACACACCCAATATACAATTTAAAATATTTACTCCATCGTAGAATTACCGTTGAAGAACCTCATAAAAGAAATGGTCCGGTATAATGCACTAACTGCCAAGAGTATGGGCATACCAAATCATATTGCACTCTACGCAGTGTTTGTGTGGTATGTGGTGATTTGCACCCAACATCAAAATGCACTCTTAAAAAAGAGGATACAAATAAAAAATGCAGTAACTGTGGAGGAAATCATACTGCTAACTACAGGGGCTGCCCTGTATATAAAGACTAGAAATCAAAATTGACACTGGGAATTCAAGCTCGTCGTAACCAAATGTTGAATATCCCTCGTAACGAAAATGTAGTAATTACAGACCAGAGTTCGAAACCTGGTAATTCTAAGGATATCTTTGTCCAGGGAAGCTATGCAAATGTGGTAAAAGGCAACGCTGTGCAAATGCAACAACCGCAAAATCCACCAAGTGGAGGTATTGAAAATATGATTCTAAATCTGACTCAATGTATGACACAATTCATGTCTACGATGCAAAACATGATCCAAGATTTGATCAAATCTCAAAATCAAATGTTACAAACTTTATTATCTAAAAAATGAGTATACTAAATATTTGTATATGGAATGCCAACGGTGTAAACCAACACAAACTGGAGTTAATACGATTTCTGACTGAAAAAAACATAGATGTTATGCTGATATCAGAAACTCATTTAACAAATAAAAACAATTTCTTTATAGCGGGATATAGACTTCATGTTACAAATCATCCAGATGGAAAGGCGCACGGTGGAACAGCAGTATTGGTTAGAAATCGGCTAAACCACCATGCTTTAGAACCACATGCTACAGCGCAGCTACAAGCTACAACAATATCATTGAAAAATCGAGGTTCTGACCTCAATCTGACGGCTATATACTGTCCACCTCGTTTTAAAATTACAGACTGCGAATTTAAAGATTTTTTTGGAACGCTAGGTCCAAGATTTCTAGCTGGTGGTGATTATAATGCAAAACACATGTACTGGGGCTCACGTCTTATTAATCCGAAAGGACGACAGCTGTACTACACTATTATAAATAAGCACAATAACCTTGATATAATATCTCCTGGTAAGCCGACATACTGGCCCAGTGATAGAAACAAAATACCAGACTTAATAGATTTTGCTGTAGTCAAAAATATAGATAGAACGCTAATAACAGCAGATACATGTACAGACTTATCTTCAGATCATTCTCCTGTACTAATAAAGTTATTCGAACAGCCCATGATAGTTGAGCCAAAAGTATCTTTAACATCTTTTAAAACTAACTGGTTGAAATATAGAAAATATATCAGTAGCCACATTAATATCGATTTAAAAATAAGTACAGGAAGAGATATTGATGAAAGCGTAATGGAATTCAATGATGTAATAACAAATGCAGCTGTCTTGGCAACACCTAAAAGAAAAGTTAAGGTTTTTAGAAACATGACTAATAATGAAATAGAAAAGCTTGTAAATGAGAAAAGGCAAGCGAGACGTGAATGGCAGTTAAGTCGTTCCCCTTCAACTCTGCGTCAACTGAAATCGGCTGCACGTAAGTTAAAAAAAGCACTTAAACGCGATGAAGAATACAATACTGAAAATTATATAAAGCACCTGTGTCCAAATTCTAGCAAGAAAAACTCCCTTTGGAAAGCCCAAAAGTATTTTAAGCCTCCAGTAGATTCCAAGATGCCTATAAGACAGTCGAATGGTAATTGGGCGCGCAGTAATGAGGAAAAGGCAAATTGCTTTGCAAATCACCTTGAAAAGGTATTTCAACCCAATGTACCAAAAAACAACTTTAAGTTGCCAACTTTGCCCAATACTGCAAACGAGTCAAGCGTGTCTATTAGGACGTCTACTTATGAAATTATCAAGATCCTAAAAGAGCTAAATCCGAAAAAGTCTTCAGGACACGATAATATTACTCCAAAAATGTTAATTGAGTTGCCAAATATTGCTATATCAGTGCTCTCTTTGCTCTTTAATGCAATTCTTGGTTTCGGGTACTATCCAATTTCGTGGAAAAAGTCGCAGATCATCATGATAGATAAACCTGGAAAAGACTTAACACAACCATCTTCCTACAGACCAATAAGTCTCTTACCATGTCTTTCCAAAATATTCGAAAAAGTTTTACTATCAAAAATGTCTCCTTTCCTCCACGAAAATAATATAATACCAACCCATCAATTCGGGTTTCGTGCTAAACATGGCACAGTAGAGCAAGTGAATAGAATTACAAACGAAATCAGGAAAGCATTCGAGCACAGAGAGTACTGTTCAGCTATTTTTCTCGATGTAGCTCAGGCGTTCGATAAGGTCTGGCATGAAGGCCTTTTATAGAAAATCAAAAACGTTTTACCTTACGAATTGCATAAAACATTGGAGTCATATTTAAGAAATAGGAAATTTACGAAGAACGAGCAATAAGGGCCGGTGTACCTCAGGGCAGTGTATTAGGCCCCACTCTGTACATAATATATACAGCAGACCTTCCAATAGCTAACAACGTATTGACATCCACTTTTGCGGATGACACAGCCATAGTAAGCCGAAACAAATGCCCCATTAGAGCATCAAGAGTATTAGAGAAGCACTTAACTTGTGTCGAAGAATGGCTAGCCAACTGGCGTATAAAAATTAATGAGCAAAAATGTTACATTTTCTCTAAGGCCAGAAACATGTCGGACAATTAAAATAAACAATGTATTAGTACCCCAAGCGAGTAACTTATCTTGGGATTCACCTGGATCGAAGGCTTACGTGGCGGAAACATATAGCGAGTAAAGTAACTTGCATGAAGTTAAGAGCAGCAAATTTAAATTGGCTTCTAAACAAAAATTCTAAACTTAGCCTAGACAACAAAGTCCTGTTATACAATGCAATCATAAAACCGATTTGGATGTATGGTATTCAACTGTGGGGTACGACCTGTGCAACCAACATTGATATAATTCAGAGATTCCAATCTAAAATGCTTAGAACAATAACGGGTTCACCATGGTACATGCGTAATGAAAATATCCATAAGGATCTTGATATTCCTATGGTAAAGAAGGAAATAGAGGACAGCAGAAAGAAATATATTTCTAAACTTCGTGAACATCCAAACCCATTGGCAAACGCCTTGGTACATTCCAATCAAACTCGTTTAAAAAGAAGAGATCTACCTGCCTACTAAAGAGCAACGTTCTGCCAAAAAGCTCAAACACATTCTTGAGCTTACTTAGTTGTAAATAGATTTAAGATTTTAATACTTATTGTTAGGCTTTAAACAAAGCAGATTCAATAAATAAAGAAATATTGAAAAAAAAAAAAAAAAAATCCTATTAATGGTATTATCACTTATGCCAAACAAATATTACATACCCAAACTTACATATGTATGTATAAATATGCGTTCACTTGTAAGTTTGTTAACTTAAAAAAAATCGAAAGCATTGTTCTACAAAAACAACAAGCGTCGCAATACGAACGAGCAGCTTCACAAGTCAATACCCTGCAAAAAGTAGGACCACATTATGTACTAGGACAAGACCACGCTACGTTGTAACCAACAATAGCGACCGCAGTGTTTCAAACATATGGAAAAAATATAGTTACATCAACATTGATATGTCATTGGACATGACCATATCTGGTCTCAAGCTGCATAATATAGGATCACACAACAAACTAGTGATAAGCGATATTGCTATTTTGGAATCACTGTGATTTCAGTGATTGCTATTTTTAAATCACTGTGATTTTATATGGCTATTGCGATCACAACAAAAAAAAAAAGAATTTATGAAGATTTGTACTCCGCACTTTATTTTAATTTTTTACATTTACATTTTTATTAATTTTAACAATATCCAAATTTTACCTGCTTTTGTAATCTCAAATAACTACATAATAATTTTTGGGTACATTTAACTGCTTTTATATTCACCGTACCCAAAATTATCGAAATCGTAACTAAAACTGCTACTGTGATCACTGAACAGTGATTGCTACTTTCGAACTGATATTGTTACTGAACAGTGATTGCTACTTTCGAACTGATATTATTACTGAACATTGATTGTTACTTTCGAACTGGTATTGCTACTGAACAGTGAGTGCTACTTTCGAACTGATATTATTACTGAACAGTGATTGTTACTTTCGAACTGGTATTGCTACTGAGTGACCAACACTTTCTTAAATTCACATTTTATAAAGCAAAGTCCAAATCAATCATCATTTCTGGGTTCTGATGGATTGATATCTATAATATTTACAATTGGATTACGATAACTAAAATACGATATGAAATCATTTCACTCATTGGTCATTTCTAATGCAAATTTCTCTCTGAGGAATGCCAATAATGGTTCAGCTTCTGGCAATGAGAAATTTACATTGAAATCTCCCGCAAGGAGTACCGGTTGTTCGCTATACAAACCTGCAGTTGACAACGGTTTGAATCACTATTCACTGTTTACTAATACTACAAATAGTACGTCAATATTATATAGAACACGAATTAATCTATACTAATATTATAAAGAGGAAAGGTTTGTTTTTTTGTCTCGAATAGGCTCCGAAACTACTGAACCGATTTGAAAAATTCTTTCACCGTTGGAAAGCTATACTATCCCTGAGTGACATAGGCTATATTTAGTTAAAAAAAAATAGGGTTCCTTACCAAAACTCCGATAATGTAAAAAAAAATACCAATAAACTTTCTTTAATCGCGAATGCTGCGAAAACGATTGAAGATATAACAAAGTGATGTACATACGTCGAGACATCATATCTCTAACTATTATAGTTTTGTCACAATAAACGATTTGATATAAAAAAATTAATTAAAATACCACTACTTGAAAAGGCTCTTTATTTGTACCTTAGTATTAATCCTTATCGAATTTTTTTTTTTCAATATTTCCTTATTTATTGAATCTGCTTATTTTTAAGCCTAACAACAAGTTATAAAATCCTAAATCTATTTAAAAACTAGACAAGCTCAACCAAGTGATTGAGCTGTATTTGGGTGAAACGTTGCTCTTTAGTACGCAGGCATATCCCTTCTTTTTAGGCGTGTTTGTTCGCAGGAATGTACTAAAGCATTAGCCAATGGGTTTGGGTGGTCACAGAGTTTAGATAAATATTTCAATCTGCTGTCCTCTACTTCTTTCTTTACCATAGGGATACCAAGATCTTTATGGATATTTTCATTGCGCATGTACCATGGTGAGCACGTGATTGATCTAAGCATTTTCGATTGGAACCTTTGTATTATATCAATATTAGTTGCACATGTCGTACCCCACAGTTGAATGCCATACATCCAAATCGGCTTTATGACCGCATTGTATAAAAGCACTTTGTTGTCTAAGCTAAGTTTAGAGTTTTTATTTAAAAGCCAATTTAAATTTGCAGCTCTTATCTTCATGCACGTTATTTTACTAGATATATGTTTTCTCCACGTATGCCTTCTATCTAGGCGAATACCAAGATAGGTAACTTCATTCGCTTGAGGCACTATAATATTGTTCATTTTTACTGCCGGGCACATTTTTGGTCTTAGGGAAAATGTAACATGCTTGCAATTTTGTTCATTTACATTTATACGCCAGTTTGCTAGCCATTCTTCGACAGAACTTAAGTGCTTCGCTAATATTCTTGATGCTATAATAGGGCATTTGTTAGGACTCACTAAAGCTGTGTCATCCGCAAAAATTGATGTCAAAACATTATAACAGTTGGAAGATCAGCTGTATATACATATGATGTACAGATTTGGGCCTAAAACACTGCCCTGTGGTACTCCAGCCCTTATTGAACGTTCATCAGATATAAAATCACCTACTTTTACAGCAAATTTTCTATTTTTTAAATAGGACTCCAAGGTTTTATGCAATTGGAAAGGTAAACTTTTTTTAATCTTATACAAAAGTCCTTCATGCCACACTTTATC
Source organism: Zeugodacus cucurbitae (assembly GCF_028554725.1). NCBI lineage: Eukaryota > Metazoa > Arthropoda > Insecta > Diptera > Tephritidae > Zeugodacus > Zeugodacus cucurbitae. The sequence goes on from NC_071671.1 coordinate 28,986,332, forward strand.
AAACGCCTGAGCCACATCTAGAAATATAGCAGAACAGTACTCTCTATGTTCGAATGCCTTCCTAATTTCGTTACCATGTACCATGTTTTGCACGAAACCCGAATTATTATTTCCATGAAGGAAAGGAGACATATTTGATAGTAACACTTTTTCAAATATTTGAGAAAGACAGGGTAGAAGACTGATTGGTCTGTATGAAGACGGCTGTGTCAGGTCTTTCCCCGGTTTATCTATCATGATCCCCGGTTTATCTATCATGATCTGCGACTTTTTCCATGAAATAGGATAGTATCCGAAACTAAAAATTGCATCAAAGAGCAAGGAGAGCACTGTCAAAGCAATATTTGGTAACTCAATTAGCATTTTTGGAGTAATATTATCGTGGCCTGACGATTTTGGATTAAGCTCTTTTATGATACTAACAATTTCAGTAGTTGAAGTCTTAATAGACCCAAGCGACTCGTTTGTGGTATTGTGGATGATTGGCAACTTAAAATTGTTCTTTGGGCAATTTGATTGAAATACCTTTTCTAGGTGATTTACAAAACAATTTGCCTTATCTTCGTCACTTCGTGTCCAATTACCATTTGACTGTCTTATAGACATGTTGGAATCTACCGGTGGCTTAAAAGACTTTTGGGCTTTCCAAAGAGAGTTTTGCTTTCTAGAATTTGGACACAGTTTCTTTATATAATTTTCAGTGCTGTATTCTTCCTCGCGTTTAAGCGCTTTTTTTAATTTACGTACAGCAGATTTCAGTTGAAGCTGTATCTGCCATTCGCGTCTAGCTCGCCTTTTTTCGTTCACAAGCTTTTTTTATTTCAATATTAGTCACGTTTCTAAAAACCTTAATGTTTCTTTTTGGTTTTGCCAAGACAGCTGCATTAGTTACTACATCATTAAATTCTTCTATACTGTTATCAATATCTCTTCCTGTATTTTAAATCTATGTTAATGTGGCTACTGATATATTTTCTATATTTCAACCAGTTTGTTTTATGAGTTGTTAGAGAGACTTGCGGCTCAACTATCATGGGCTGTTCGCATAACTTTATTAGTACAGGAGAATGATCAGAAGATAAGTCAGTGGTGGATTTTTGGGTTGTTGCATTTGTACAACGCTTCCTTTTAGCACATTTGCATAGCTTCCTTGGATAAGACTATTCTTATAAATATCAGGTTTCGAACTCTGGTCTGTTTTCGTTACGAGGGATATTCATCATTTGAATTCCCAGCGATAATTTTGATTTCAAGTCTTTATATACAGGGCAGCCTAGTTAGCAGTGTGATTTCCTCCACAATTACTGCATTTTTTATTTGTATCCTCTTTTTTAAGGGAACATTTTGATGTTGGGTGTAAATCACCACATACCACACAAACACTGCATAGAGTGCAATAAGACTTGGTATGCCCATACTCTTGACAGTTGGTGCATTGTACCGGACCATTTCTTTTATGAGGTTCTTCAACGGTAATTCTACGATTTAACAAATATTTTAAGTTGTATATTGGATGAGTTTCATTCCTTTTAATTGGGTTAGAGTTTGGCAGCAATTCGACTTTAAACATTGGTTGTGGTACCTTATTTCTATTGAAGATATTTACCACATTTTTAATTCCAATTGTATATATATGAAAATTGTTTGTACCTACAACTTCACTTAGTTTATCAACGAGTGCATTTGAGATCACGCAAATATATTGGCGGCGGCTTGGCATTCATCGTCGTCCAAACCATTGCTTAGTATGGCAAATCTGTTGCCATTTAAATTTCCAGGCTTATTTGTATTAACCGTGGCGGGTTGAAACTTTTTGGCATTAACCGCTGTCTTGATAGGACTTGATTTCCTTTTTATGTTGACGTAGCGGTCAATGCCAGTCTGTACAGATTGTACTTTTCTTTTTGGTACATGCTCACCTTTGCTGATACCTGCTTGGTTGATGTTGCCTGCTGATTTGTTGTTGCGTACTTACTGTTGTTTTCTACTTCTGCTGATCCCTTCTGCTGCTCGGCTGAGCGCTTCGTTGGCTCATCTTTTTCACCGTTTGATTGTTTATTTGCGAGAGCAGATTTTGCAGGCTCAACAAAGCTGAAGTAGGCGTTCAAAGAATTGCTGTTGAGGCTGCGCAGCGCTCATGTTTGTTTTTTTATTTGTTTGTTTTGTTCACTTTTATATGTTCTTTGTTATTTATTGTTATTTTAAACCGATTTGTTTTAGGTAAATTTTGTGTTTTAATTTTAATTTTCGCTTACACAATTTATTGGTTGTTTAATTGTTCTTTTGCTTTGCTTTTATTATTATTTGTTTATAAAAGTTTTCACTGAGCACATTAAACACGTCCGTACTCTTTGAAAGCTCAATCACTAAACGAAATAAACGAAAATAAATGATTTATTATTTAAGATAGCTTCAAAACCTTTATATAACTTTTTGAATTATTAGATTCTGACATTCCATTCAAAAGATATCATGAGTTAAAAATTTTGAAAAGCCGCTCGGCGGCTAACTATGCGTTGTAAAGTTGTAGGCGTCACTCGGGCACGGGGTTACGGGAAGGGGGTTAAGATCACTCGCGCGGTCGGTTCCCTACTGAATGGTCGTGTGCGGAATTAAAATAAATTGTCGCTTGATAATAATATAATATAGAAATGAATTGCTGTTCGTTTGTCCCGCAAAAAAACGAGAACGGCCAAACCGATCTGGCTAATTTTAGTCTTGAAATATTCGTGGAAAGCCAGAAAAAGATTAGAAATTGAGTAAATATGGAAAAATTGCGAGGAAGATAATTTTGAATTGAAGAGAATTTTATTCGAGTTGATAAGAAAAATATAAAAAGATAAAACAAAAAAATAATATTTTGAAGGTTGTCATTGTTGCTTTGTTAAAATATGTTTGTTATTGTTCAATTGTATAAGGTTGTGTCGATAGCCCAAAACAATTTGTAACAAATAAGGAAAGGCTAAGTTCGGGTCCAACCGAACATTTTATACTCTCGCAATTTATTGATGTAATTTTATTAAGATAACACACAATTTGACCTATATATTCGGCATAAAGTCCAATAGAAAATCATCATATATAGTATATGAGGGCTGATGTAATTCCAGAACCAATTTCACTCATTTTCACCACCAAGATTAACGGGAATAGGGGCAACTTGGCACCTGTTAGTAGGCAAACTAACTGCACATTTGGCCTTGAAAATACTCCTAAATTGCAAATGAACGAAACACCAGTCGGGAAAATCGCCAAAAATAGCGCTATAACGAAGATTTTCCAAATATTCAAGAAGTCGCTGGAGGTACTGCACAGGACTTTAAAAGATCTTGATTGTCGATGTACATTTTTGGTGGAGCAAGGATTCTGTTAGCAGGTGATTTACGCCAGACTCTTCTAATTATTCCTCGATCAACTTATACTGCGGGCTAATTGCATGCCTAAAATCATTTAATTTGTGGCGATACATAAAGAATCGCCAATTAACAACTAACATATGAGTGTTTTTGCAACAATATCAAATTGCGATTGTAGAAGCAGTTGGCAGTTGACACCTCGATGGATTAATAGCATTTCCAACAGATTTCTGTCACTTCATTGACTCGAAATATAAGTTTTCCTGAAATGAAACCTCAATATGATAACCATAAATAACTGATTGAATGGCCTATATTGGTGGTAAAGAAAAGGATATCGACCTGACCTTAATGCGACAATTTGGAATTTCGGTCCAAGAGAGTTGCTACAAACCAGGATTTCGTAGTCAATTATCCCAAACTATTGCTAGTACACTCACTTTGCAATTAAAAGTAGTGCGAGTTGTCATCATGCCCCGTAACATAAATCAACCTCGAGTAATCAATATCGTCGCTGAAGCCAAGATTGGACCAACTTAATTTAATGTATAACTTAGCCACAAAAACGTGTGGCCGGGTCTGCTAGTTAGTTAATAAACACTTTCTACAGAAATGATCCTGTGAAGTCTTAGCTTTTCAGAGAGCAGAGTATTTCAACCAAAAGTCACCCATAATAGTTGAGAATTCGCAGAAATGAAACAGAAACGAAAGAAAAATAATGCGCAAGCATACAAACGTATATATGCGTTCTGTACTTTTTTTTTTTTTTTTTTTTTATTTATAAAAGCTTATACAAAGTTAATACTATATGTATAACCTAAGGCATGCAGCGCTAGCTACAAAGGCTATCAGCTGTAAGTTCTGTACTTATTATATATATATACTAGGCAATTCACAATCTGGTGCAAATCTTGCATATTTGCAAATGTAAATGAGCGAGGCATATTGTTATTTTACACTAACAAAATATACAGCGAATTTGAAATTGCAAATATGCAAGACCATTTGCACCAGATTGTGAATTGCCCTACTGTACTTATTAACTGCATTATTATATATTGAAACCTTGAAATTTATTCATTAAAATCACCACTCATAAGTCGTTTTATCCGTTGTAATAATGCGCAAGCATACGATCATACATATGCGTACACATGTGAATATGTCACCAACCAAAAATTTAAACATTGTTCTCCAAAAACAAGAATTGCTCAAATAGCATAAGCATGGCAAGTGCTTTAAGTTCTCTGCTTTAAGTGCTGAACACAAAGACGACGACTCGACCCGACGTAGCGACGGCTCATCACAAATGTCGCTTTGAAGCCAGCGTCTTGAACATTTTGAGGACGGCAGCGATTTATCAAACAGCAATTTCATTGTTGCCGTACTAAAATCTTTCACTTCAATAAAATTTACATATTTAGTTTAAAGTGAAATTATTTGTATAAAAAATGTAAAAATGGTCGATTTATTTGTTTTAAATAATCGATTGTTATAATAAATGTTATATCAAAGCTATTTTACGTTTCTGCTAGCAAAATAACGTCATATTTGTTATAACTTTTAATAATTTCACATATTAGTGGCAACTACAGCTGCCCATTGTCGTCGCAAAAATTAGAAACATTTTTAATTTAGCGACAACGACAACTACAAGCCGGTTGTCGCGTAGTCGTGCTGTTGTCAAAAAATCTGTGTCCATAAAAACGCGAGTATTTTAATATTTGACAGATGTCGCTCATCGCTTGTCGTCTTCTATGTGTTGCGCACATTACTCTCATTCATTCTCTCTCTCTCTCTCGCGTTATTTGTTCAACGCTATTCCCTCTCCACTGAAGAGTTAAACAATTATCGCAACCTTTTCCGAAGTCATATAAGAAGTACAAGAATTGCTCAAATAGCATAAGCATGGCAAATGCTTTAAGTTCTCTGCTTTACTCTCATTCACTCTCTCTCTCTATCTCGCGTTAATTGTTCAACGCTATTCCCTCTCCACTGAAGCGATAAACAATTATCGCAACCTTTTCCGAAGTCGTATAAGAAGTATAAATTCAAAAATATAAACGATAATATGAGTTGACCTCTTCCCTGCGAACGTGCGACACTGATTACAAGTCTTAAAGCTCAGTTACCCATGCTTGACTCAACTCAGCTTCGAAAAATTTGGCTTGGAAAACTTAGATGCAGTTATACTTCACAAAACTTCAACTTCAGCTGTTATTATTATTGTAACGCATTTCCAAAATAAATCGTTTACTCTAAAACTCTACCCTGAGTTCGATCACTGGATTGTCAAATAAAAGTCACTATTTAATGGCTATACACTTATCTTTATTTCTAATTCAAAGGACTTAACACTTTATTACTCGTTATTCGAGTTTACAACTGCTTACTTATAACTTCTTGCACTTTACTCGGCAACTCTCTAATTAGAACTGTGTGTTGCTGCCAGTCCGGCAGCCCTTATATACCCGATTGTTAGCAAGTTATCGTCACTCGAACATTCCGGCAACTACGAATATCGATGTCTGGATAAATCTGGCAAGTTATATTTCATTGTTGATTCTAGTTTATTCTAGCGTACATGTCCGTCACACTGCCCTCCACTAAAGTCTGATCGTCCCAATTAGACATACTTCCAGAACCAAATGTTGCAAGCCGTTCTAGATGAACCACCTTCATCTTATTCCTAGGTCTTCCAATGGTTTGTATACGATACACTACATCATTGATCCGTTTAATAACCTGGTATGGTCCTTCCCAAATACATTGAAATTTAGGAGACAATCCTTTCTTCCGTTGTGGGTTATATAACAATACCCAATCTCCTTCCACAAATCCTTTGGAGTTCATTGCCTTGTCGTATTTTGCCTTCATTTTATCACTCATGATTTGCGTCCGCTGTCTCACCATAACATGATTTTCTCTCATTTCGTCTTCTAGAACACTGTTGGCTTCCCTAACATTCTTTCCACCATTTGAGTTTATTCCGAAATTTAAATCAATCGGTAACCGAAGATGATGACCAAAGATTACCTTTGCTGGAGTCTGCCCCGTTGTTTCATGTATAGCAGACCGATAAGCCATCAGGAACAAAGCTATATGGGTATCCCATTCCTTTTGGTACTTTCTTTAGATGTGCTTCCAAAGTTCGATTGAAACGTTCTACCATACCATTGGACTGTGGATTTAAGGCTGTTGTACGAGTTTTCCGTATACCCAATTTGTGGCACATTTCCTGGATTAGAGCTGATTCGAAATTCCTTCCTTGGTCAGAATGTAATTCTATTGGAACACCATACCGCGTTACCCAATTATTGATGAATACATTCGCTACTGTTTCAGCTTCTTGATTAGGAATTGGGTATACTTCTGGCCATTTGCTGAAGTAATCCATAACTACCAGAACATATTTGTTTCCCAATTTACTGGTGGGAAACGGACCGGCTACATTCATGGCAATTCGTTCAAATGGGGCACCCGAATTGTACTGCTTCATCTGGCCGTGACTCCTGGATTTCGGCCCTTTTGCTGTAATGCACTCAGCACAATTAGCAATCCACTCTGTGACTGATTGCCGACAACCAACCCAATATAATCTTTGCTTTAGTTTTTCCAAGGTTTTTGTGATTCCCATGTGCCATCCACTTGGGCCGTTATGTATCTCCTTGAGGACATCAGAAATTCTTACTTTTGGAACGATTATAAGAGCTCGGGAACTTTGTCCATCTTCGCTTTCCCATACTCGATGCACGCAGCCAGATACCAACTTTAAACTGTTCCACTGGGCCCAATATGCCTTTGCAACTGGACTCTCTGCAGCTATTTCTTCTCTCGTTGGACGCTTGTTCAGCTCCACTCCATGCATTACCAGTTACAAATCTGGATCTTCTTGCTCACATTTTCGTAATTCCTTTGGAGTCTCTCAATCCACCGTGCCAACTGTCCTTCTGGATTCTTGAATTGCAGAAGTCATTTTAATGCTGCGTGATCTGTCCTTACTCGAAATCGCTGTCCATAAAGTTATGGAAATGTTTGATGCACTTCACCAATCCCAGTAATTCTCTTCGCGTTACGCAATAATTCTTCTCTGGCTTACTTATCGAGCTGTACAAATGCCCTTCGTTGTCACTTTGTGTCCTAAATAGCTCACTTCCTTCTTGAACAGAGAACACTTCTTTGGGCTCAATTTTAAACGAGCGCTGGCTATGCGTTGAAAAACCTCTTCCAAGTTTTTGAGGTGCTCATCAAACTTTTTACCCAACACAATGATATCGTCAAGGTATACCAAACATGGCTTCCAGTGCAATCCTTTTAACACTTGATCCATAAGTCTCTCAAAAGTGGCTGGAGCGTTACATAACCCAAAAGGCATAACAGTAAATTGCCAAAGACAATCTCCAACGCTGAAAGCCGTCTTTTCTTTGTCTTCTTCGTTTACTTCCACCTGCCAATAGCCACTTTTAAAATCGAGTGTTGAAAACCAATTCGAGCCTGACAGCGAGTCTAGAGTGTCATCTATCCTAGGTAATGGATAACTGTCTTTCTTCGTGACATCATTCAAATTTCTGTAGTCAACACATGATGGTTCAATTATGCCGCTATCGCTCATTTCACGTATGGTCTGGCTTACAATTTCACATTTGGCTAATGCAACGCTGCTAGGAGCCTGGCGGATTGGTCTTGCATCTCCGGTGTTGATGAAATGTTTCAAAATTTTGGTTCTACCTGGTTTGGATTCATCTTTATCAAATATGGTGGAGTATCTTAGAAGAAGTTGTTTGGGCTTCTTTTTATGGTCTACCTCTAGTTCCCCGGTCCAAACGTTAATCTCGTTTTTACCCCCAGGATTTCCTTCAAGATGTGTTTCGCAATTTATTACGGCCTCAATCTCCTGACATTGCCCTACTATAGCTCCTTTGGGGACTGTGACTGGTGAATTGCACTCATTAAGGACTCTTACTGGAACTCTTTTGTCTTGTCGTGTCATAGCCAGGGTTTTTCCTATAAGTAAGTTTGGTATAGATTATTTTGCGCCTTCAACAACCCACAACGGGTCCGTCCCACAGTCTCCATCTACCTCTGCCCAAACAACGGCTTCTGATTTTGGTGGAATCTTCTGATTTTCTGTTACTAACACTTGTCTAACGTTGCATTTGTTATCATAACCAAACATAAGAGGCACTTCCATATTGGTATAAGTCATAATTCTCTTTTCCAAGTCTAGTTTGATCCCTTTATTAGCCAGAAAGTCTACTCCAATTATGACTTCATCGACGATATCTGCCACTATACAATTATGTAACACGGCTATCTTTCCTATAACAATTTCGCACGTTACTTCCCCGAGAACTTGAGTGTCATCTCCAGTTGCAGTGCGTAATTTTGCCCCAGCTAGTGGTCTTACTTCCTTGTTGACCAGATCCGATCGAATTATGGAATGTGTTGCGCCCGTATCCACAGTCAGTATGCGCTTTCTTCCGTCCACACACCCATTAATGGTTAACGTTGTTCGCATTTCTATTTATTTGAGAGACAGAGATTATAGGGCATTCGCTTGGGGGAGCCAGCACGCTCCCCTTTCGACTGGCTCGCTTTAGTTTAACGATTGGTTGAGAGTTGGTTGATCTTTTTCAGCTCTGCGTTTGCGTCCAACTAAATTATTGGATCGATTAGATCCCATATTGCAATTACGAGCAATATGACCACTCTTTCCGCAGTTGAAACACTTAACCACGCCATAATTTTTCTTAGGTGTTTCTCCAGCATTTTATGAATTTCTTCAAGAAATTTCTTTGTTCAGGCAGGCTTTTCTATTTCTACACGATGAGCTTTAAATGTTCTATGGCTCAGTAAGGAGGCAGTCTCGTGCGTTAGAGCAAATGATACTATTTCTGTCAGTCAAAATGAAAAGTCAATTTTGGGCATGCTATTGCGGCATAGCGCGTATTCTCGTCTCGTATACCATTAACGAAACTCTGTATTTTTATATCCTCTATGTACTCTGCCGACTTATGCGCATGGGCCAAGTGAGCTAGCCTTTCAATTTCCGTAGCAAATTCCTGCAAAGACTCACTAGTTTTCTGTTTCCTATTTTGCAGTTCTATTTGGAAAATTTGCCTCCTGTGCTCACTCCCATACCGCCTTTCTACAGCAGCCATCAACGCTTCGTAACTGCTTGACTCGCAATTGGGTATAGTTTGTAGAATTTCCGCAGCAGCCCCTTTTAAAGTCACGAACAATGCGGCAACTTTGTCTTCCGCATTCCATTTATTCGTATCTGCCGTCTTTTCAAATTGGAGTTTGAAAATCTGGAACGGAGTTGTGCCGTCAAATGATGGAGTGTTGACTTTGACAAGTCCTGTTGACACCACTGGTCGATTTAATTGTAGGTCACGGAAACGATCTTTTAGTTCTTCCACATCAGTCTTAATCTTGTCTTTCAATTCTTCCACATCAGTCTTGATCTTGTCTTGCTCTTCTGAAATTTCTGTTGACACTTCTGCTATTTGTGAAGTCACCTGTGATATACGGGCGTCCTGTTCCTTCAACTGTGCTGACGTCTGAGCTGACATTTGTGATGATAGCTCTGTTATTTGGTGGGACAACTTTGTTGTTAAGCTTGTCTCCATCTCCTTTATTTCTAATGACTGTGTCTGCAACTGTGACGACATCTGCGATGACATCTGGGACCCTGCAGACAAAATCATGTTCATGTCCATTACTCCTGACATTACTCGATTCCTCTAACAGGGATTCAAAAACAAATTCGTCCACGTTGATGTTGTCTTCTTGCCTCTCGCAAACGGGCTTGTAAATCAGCTTTCAACCCATTCGTTGCTAAGCCTCGTTGTACCAACTCCTTTTTGAGTTGTGGTATCTTTAACCATTATCTCCTAAGGAATTTTATTTGTCAATCCCACTTCTGACACCAATTGTAACGGATTTCCAAAATAAATCGTTTACTCTAAAACTCTGCCCTGAGTTCGATCACTGGATTGTCAAATAAAAGTCACTGTTCAAATAACATTGAACATGCATTCTTTTATGCCTTAGCAAATCCGAGGAGCTACATATAAAACATAAATTTGTATACATAAATAAACACATAAACATATATGCATTAATATGCAACAAGCATACATTATATGTTGCACACATACATGCAACACACATACATTTATATGATGCACGCATGCATCTATATGCAACACACATACATTTATATGAGGCACGCATGCATCTATATGCAACACGCATGCACTCAACTATTAATAAACAAACATATTTATATGTATGCACAAGATAACCTATTGGTTATAAAAATACATTTGGACAATTGCATGTGTGCATTTGAAATAACCCCTTATCGTGCAACATATAAAATATACATATAGACATACACACATACACATATAATTAGTTTCTTAAGATATATTCAAAAATTGTATTTAAGCAGTGACAAAATGAAAATAAAACTAGAATGAAATAATTTCTCAAAGGCTAGACTATCATTTATTTTCCCCCACCAGCGGTAAGAAATATTTGACACAGCTAGTCTTAATAGTCACTATATAATGGCTATCTTTATTTCTAATTCAAAGAACTTAACACTTAGTTGTGTGTTGCTGCCAGTCCGGCAGCCCTTATATACCCTATTGTTAGCAAGTTATCGTCACTCGAACATTCTGGCAACTACGAATATCGATGTCTGGATAAATCTGGCAAGTTATCGATTTCATTGTTGATTCTAGTTTATTCTAGCATACATGTCCGTCACATTATAGTTTCTGGGTAGAGTTGCCAGATGTGCAGATTTAGCTTTAAAATTAAGTTTTTTAAATTAAAATATCACCAAGATTGAAGATTTTAAAACTAGTATACAAACAAGTAAGGAAGGGCTAAGTTCGGGTATAACCGAACATTTTATACTCTCGCAATTTATTTATTTAACTTAATTAATATTATATAATACACAATTTGACCCACATATTCGTCATATACATATATTATATAAAGTCCATAGAAAGTTGGAAACCCTAATGTTAGGTTAGTAGCACCGAGGTCCTCATGTTCGATTTATGGGGCCTTGAAAACATATGGTCCGATTTTGACGATTTTTAGAATGGGGCTGCCACACTATAAACGTAGTATTTGTGTAAAGTTCTGCACCGATATCTTCACTATATATATAATGTAAAGTAAACAATTCAAATCGTCTTCAAAGTTCTGGTATATAGGAAGTAGGCGTCGTTGTAAAGCGATTTTGCCAATTTTCACAACATATTATTGGGAGGTAAGGAAACTATTACAAACCAAGTTTCATTGAAATCGGTCGAGTAGTTCCTGAGATATGGTTTTTGACCCATAAGTGGGCGACGCCACGCCCATTTTCCATTTTGTAAAAAAATCTGAGTGCAGCTTCCATCGGCCATTTCTTATGTGAAATTTAGTGTTTCTGACGTTTTTCGTTAGTGAGTTAACCCACTTTTAGTAATTTTCAACCTAACCTTTGTATGGGAGGTGGGCGCGGTTATTATCCGATTTCAACTATTTCTATGGTGTGTGGTGGGGTACGTAAGAGAATCGACTGCAGAAAGTTTATATAGCTCCATTGGTTTGTGAGATATATACAAATAACCGGTTTGGGGGCGGGGCCACGCCCACTTCCCCAAATAAATTACATCCAAATATGCCCCTTCCTAGTGCGATCCTTTATTCCAAATTTTACTGTTATAACTTTATTTATGGCTTAGTTATGACACTTTATGTGCTTTTGGTTTTCGCCATTTTGTGGGCGTGGCAGTGGACCGATTTTGCTCATTTTCGAAAGCAACCCTCTCACGGTCCCAAGGAACATGCGTTCCAAGTTTCATTAAGATATCTCAATTTTTACTGAAGTTATCGCTTGCACGGACGGACAGACGGACAGACATCCGGATTTCAACTCCACTCGTCATCCTGATCATTTATATATATATAACCCCATATCTAACTCTTTTATTTCTTGGTGACACAAACAACCGTTATGTGAACAAAACTATAATACTCTGTGCAACAGGTTGCGAGAGTATAAAAATGTTCACTATCAAAAAATCTGTGAACACGTGAAAATTTTCTGTTTGAAAGAAAATATTTTAATAAATATGTATATGAATATAGCTTTGAGCAGAATAGCACAAAATAAACGTGCTCGCGTAGTTCAGTTTTACGATATTTAGAATTGTTAAAAGACAGGTGAATAAATAATTTATTCAAATTGTATTTGAACATTTACAATCAATTTTTCATTACATAAATTCGCAAAATATTTTTTTTTCTGAACAGATCACCACAAATTCTTGCAAAGATTTGCAATAGTTATGTTTCTGTTGCAAAATTACCCTCATATTGTACCTATTTGATTTGATTTGTTTATTGCACTTAAAGTTAAACAAGTATTTACGTTATAAATAAAATAAAAGATTTTTTTATTAAACACATTAAAAAATAATTGTTGTGAAAAAGTATTTTCCTCTGAATTATCTTAATTTTTCTTTATTTGAAGATTTATTATATTATTATATTTAAAGATTAGAATTTTAACATATTTAATTTTAACCGAAAACATTCAGGCAACCTGGAATAGTGTCATAATGAGAATGAAAAGAGAAGCAGTGAGAGAGGGAGAGCAGTTCAAATGTCAACGTAACTTAGAGTTCTAAATTCAACAGACTTTCAAGTTAAGTCAAGCGTTCGGTAATCAAATACATGCAAGGTCCATTAAACGGATCTTTTATGTGACAGTTCTCAAGTCTCTCTAGGTCAAGTCAATCATGGATTACTAGAGCTTTAGACTTGAGAACAAAAATTCACAATTTGCGGCCATTCGTTGTCCGTGACAGCGAAGATTTTACAACCAACCATGAGGCACATATTTACGCACATATGCATGGAAACAAATTTACAAACATTACGCGTATGGTTCTTTCGATTTTGTTTACAATTACAAATTATGCTCGAAAGTTTATTCTTTTGGTACAGTAAAAGCTCCTTATTCGCACTTCCTTTATTCGCGTTTTCACTATTCGCGGATTATAATAGGTATCCAACTCAATATTCTTGTCAAATGGACTAATAAAAAAGTAAAATAGATCTTATTACAAGAAAATGTTAAATATTCCACTATTTTCGCAATATTTTTGAACATTTGGTAATATTTCCATAGGGCTCACATGGAACTGAACTCTTGTTCTTACCCATTTTTTAGAAAACTTTCAAAAAACACTTTAAATTAAATGGAACCAATAAACTTTTCACTTTTTTAATACTTTTTTTTAACCAGGTCGTGATTGCTAAGGTTTCGTTACATTGGCTTAATTATATGAGCACACCCGACTAGATCACCTGCGAATTTATTTTAATTTTTTCGCCAACCACGATACTTATTACTCTGAATATGATCTTAGCAACTTCCCAACATATAACGCAACTTTTTTGCATACCGTTATACAAATGAACAGATAATTCTGTGAATTTATTTTCAGAAACGTCGTTTTGCTAAGCAGTGGCTTAATTATGTGAGCACAAGTGTACGAGTATGTATATTTTTAAACGTTGTTGTTCCGTTTATAGTAAAAGCCGCTTTGCGTGTTTTGTCTTTCACATTAGTTACAAAAATTGTGATCGAGTAAGACGTCTCTACTGCACTCTTCCTAGTTCATAAGGTCAACTAAAAACATGTAAGGAAAGGCTAAGTTAGGGTGCAACCGAACATTTTATACTCTCGCAATTTATTGAAGAAATTTTATTAAGATAACACACAAATTTACCTATAAATTCGGCATAAAGTTTAATACAATAACGAAAATTGTCATATATAGTGTATGAGGGCTGAGGTAATTCTTGAACCGATTTCATTTATTTTCACCAGCAAGGTACACTATATCCAAGACTATACACTCACTTAATTTTGCTAAGATATCTCACATATTAACCAATACATACATATATGCGAAATAAAGCCCACCATATTTTTGAAAAACTTATAATTAGGTATATGGGAGCTAGGGGATGTTATTACCAGATTTTAATAATTTTTGGAACAGAGACACACTATTAGAAGAAAACAATTTCCTCTGAATTAAATTAAATTATCAAACCATATTTTCGGTTAAAATTTACCCTTAGGCGCGGAGTTCAACATGTTCGATAACAGGGGCCTTGAAAAGTTATAGTCCGTTTTCGACAATTTTTTCTCAAGCGAAGCCAGAGATGATATGCAGTATTTGTGTAAAGTTTTATTCCGCTATCTTCATTGGTTCCTTATGTATACATTATAAAGTGAAGGAATCAGGTGGAATTCAAAATTGAGTTATAAGAAAATAGTCGTGGTTGTGCACCGATTTCGCCCATTTTTTATCCGTGTTTTCAGGGTGTCCATAAGTGGGCGATGCCACCCCCATTTTTCATTTTGTAAAAAAATCTGAGTGAAGCTTCCTTCTTCTATTTCTTCTGTAAAATTTAGTGTTTCTGACGTTTTTCGTTAGTGAGTTAACTCACTTTTAGTAATTTTCAACCACACCTTTGTATGGGAGGTGGGCGTGGTTATTATCCGATTTCTTTCATTTTTGGACTGTATTAAGAAGTGGCTAAAAAAAATTGGTTCATATAGCTTTATTGGTTTGCGAGATATATACAAGTAACCGATTTGGGGGCGGGGACAGGCCCACTTCCCCAAAAAAATACATCCAAATATGCCCCTTCCTAGTGCGATCCTTTATTCCAAATTTTACTTTCATAACTTTATTTATGGCTTTGTTATGACACGTTGTAGGTTTTTGGTTTTCGCCATTTTGTGGGCGTGGCAATGGTCCGATTTTGCCCATTTTCGAAAGCAACCTCCTCAGGGTGCCAAGGAATACTTGTTCCAAGTTTCGTTAAGACATCTCAATTTTTACTCAAGTTATCCGTTGCACGGACAGACGGACGGACGGACGCACAGACAGACATCCGGATTTCAACTCATCTCGTCATCCGGATCATTTTGATATATATAACCCTATATCTAACTCGTTTAGTTTTATGACTTACAAACAACCGTTATGTGAACAAAACTATAATACTCTCTTAGCAACTTTTGTTGCGACTGTGAAAGTTGTGTTATCGCTTAAAGTGAAAATAGAAATGCTTGATCGTTTACGCCTTGGAGAGTCATTTGCATCCATATCACACTCATTCAATGTCAACGAATCAACTGTACGATCGATAAAAAAAATCTGTCTGTAGCTTCAACTTCACTGTCAGCTAAAATTGTTCGTGATCCAGCAATAGAAAAAATGGAAGTGGCGTTGTCATTATGGATCGAAGACAGCAACCAAAACAAGTAAGGAAGGGCTAAGTTCGGGTGTAACCGAACATTTTATACTGTCGCAATTTATTTATTTAATTTCATTAATATAACACACAATTTGGCCCACATATTCGTCTTATATGTATTTGGTATAAAGTCCATTGTAAGTTGGAAACCCTAATATTATGTATATGGGAGTTAGGTGCCTCCTGTGCTCACTCCCATACCGCCTTTCTACAGCAGCCATCAACGCTTCGTAACTGCTTGACTCGCAATTGGGTATAGTTTATAGAATTTCCGCAGCAGTCCCTTTTAAAGTCACGAACAATGCGGCAACTTTGTCTTCCGCATTCCATTTATTCGTATCTGCCGTCTTTTCAAATTGGAGTTTGAAAATCTGGAACGGAGTTGTGCCGTCAAATGATGGAGTGTTGACTTTGACAAGTCCTGTTGACACCATTTGTCGATTTAATTGTAGGTCACGGAAACGATCTTTAAGTTCTTCCACATCAGTCTTAATCTTGTCTTTCAATTCTTCCACATCAGTCTTGATCTTGTCTTGCTCTTCTGAAATTTTTGTTGACACTTCTGCTATTTGTGAAGTCACCTGTGATATACGGGCGTCCTGTTCCTTCAACTGTGCTGACGTCTGAGCTGATATTTGTGATGATAGCTCTGTTATTTGGTGGGACAACTTTGTTGTTAAGCTTGTCTCCATCTCCTTTATTTCTAATGACTGCGCCTGCAACTGTGACGACATCTGCGATGACATCTGGGACACTGCAGACAAAATCATGTTCATGTACATTACTCCTGACGATTACTCCTGACATTACTCGATTCCTCTAACAGCGATTCAAAAACAAATTCGTCCACGTTGATGTTGTCTTCTTCCATGGCCTCTCGCAAACGGGCTTGTAAATCAGCTTTCAACCCATTCGTTGCTAAGCCTCGTTGTACCAACTCCTTTTTGAGTTGTGGTATCTTTAACCATTATCTCCTATGGAATTTTATTTGTCAATCCCACTTCTGACACCAATTGTAACGGATTTCCAAAATAAATCGTTTACTCTAAAACTCTGCCCTGAGTTCGATCACTGGATTGTCAAATAAAAGTCACTGTTCAAATAACATTGAACATGCATTCTTTTATGCCTTAGCAAATCCGAGGAGCTACATATAAAACATAAATTTGTATACATAAATAAACACATAAACATATATGCATTAATATGCAACAAGCATACATTATATGTTGCACACATACATTTATATGAGGCACGCATGCATCTATATGCAACACACATACATTTATATGAGGCACGCATGCATCTATATGCAACACGCATGCACTCAACTATTAATAAACAAACATATTTATATGTATGCACAAGATAACCTATTGGTTATAAAAATACATTTGGACAATTGCATGTGTGCATTTGAAATAACCCCTTATCGTGCAACATATAAAATATACATATAGACATACACACATACACATATAATTAGTTTCTTAAGATATATTCAAAAATTGTATTTAAGCAGTGACAAAATGAAAATAAAACTAGAATGAAATAATTTCTCAAAGGCTAGACTATCATTTATTTTCCCCCACCAGCGGTAAGAAATATTTGACACAGCTAGTCTTAATAGTCACTATATAATGGCTATCTTTATTTCTAATTCAAAGAACTTAACACTTTATTACTCGTTATTCGAGTTTACAACTGCTTACTTATAACTTCTTGCACTTTACTCGGCAACTCTCTAATTAGAACTGTGTGTTGCTGCCAGTCCGGCAGCCCTTATATACCCTATTGTTAGCAAGTTATCGTCACTCGAACATTCTGGCAACTACGAATATCGATGTCTGGATAAATCTGGCAAGTTATCGATTTCATTGTTGATTCTAGTTTATTCTAGCATACATGTCCGTCACATTATAGTTTCTGGGTAGAGTTGCCAGATGTGCAGATTTAGCTTTAAAATTACGTTTATTAAATTAAAATATCACCAAGATTGAAGATTTTAAAACTAGTATACAAACAAGTAAGGAAGGGCTAAGTTCGGGTATAACCGAACATTTTATACTCTCGCAATTTATTTATTTAACTTAATTAATATTATATAATACACAATTTGACCCACATATTCGTCATATACATATATTATATAAAGTCCATAGAAAGTTGGAAACCCTAATGTTAGGTTAGTAGCACCGAGGTCCTCATGTTCGATTTATGGGGCCTTGAAAACATATGGTCCGATTTGATTTTGGTTTGTGAGATATATACAAATAACCGGTTTGGGGGCGGGGCCACGCCCACTTCCCCAAATAAATTACATCCAACTATGCCCCTTCCTAGTGCGATCCTTTATTCCAAATTTTACTGTTATAACTTTATTTTCGCGATTTTGTGGGCGTGGCAGTGGACCGATTTTGCTCATTTTCGAAAGCAACCCTCTCACGGTCCCAAGGAACATGCGTTCCAAGTTTCATTAAGATATCTCAATTTTTACTGAAGTTATCGCTTGCACGGACGGACAGACGGACAGACATCCGGATTTCAACTCCACTCGTCATCCTGATCATTTATATATATATAACCCCATATCTAACTCTTTTATTTCTTGGTGACACAAACAACCGTTATGTGAACAAAACTATAATACTCTGTGCAACAGGTTGCGAGAGTATAAAAATGTTCACTATCAAAAAATCTGTGAACACGTGAAAATTTTCTGTTTGAAAGAAAATATTTTAATAAATATGTATATGAATATAGCTTTGAGCAGAATAGCACAAAATAAACGTGCTCGCGTAGTTCAGTTTTACGATATTTAGAATTGTTAGAAGACAGGTGAATAAATAATTTATTCAAATTGTATTTGAACATTTACAATCAATTTTTCATTACATAAATTCGCAAAATATTTTTTTTCTGAACAGATCACCACAAATTCTTGCAAAGATTTGCAATAGTTATGTTTCTGTTGCAAAATTACCCTCATATTGTACCTATTTCATTTGATTTGTTTATTGCACTTAAAGTTAAACAAGTATTTACGTTATAAATAAAATAAAAGATTGTTTTATTAAACACATTAAAAAATAATTGTTGTGAAAAAGTATTTTCCTCTGAATTATCTTAATTTTTCTTTATTTGAAGATTTATTATATTATTATATTTAAAGATTAGAATTTTAACATATTTAATTTTAACCGAAAACATTCAGGCAACCTGGAATAGTGTCATAATGAGAATGAAAAGAGAAGCAGTGAGAGGGGGAGAGCAGTTCAAATGTCAACGTAACTTAGAGTTCTAAATTCAACAGACTTTCAAGTTAAGTCAAGCGTTCGGTAATCAAATACAAGCAAGGTCCATTAAACGGATCTTTTATGTGACAGTTCTCAAGTCTCTCTAGGTCAAGTCAATCATGGATAACTAGAGCTTTAGACTTGAGAACAAAAATTCACAATTTGCGGCCATTCGTTGTCCGTGACAGCGAAGATTTTACAACCAACCATGAGGCACATATTTACGCACATATGCATGGAAACAAATTTACAAACATTACGCGTATGGTTCTTTCGATTTTGTTTACAATTACAAATTATGCTCGAAAGTTTATTCTTTTGGTACAGTAAAAGCTCCTTATTCGCACTTCCTTTATTCGCGTTTTCACTATTCGCGGATTATAATAGGTATCCAACTCAATATTCTTGTCAAATGGACTAATAAAAAAGTAAAATAGATCTTATTACAAGAAAATGTTAAATATTCCACTATTTTCGCAATATTTTTGAACATTTGGTAATATTTCCATAGGGCTCACATGGAACTGAACTCTTGTTCTTACCCATTTTTTAGAAAACTTTCAAAAAACACTTTAAATTAAATGGAACCAATAAACTTTTCACTTTTTTAATACTTTTTTTTAACCAGGTCGTGATTGCTAAGGTTTCGTTACATTGGCTTAATTATATGAGCACACCCGACTAGATCACCTGCGAATTTATTTTAATTTTTTCGCCAACCACGATACTTATTACTCTGAATATGATCTTAGCAACTTCCCAACATATAACGCAACTTTTTTGCATACCGTTATACAAATGAACAGATAATTCTGTGAATTTATTTTCAGAAACGTCGTTTTGCTAAGCAGTGGCTTAATTATGTGAGCACAAGTGTACGAGTATGTATATTTTTAAACGTTGTTGTTCCGTTTATAGTAAAAGCCGCTTTGCGTGTTTTGTCTTTCACATTAGTTACAAAAATTGTGATCGAGTAAGACGTCTCTACTGCACTCTTCCTAGTTCATAAGGTCAACTAAAAACATGTAAGGAAAGGCTAAGTTAGGGTGCAACCGAACATTTTATACTCTCGCAATTTATTGAAGAAATTTTATTAAGATAACACACAAATTTACCTATAAATTCGGCATAAAGTTTAATACAATAACGAAAATTGTCATATATAGTGTATGAGGGCTGAGGTAATTCTTGAACCGATTTCATTTATTTTCACCAGCAAGGTACACTATATCCAAGACTATACACTCACTTAATTTTGCTAAGATATCTCACATATTAACCAATACATACATATATGCGAAATAAAGCCCACCGTATTTTTGAAAAACTTTTAATTAGGTATATGGGAGCTAGGAGATGTTATTACCAGATTTAAATAATTTTTGGAACAGAGACACACTATTAGAAGAAAACAATTTCCTCTGAATTACATTAAATTATCAAACCATATTTTCGGTTAAAATTTACCCTTAGGCGCGGAGTTCAACATGTTCGATAACAGGGGCCTTGAAAAGTTATAGTCCGTTTTCGACAATTTTTTCTCAAGCGAAGCCAGAGATGATATGCAGTATTTGTGTAAAGTTTTATTCCGCTATCTTCATTGGTTCCTTATGTATACATTATAAAGTGAAGGAATCAGGTGGAATTCAAAATTGAGTTATAAGAAAATAGTCGTGGTTGTCCACCGATTTCGCCCATTTTTTATCCGTGTTTTCAGGGTGTCCATAAGTGGGCGATGCCACTCCCATTTTTCATTTTGTAAAAAAATCTGAGTGACGCTTCCTTCTTCTATTTCTGTAAAATTTAGTGTTTCTAACGTTTTTCGTTAGTGAGTTAACTCACATTTAGTAATTTTCAACCACACCTTTGTATGGGAGGTGGGCGTGGTTATTATCCGATTTCTTTCATTTTTGGACTGTATTAAGAAGTGGCTAAAAAAAATTGGTTCATATATCTTTATTGGTTTGCGAGATATATACAAATAACCGATTTGGGGGCGGGGACAGGCCCACTTCCCCAAAAAAATACATCTAAATATGCCCCTTCCTAGTGCGATACTTTATTCCAAATTTTACTTTCATAACTTTATTTATGGCTTTGTTATGACACGTTGTAGGTTTTTGGTTTTCGCCATTTTGTGGGCGTGGCAATGGTCCGATTTTGCCCATTTTCGAAAGCAAACTCCTCAGGGTGCCAAGGAATACTTGTTCCAAGTTTCGTTAAGACATCTCAATTTTTACTCAAGTTATCCGTTGCACGGACAGACGGACGGACGGACGCACAGACAGACATCCGGATTTCAACTCGATCAACTACGATCGATAAAAAAATCTGTCTGTAGCTTCAACTTCACTGTCAGCTAAAATTGTTCGTGATCCAGCAATAGAAAAAATGGAAGTGGCGTTGTCATTATGGATCGAAGACAGCAACCAAAACAAGTAAGGAAGGGCTAAGTTCGGGTGTAACCGAACATTTTATACTGTCGCAATTTATTTATTTAATTTCATTAATATAACACACAATTTGGGCCACATATTCCTCATATATGTATTTGGTATAAAGTCCATTGTAAGTTGGAAACCCTAATATTATGTATATGGGAGTTAGGTGCCTCCTGTGCTCACTCCCATACCGCCTTTCTACAGCAGCCATCAACGCTTCGTAACTGCTTGACTCGCAATTGGGTATAGTTTGTAGAATTTCCGCAGCAGTCCCTTTTAAAGTCACGAACAATGCGGCAACTTTGTCTTCCGCATTCCATTTATTCGTATCTGCCGTCTTTTCAAATTGGAGTTTGAAAATCTGGAACGGAGTTGTGCCGTCAAATGATGGAGTGTTGACTTTGACAAGTCCTGTTGACACCATTTGTCGATTTAATTGTAGGTCACGGAAACGATCTTTAAGTTCTTCCACATCAGTCTTAATCTTGTCTTTCAATTCTTCCACATCAGTCTTGATCTTGTCTTGCTCTTCTGAAATTTTTGTTGACAC
This sequence comes from Zeugodacus cucurbitae, assembly GCF_028554725.1. Taxonomy (NCBI): domain Eukaryota; kingdom Metazoa; phylum Arthropoda; class Insecta; order Diptera; family Tephritidae; genus Zeugodacus; species Zeugodacus cucurbitae. Next base: position 29,008,332 of record NC_071671.1, read on the forward strand.
TTCTGCTATTTGTGAAGTCACCTGTGATATACGGGCGTCCTGTTCCTTCAATTGTGCTGACGTCTGAGCTGACATTTGTGATGATAGCTCTGTTATTTGGTGGGACAACTTTGTTGTTAAGCTTGTCTCCATCTCCTTTATTTCTAATGACTGCGCCTGCAACTGAGACGACATCTGCGATGACATCTGGGACACTGCAGACAAAATCATGTTCATGTCCATTACTCCTGACGATTACTCCTGACATTACTCGATTCCTCTAACAGCGATTCAAAAACAAATTCGTCCACGTTGATGTTGTCTTCTTCCATGGCCTCTCGCAAACGGGCTTGTAAATCAGCTTTCAACCCATTCGTTGCTAAGCCTCGTTGTTCCAACTCCTTTTTGAGTTGTGGTATCTTTAACCATTATCTCCTATGGAATTTTATTTGTCAATCCCACTTCTGACACCAATTTTAACGGATTTCCAAAATAAATCGTTTACTCTAAAACTCTGCCCTGAGTTCGATCACTGGATTGTCAAATAAAAGTCACTATATAATGGCTATCTTTATTTCTAATTCAAAGAACTTAACACTTTATTACTCGTTATTCGAGTTTACAACTGCTTACTTATAACTTCTTGCACTTTACTCGGCAACTCTCTAATTAGAACTGTGTGTTGCTGCCAGTCCGGCAGCCCTTATATACCCGATTGTTTGCAAGTTATCGTCAGCCGAACATTCTGGCAACTACGAATATCGATGTCTGGATAAATCTGGCAAGTTATCGATTTCATTGTTGATTCTAGTTTATTCTAGCATACATGTCCGTCACATTATAGTTTCTGGGTAGAGTTGCCAGATGTGCAGATTTAGCTTTAAAATTAAGTTTTTTAAATTAAAATATCACCAAGATTGAAGATTTTAAAACTAGTATACAAACAAGTAAGGAAGGGCTAAGTTCGGGTATAACCGAACATTTTATACTCTCGCAATTTATTTATTTAACTTAATTAATATTATATAACACACAATTTGACCCACATATTCGTCATATACATATATTATATAAAGTCCATAGAAAGTTGGAAACCCTTATGTTAGGTTAGTAGCACCGAGGTCCTCATGTTCGATTTATGGGGCCTTGAAAAGATATGGTCCGATTTTGACGATTTTTAGAATGGGGCTGCCACACTATAAACGTAGTATTTGTGCAAAGTTCTGCACCGATATCTTCACTATATATATAATGTAAAGTAAACAATTCAAATCGTCTTCAAAGTTCTGGTATATAGGAAGTAGGCGTCGTTGTGAAGCGATTTTGCCAATTTTCACAACATATTATTGGGAGGTAAGGAAACTATTACAAACCAAGTTTCATTGAAATCGGTCGAGTAGTTCCTGAGATATGATTTTTGACCCATAAGTGGGCGACAAAACTATAATACTATGTGCAACAGGTTGCGAGAGTATAAAAATGTTCAATGTTGAGCGGAATAGCACAAAATAAACGTGCTCGCGTAGTTCAGTTTTACGATATTTAGAATTGTTAGAAGACAGGTGAATAAATAATTTATTCAAATTGTATTTGAACATTTACAATCAATTTTTCATTACATAAATTCGCAAAACATTTTTTTTCTGAACAGATCACCACAAATTCTTGCAAAGATTTGCAATAGTTATGTTTCTGTTGCAAAATTACCCTCATATTGTACCTATTTGATTTGATTTGTTTATTGCACTTAAAGTTAAACAAGTATTTACATTATAAATAAAATAAAAGATTTTTTTATTAAACACATTAAAAAATAATTGTTGTGAAAAAGTATTTTCCTCTGAATTATCTTAATTTTTCTTTATTTGAAGATTTATTATATTATTATATTTAAAGATTAGAATTTTAACATATTTAATTTTAACCGAAAACATTCAGGCAACCTGGAATAGTGTCATAATGAGAATGAAAAGAGAAGCAGTGAGAGAGGGAGAGCAGTTCAAATGTCAACGTAACTTAGAGTTCTAAATTCAACAGACTTTCAAGTCAAGTCAAGCGTTCGGTAATCAAATACATGCAAGGTCCATTAAACGGATCTTTTATGTGACAGTTCTCAAGTCTCTCTAGGTCAAGTCAATCATGGATAACTAGAGCTTTAGACTTGAGAACAAAAATTCACAATTTGCGGCCATTCGTTGTCCGTGACAGCGAAGATGAGGCACATATTTACGCACATATGCATGGAAACAAATTTACAAACATTACGCGTATGGTTCTTTCGATTTTGTTTACAATTACAAATTATGCTCGAAAGTTTATTCTTTTGGTACAGTAAAAGCTCCTTATTCGCGCTTCCTTTATTCGCGTTTTCACTATTCGCGGATTATAATAGGTATCCAACTCAATATTCTTGTCAAATGGACTAATAAAAAAGTAAAATAGATCTTATTACAAGAAAATGTTAAATATTCCACTATTTTCGCAATATTTTTGAACATTTGGTAATATTTCCATAGGGCTCACATGGAACTGAACTCTTGTTCTTACCCATTTTTTAGAAAACTTTCAAAAAACACTTTAAATTAAATGGAACCAATAAACTTTTCACTTTTTTAATACTTTTTTTTAACCAGGTCGTGATTGCTAAGGTTTCGTTACATTGGCTTAATTATATGAGCACACCCGACTAGATCACCTGCGAATTTATTTTAATTTTTTCGCCAACCACGATACTTATTACTCTGAATATGATCTTAGCAACTTCCCAACATACAACGCAACTTTTTTGCATACCGTTATACAAATGAACAGATAATTCTGTGAATTTATTTTCAGAAACGTCGTTTTGCTAAGCAGTGGCTTAATTATGTGAGCACAAGTGTACGAGTATGTATATTTTTAAACGTTGTTGTTCCGTTTATAGTAAAAGCCGCTTTGCGTGTTTTGTCTTTCACATTAGTTACAAAAATTGTGATCGAGTAACACGTCTCTACTGCACTCTTCCTAGTCCATAATGTCAACTAAAAACATGTAAGGAAAGGCTAAGTTAGGGTGCAACCGAACATTTTATACTCTCGCAATTTATTGAAGGAATTTTATTAAGATAACACACAAATTTACCTATAAATTCGGCATAAAGTTTAATACAATAACGAAAATTGTCATATATAGTGTATGAGGGCTAAGGTAATTCTTGAACCGATTTCATTTATTTTCACCAGCAAGGTACACTATATCCAAGACTATACACTCACTTAATTTTGCTAAGATATCTCACATATTAACCAATACATACATATATGCGAAATAAAGCCCACCGTATTTTTGAAAAACTTATAATTAGGTATATGGGAGCTAGGAGATGTTATTACCAGATTTTAATAATCTTTGGAACAGAGACACACTATTAGAAGAAAACAATTTCCTCTGAATTACATTAAATTATCAAACCATATTTTCGGTTAAAATTTACCCTTAGGCGCGGAGTTCAACATGTTCGATAACAGGGGCCTTGAAAAGTTATAGTCCGTTTTCGACAATTTTTTCTCAAGCGAAGCCAGAGATGATATGCAGTATTTGTGTAAAGTTTTATTCCGCTATCTTCATTGGTTCCTTATGTATACATTATAAAGTGAAGGAATCAGGTGGAATTCAAAATTGAGTTATAAGAAAATAGTCGTGGTTGTGCACCGATTTCGCCCATTTTTTATCCGTGTTTTCAGGGAGTCCATAAGTGGGCGATGCCACCCCCATTTTTCATTTTGTAAAAAAATCTGAGTGAAGCTTCCTTCTTCTATTTCTTCTGTAAAATTTAGTGTTTCTGACGTTTTTCGTTAGTGAGTTAACTCACATTTAGTAATTTTCAACCACACCTTTGTATGGGAGGTGGGCGTGGTTATTATCCGATTTCTTTCATTTTTGGACTGTATTAAGAAGTGGCTAAAAAAAATTGGTTCATATAGCTTTATTGGTTTGCGAGATATATACAAATAACGGATTTGGGGGCGGGGACAGGCCCACTTCCCCAAAAAAATACATCCAAATATGCCCCTTCCTAGTGCGATCCTTTATTCCAAATTTTACTTTCATAACTTTATTAATGGCTTTGTTATGACACGTTGTAGGTTTTTGGTTTTCGCCATTTTGTGGGCGTGGCAATGGTCCGATTTTGCCTCCTCAGGGTGCCAAGGAATACTTGTTCCAAGTTTCGTTAAGACATCTCAATTTTTACTCAAGTTATCCGTTGCACGGACAGACGGACGGACGGACGCACAGACAGACATCCGGATTTCAACTCGTCTCGTCATCCGGATCATTTTGATATATTTAACCCTATATCTAACTCGTTTAGTTTTATGACTTACAAACAACCGTTATGTGAACAAAACTATAATACTCTCTTAGCAACTTTTGTTGCGACTGTGAAAACTGTGTTATCGCTTAAAGTGAAAATAGAAATGCTTGATCGTTTACGCCTTGGAGAGTCATTTGCATCCATATCACACTCATTCAATGTCAACGAATCAACTGTACGATCGATAAAAAAAATCTGTCTGTAGCTTCAACTTCACTGTCAGCTAAAATTGTTCGTGATCCAGCAATAGAAAAAATGGAAGTGGCGTTGTCATTATGGATCGAAGACAGCAACCAAAACAAGTAAGGAAGGGCTAAGTTCGGGTGTAACCGAACATTTTATACTGTCGCAATTTATTTATTTAATTTCATTAATATAACACACAATTTGGGCCACATATTCGTCATATATGTATTTGGTATAAAGTCCATTGTAAGTTGGAAACCCTAATATTATGTATATGGGAGTTAGGTGAGTTATAACCGGATTTCACGTATTTTAGGCACGGAGACAAATTATTAAAAAAAAAACATATTTCCTCCGAATTTCTTCAAAATATCTGAGAGACTTACTTATATTTCCGATAAAAAAGAAACTAGACCCCCTGATGTCCTCATGTTCGATATATGGGGCCTTGAAAATGTATGGTCCGATTTCGACGATTTTTAGAAGGGCGATGCCACACTATAAATATAGTATTTGTGCAAAGTTCTGTTCCGATTTCTTCACTAGTGCTTACTTTATATAATGTAAAGTAAACAATTCAAATCGTCTTCAAAGTTCTGTTATATAGGAAGTAGGCGTGGTTGTAAAGCGATTTGGCCTGTTTTCACAACATTTCATTGGGATGTAAGGAAACTATTACAAACCAAGTTTCATTGGAATCGGTTGAGTAGTGCCTGAGATATGGTTTTTGACCCATAAGTGGGCAACGCCACCATTTTGTAAAAAAATCTGAGTGCAGCTTCCATCTGCCATTTCTTATGTGAAATTTAGTGTTTTTGACGTTTTTCGTTAGTGAGTTAACCCACTTTTACTAATTTTCAAACTAACCTTTGTATGGGAGGTGGGCGTGGTTATTATCCGATTTGCTCCATTTTTGGACTGTATAAGGTAGTACCTAAAAGAAACGACTCTAGAAAGTTTCCTTGCTATGCCTTTAGTAGTTTGCGAGATATGTACAAAAAACTTAGTAGGGGGAGGGGCCACGCCCACTTCCCCAAAAATTTTACATCCACATATGCCCCTTCCTAGTGCGATCCTGCATACCAAATTTTACTTCCATAGCTTTATTTATAGCTTAGTTATGGCACTTTAAGTGTTTTCGGTTTTCGCCATTTTGTGGGCGTCGCAGTGGTCCGATTACGCCCATTTTCGAACTTAACCTTCTTATGGTGCCAAGGAACACGTGTTCCAAGTTTCATTAATCTCAATTTTTACTCAAGTTACAGCTTGCACGGACGGACGGACGGACGGACGGACGGACAGACATCCGGATTTCAAAACTACTCGTCACCCTGATCACTTTGGACTATCAAAAATCTATAATACTCTCTTTAGCAACTTTTGTTGCGAGAGTATAAAAAGGGTGCCCCTGAGTAGTCCAATGGTCCAGGAGAAGGCAAAGCGTCTTTACGCACATTTTAAAGAACCTGATGGTAGTTTTAGTTGTGAATGTACAGATGGAGGATTTCAAGCATCAAAAGGTTGGTTCAATAAATAAATAAGGTTTTTTTTTATACTCTCGCAACAAAAGTTGCTAAAGAGAGTTTTATAGTTTTGTCCACATAACGGTTGTTTGTAAGTCCTAAAACTAAACGAGTTAGATATAGGGTTATATATACCAAAGTGATCAGGGTGACGAGTGAAGTTCAAATCCGGATGTCTGTCTGTCCGTCAGTGCAAGCTGTAACTTGAGTAAAAATTGAGATATCTTAATGAAACTTGGAACACGTATTCCTTGGCACCATAAGAAGGTTAAGTTCGAAAATAGGCGGAATCGGGACGCTGCCACGCCCACGAAATGGCGATAACCGAAAACACATAAAGAGCTATAACTAAGCCATAAAGCTATGAGAGCAAAATTTGGTACAAACGATTGTTCTAGGAAGGGGTATATTTGGATGTAATTTTTTTGAGAAAGTGGGCGTGGCCCCGCCCCTTCTAAGCTTTTTGTACATATCTCGTAAACTACTAAAACTATATAAACGAAACTTTCAGCAGTCGTTTTCTTCAGGTATTTCCTTAATAGTCCAAAAATGGAGGAAATCGGATAATAACCACGCCCACCTCCCATACAAAGGTTATGTTTAAAACTACTAAAAATGCTTTAATTTAGTAAGGAAAACCAACAGAAACCTTAAATTTCGATATAAAAAAGGTAAAAAAAATTTTAAATGGGCGTGGTCCCGCTCACTTATGGGTCAAAAGCCATATCTCCGAAACTACTCGACCAATTTCAATAAAAAATTCGGTTTGTAATATTTTCCTTGCATCCCGATGATATGTTGTCCAAATCGGTTCACAACCACGCCTACTTCCTATATACCAGAACTTTGAAGACGATCTGAATCGTTTACATTACAATATATAAAGAAAGCACTAGTGAAGAAATCGGAACAGAACTTTGCACAAATACTATATTTATAGTGTGGCATCGCCCTTCTAAAAATCGTCGAAATCGGACCATACATTTTCAAGGCCCCATATATCGAACATGAGGACATCAGGGGGTCTAGTTTCTTTTTTATCGGAAATATAAGTAAGTCTCTCAGATATTTTGAAGAAATTCGGAGGAAATATGTTTTTTTTTAATAATTTGTCTCCGTGCCTAAAATACGTGAAATCCGGTTATAACTCACCTAACTCCCATATACATAATATTAGGGTTTCCAACTTACAATGGACTTTATACCAAATACATATATGACGAATATGTGGGCCAAATTGTGTGTTATATTAATGAAATTAAATACATAAATTGCGAGAGTATAAAATGTTCGGTTACACCCGAACTTAGCCCTTCCTTACTTTTTTTTTACAATTGTACCTAGTATACAATGATTAAATACTAACAACAATTCAATTCTAATAACTTAAAAATAATAATTAAAAGCTAAATGTTAGAAAAATTCATTTGCTGCTACAGTTGCCTTGCTAAGTCTGAAGGCCTCTTACGTTTCAGTCGGTTTTCTCGTTCAGCAGTACCGATGAGTCTGGATGCCTCTTCATTTACATGCTGTATAAGCCTCAATTCGTGAGTCTTTGCAAGTTTGGTTATTTCGTTCACTAATGAATTCACACCAAGATCACGGTGAAGGTCAGCAGATCTAATATACCAAGGAGCATTAACTATATTTCTTAGTACCTTATTTTGGAAGCGCTGAATGCAGGCAATACAGTTTTGAGTTGAGCAATCCCATAGTTGAGCTCCATAGGCCCAAATTGGTACTTGATTATATATAAACAGCTTGTTTGCGATTGAAAGCGTGGATCTCCTACCGACCAGATGGTAAAACTTAGCAAATTTTAAATCAAGCTCGCACCTTTTTTTCTTGACATGCTCTTTCCAGCGAAGTTTTGCATCTAGGGTGATTCCTAGGTACTTAGCATTATTGTGATTTGGTATAGGGGTACCATTTATATAAATGGGATGGTATGATTGTTTTTTTAAAGTAAAGTCTACGTGCATTGATTTGGAATCGTTTAATTTAATGCGCCACTTGGAAGCCCATTTAGTAATTGCATTGATTGCTCTTTGCACTCGAAGGGTAGATATTGAGGTTGACTCTCCTGCTGCTAACAAGGCTGTGTCATCCGCAAAAGTTGCTGTCACGTAACTTGAGTCAGTGGGGATATCACTTGTAAAAAGCAAGTAAAGTATTGGCCCCAACACGCTTCCCTGTGGAACACCCGCTTCTATCGGTTGCAAGTTTGAGTATGCATCCTCTTGCTTTATGCGAAAGTATCTGTCTTTTACGTAGGAAGCAATTATTTCGCAATATTGTTTGGGTAACATGCATTTCAGTTTCAGCAGTAGACCCGAATGCCAAACTCTATCAAAAGCCTGAGACACGTCTATATGATGAGGATTGTCGTATCGCAGTGGAGAGAAATCAGACTGCCTACCTCGCAATGTTGCCATCGACCGCAACACGAGCGGGATGGGAAAGATACCGAGAGCTGAAGAGGGAATCGAGACGCATTTGCAGACAAAAAAAGAAAGAGGCCGAAATGCGTGAGTAGGGATGGCAAAAAAATTTTTTTAATCGATTAAATAATCAAATGATTAATTGCAAGATTTAAAAAAATAATTGCAATTAATGTAAAAAAATCGATTAATCGATTAATTCCAATGTTTGCAACTTTGCGTAAAAATAAAACCAATAAAATATAGGAGACTGTATTCTTATTTCAAACATTCAAATTGTGTTCGTATATACACAAAAACAAAAACGGAAATAAAATTAAAATATCATATTAAAAATTCATTTGTCTTAGCATAAAGGAAAATATATTCATTGAATATATTCAGAAAATTTAGAGGTCTGTTCAACCAAGTTTGAAGAAAAAGCAATTTCGATAAAATTTTTGTTGTCAAACGATTGCGTTTTTCGGTCGCAGTTGCACCCGCTTTTGAGAAAAGCCGCTCAGCTGGTACTGAGGTACCAAGTAGATGACAATACTTTTTTGAAAGTCCGTACAGTTTGGGTAAACGGTTTTCATTTCTTCCCAAGCATAAATAGTGTTTCGACTTAGTTCTAATACCTGACAATTCAAATAAAAGCTCAATTCATCTTGTGGAGATGTAAAATCGTTGTCCTTCCTCCTTCTTGTGTGCACTAGAGTGCACAAAATGGTGTCAGTGTCATCATCACTTAGGGAAACATTGTCTTTACTCCAAGATTGCAGAGTCTAATTTGTACACATATATTTATATATACATAACTAGAAGAAATTTAAAATGTAATACCGATTGCTCCGACTTACCACCAATTTGCACGCTACAGTTGCATGCTTTAATTTTAAATGCTGCAACATATTTGAAGTGTTATTAGAAAATTTTAAATTTTTGCAGCAAAGTTGACATTTAACGTAGTTATTGCTTATTTTATTAAAAAAATGTCCACACTTCGCTTTTAACTGGCGCCATTGCTCTTCAAACAACTGAACGTAAAATGCGTTTGACTTAACTGTAAATGCAGTGTTACCAGACATTCATTTGTTGATACTAAACTACGTTGACATATAATTTAACTATGTTTACACCGTTTGCAATTTCGACCTTTGTAGCTAACTTAGATGAACATAAAATGTATTAAATTTCAAAATGCTGTTTGCGATTATTTTGCAATTACTTGAGTAATAGTCGAGTAATTAGAAAAGGTGTTTCGATGCAATTAAATCGTAAATTGAATGAAAATAATCGATTAATTTAATCAAATGATTAATCGTTGCCATCCCTATGCGTGAGTATGAAGAGCTTGACAAGCTGGCCGAAAAGCTCGAAAATTTTACGGAAAGATCCGGCGACTAACTGAAGGTTTCAAGACCGGAACACACTCCTGTAGGACCCCCAGAGGTGATCTAGTTATTGATGACCAGAGTATACTGAGTTTGTGGAGGGAACACTTCTCCAGCCTGCTGAATGGCAGTGAAAGTACAACACCAGGAGATAGCGAACCCAATTCCCCAATCGACGACGATGGAGCAGATGTTCCATTGCCCGACCGTGAAGAAATTCGAATAGCAATTACCCGCTTGAAGAACAATAAGGCGGCGGGTGCCGATGGATTACCGGCCGAGCTATTCAAATACAGCGGCGAAGAGCTGATAAGGTGCTTACATCAGCTTCTTTTCAGAATATGGTCGGAAGAAAGCATGCCTGACGATTGGAATCTCAGTGTACTCTGCCCAATACACAAAAAGGGAGACCCCACAATTTGCGCCAATTACCGTGGGATAAGCCTCCTCAACATAGCGTATAAGGTTCTGGCGAGCGTATTGTGTGAAAGACTAAAGCCCACCGTCAACAAATTGATTGGACCTGGAAAATCAACAACAGACCAGATATTCACCATGCGCCAAATTTTGGAGAAGACCCGTGAAAATAGTATCGACACACACCATCTCTTTGTCGACTTTAAAGCTGCTTTCGACAGTACGAAAAGGAGCTGCCTTTATGCCGCGATGTCTGAATTTGGTATCACTGCAAAACTAATACGGCTGTGTAAGCTGACGTTGAGCAACATCAAAAGCTCCGTCAGGATCGGGAAGGACCTCTCCGAGCCGTTCGATACCAGACGAGGTTTCAGACAAGATGACTCACTATCGTGCGACTTCTTTAACTTGATGCTGGAGAAAATAATACAAGCTGCAGAGCTAAATAGAGAAGGTACAATCTTCTACAAGAGTGTACAGCTGCTGGCGTACGCCGATGATATTGATATCATCGGAAGCAACAACCGCGCCGTTTGTTCTGCTTTTTCCAGACTAGATAAAGAAGCGAAGCGTATGGGTCTGGTGGAGAATGAGGACCAGACGAAATATCTCCTGTCGTCAAACAAACAGTCAGCGCATTCGCGTCTTGGCTCCCACGTCACTGTTGACAGTCATAACTTTGAAGTTGTAGATAATTTCGTCTACCTGGGAGCCAGCATTAACAGCAATAACAATGTCAGCCTGGAAATCCAACGCAGAATCACTCTTGCCAACAGGTGCTACTATGGACTAAGTAGGCAATTGAAAAGTAAAGTCCTCTCTCGACGAACCAAAACCAAACTCAGCCTTGAAATCGATGACAACATCCGATGAGACGACTCTTGGGGTTTTCGAGAGAAAGGTTTTGCGTAAGATTTATGGGCCTCTGAACATTGGCAACGGTGAATACCGTAGACGATGGAACGATGAGCTGTACGATATACACGACGACATTGACATAGTTCAGCGAATAAAAAGACAGCGGCTACGCTGGCTAGGTAATGTTGTTCGAATGGACGAAAGTGCTCCAGCTCTGAAAGTGTTCGATGCAGTACCCGCTGGTGGAAGCCGAGGGAGACCTCCACTCCGATGGAAGGACCAGGTGGAGAAGGATCTGTCTTCACTTGGTATTACCAATTGGCGCCAAACTGCCAGAAGGAGAGACGCGTGGCGCGCTGTTGTGGACTCGGCTATAACTGTGTAAGCGGTGTCTACGCCAGTCAAGAAGAAGAAGAATTAATGAAAAATTTCATTTATAGCAATAGTTAATCTACTATGCAAATATAAAATAAACAAAATATCCTAAAGCCCCTATCTAATGAATGGTGGTGGAGAAAAGAGTCCTAAACCTTGTAAGTGCGGCGTATAACAGACAAACATATGAACAACTTCGGTAAAACTTGTAAAGTTGGATACCCTTATAATTTGTACACTCGCTCACATAATATAGTACAAATTATCCATACATTCACTGCTTAATTTGGATACTGTCTATCTTGGCAGTAGGGCAGAATTTTTATCAATTTTTAAACAGCAAGCATTAAAATCACTTTCTATCTTGGATAATACATTTAATATGTATGCATATTTGTATAGAGAAGGTACAATCTTCTATAAGAGTGTACAGCTGCTGGAGTACGTCGATGATATTGATATCATCGGAAGCAACAACCGCCCCGTTTGTTTTGCTTTTTCCCGCATGGATAAGGAGGCGAAGCGAATGGGTCTGGACGTGAATGAGGACAAGACGAAATATCTCCTGTCTGAGTAGGCAATTGAAAAGTAAAGTCCTCTCTCGGCGAACCAAAATCAAACTCTACAGGTCGCTTATCATTCCCGTTCTGCTTTATAGTGCAGAAGCTTGGACGATGTCAACGTCAGATGAGACGACACTAATAGTTTTCGAGAGGAAATTTTTGCGAAGGATTTATGGTCCTCAGAACATTGGTAACGGCAAATACCGCAGACGATGGAACGATGAGCTGTACGATTTATACGACGACATTGACATAGTTCAGCGAATAAAAAGACAGCGGCTAAGCTGGCTAGGTCATGTTGTACGAAGGGATGAAAACACTCCAGCTCTGAAAGTGTTTGATGCAGTATCCGCTGGAGGAAGCCGCGGAAGCGGACGACCTCCACTCCGGTGGAAAGACCAAGTGCAAAGTGACCTGGCTTCACTTGGGGCTTCCAGCCAAAAAGCAAAAAGGAGGAACGAGTGGCGCGCTTTAGTGGATTCGGCTATGATCGCTTAAAGGGGTTTCTACGCCTAATATATATATATATTTACATACTACTCCCCTTATAAGAAACATTTTGGCGCAATTTCTCCAGGATGTTATTTATCATTAATAACTCTAATTACATGTTTATACATACATACATAACATATAAGATCTTTTCCCACCAAAAACCACTTGCGTGTAAATATGTATCTAATTCCATTGTCCCTCTCATTTTAATATATTTACATACCACTTCTCTTTTAAGAAAAATTTTGGCGCAATTTCCCCAGGATTCCCACCAAGAAGCACCTGCATGTACATATCAGAGAACTGCAAAACTCACTTTTTCCTTGAATCAGCTCATACGCAAAAGTTTGTATTCAATTCCAATTACTGAGCAAAGCACAGCGTTGAGTAAAAATCAGCTCATGTTGCCGAACCGCTCATTCGCGTACAATGTGAGCCTTCGGTCCGAAATGCTTTTCTCACGTTTGCTCACTTCACGAAATGTTTAGCTCACGTTCGCTCACTTCACGAAAATTTTAGCTCACTTTCGCTCAGTGATTGGAAGTGAATAGAAACTTTTGCGTATGAGCTGATTCAAGGAAAAATTGAGTTTTGCAGTTCTTTGGTATACATATACAATTATATATGTACATATATATATGTATATATGCATGTGTGTGTGCCAACGGATTTTACAAAACCAGTAGCGCTGCTGGTTGCGCATTTATTCAAGCACAGTGAGTTTATTCATATGAGATGAGTTTGCTCATACCCGTTGAGTTTGCTCATAGACGTTGAGTTTGCTCTTTTGTGTGTTTGTTTTCATTCAACACGATCATTGTTGAGCCGAATGAGCGAACGCCTGGGTAGAGCTGTTTCAACACGAGCGTGAATAAACTCAGCAAGCAAACGAATTTACCGCAATTGAGCTGAATTTAGCTCAGTAGCGAATATATTCACGAATGCCATTTTGAGCGCTTGAGCCGAATGGGCTGATAGTTCGGGTATTGTTTGTATATGAACATTTTTGCGCTCAACGGAAGCCGTTCTCTGGTACATATCGCCCATTTACTTGAATAGTGTCACAACTCAAAAAACACGATTTTTGAGTTGAGTATGCAGAAATGTGCACAATTTCAGCGTCCATATTGTATAAAAATTTCATTCCGATGCCTAGAAAAATAAACCGTGAAATAAGAATGTGCCGTTATTAAACTTGTTAGGTTGCATTATTTTTTAACCACAAAAACGACACTTCTCAGTTGTGCCAGAATTAGGCATGGATTTTTTTCTGAAAGAGAGACATATTTTGTGTTACAACACATATTGCCATAGAGTGAATTTGGTTTTCTTTTCAGAAAGAACGACATATTTTGTATTACAACGATATTGGTGAAAAGTAATTAAATTTTTCGTATTGATTTTTTTCAACAAAAACGACACATTTGACTTATGACGGCGAAATTTATTTATATTTTTCACAAATAACGACATAATTCAAAGTGGGTCACGTTTATGCCCAAGAAAAGGCATTAGTACACTCTATTTAGTCCATTTATGCTCAACACTGTATTTAATATATTACACGCCACTAGATTTGTTAGTAAACTTATGGAATTTTTCTATATTTGCTAAATAAGAGACAATTGAAAACTTTAAATCGCTCTCCTGAAAAATCGACTTTTTTGAGTTGTGACACTATTCAAGTAAATGAGCGATAAGTATAATTTCACCCTCATTGACCCTGTCATTTTAATATATTTACATTATATTTCTCTTTTAACATTAATTCCTCTCAATCTGTCTATTTTCGGGTCTCTTGCTGTTGTGGTGTGGTGAAACACGCTTATAGAAACGAGTACCCCTTCGAAAAGCGGAACAGCATGACAATCGGCACACCATGAATCTTCTCTATATTATACGTTCTCTGTGTGATCCCTCGTCTTTGTTGCGCTCATTAAGCGGTGTCATATAAATTATATAAAAATATAACCGAACTACTCTAATATCCCTAATCCTCATATACATATACAAATTTACAATTAATTTGTACAATATTTATTCTAATTAATATCATAAATTAAATGATAAATATATTATTCATATCTGAAAAAATATATTAATTTAATAAAAATGGTTTTAATTTCTGAAAAAAAAAAGATATTTAAAAAGATATAGTTATAATATCTCAGAAAAAAATATTAATAAAAGCTAAAAAATATATTAATTATAAAAAAATAGTTAAAAAATCTACAAAAATTAATTAAATATTATTTATAATCGATGCCCGCAAATCTTATGTACATAAATTAAACCGCACATATTTGTTTATTTATAATTGGATTTTATAAAATTTTTGCACTGCAACCGCGCAGAAAACTTTAAACATATTTATTTTCACACAATTTATGCACTGCGCAGGCCACTTTAAACATAGAAGACATACAAATTCAACTTACCATTTTTATGACCTGCTCCTGAGTTGAATGATCAAAGCCGCTTCCAGAAAGCGAATGTTGCAACATCTGAATACTAAAATTCATTAATTAATTTCAATTACATTAATTAATTAAATACAACTTGAAATTAAAAACAAGTAAGGAAGGACTAAGTTCGGGTGTAACCGAACATTTTATTCTCTCGCAATTTATTTATTTAACTTTATTTATATTATATAATACAAAATTTGACCCACATATTCGTCATATATATTGCATAAAGTCCATTGAAAGTTGGAAACCCTAATATTAGGTTAGAAGCACCGAGGTCCTCATGTTCGATATACGGGGCCTTGAAAACCTATGGTCCGATTTTGGTGATTTTTAGAATGGGGCTGCCACAATGTAAACGGTTTTCGCCATTTTGTGGGCGTGGCAGTGGTCCGATTTTGCTCATCAACCGAAACTCGAAAGCAACCTTCCTATGGTGCCAAGAAATAAGTGTGCCAAGTTTCATCAAGATATCTTAATTTTTACTCAAGTTACAGCTTGCACAGACGGACGGACGGACAGACAGACATTCGGATTTGAACTCCACTCTTCACCCTGATCACTTTGGTATATATAACCCTATATCTAACTCGTTTAGTTTTGGGTGTTACAAACAACCGTTATGTGAACAAAACTATAATACTCTCTTTAGCAACATTTGTTGCGAGAGTATAATAACAATCAATTCATTCGACTTATCTTTTTTGTTTTATAAGCGCAAATGACGTTTTTTCAATATTTTTTTATTTCCCATTTTGGTATTTTCTTTTGACACTAATGACAATGATGTTTTCTCATTCGTACTCATTTAATAAGAAATGAGATAACTAGTTTTCTTTTGTCGTAATGACGTATGTATACATGTGCGTTGGTGTTGGTATTTCACAAAAAAAATGTGTAAATGTGTTGAAACCTATGGGGAAAGTGATTAGGCCCAGCCAAGCCTAATCAGGGTACGTATGTACATACATATGAGTGTATTACTACGTTTATGCTTCATTTCTACTCGGTATTATACACGGATAAGTTCAACCCACATGCATAAACACTTTTTCACCACGAGTTAAATAATCTACTCGGATAGAATATACACATTTTCTTTACGTATGTAGACGAGTTAACTCGGATGCATAATCGGATTTATAGTTAAGTTGAACGCAGATTTTTTGTGCTGGTGTAAATTGTTTTGACAAATTGCATATACAGGTGTCCCGTATTGCCAATTTTGTGCTAAAAATTTAATTATTTACCAAAAATTTTATCCAAATTTATAATATGTTCTTCCATAATATAATTTTTCAGCTAAATAAATGTCAATATGAAGAACTTGAATCAAAGAATGATAAAATAAGTGTGCTATTAGACGTAGTTATTGTTTGCTAATATGGAAAACAATTCAAAATTAAAACAAGTAAGGAAGGGCTAAGTTCGGGTGTAACCGAACATTTTATACTCTCGCAATTTATATATTTAACTTTATTTATATTATATAATACACAATTTGACCCACATATTCGTCATATATATTGTATAAAGTCCATTGAAAGTTGGAAACCATAATATTAGGTTAGAGGCACCGAGGTACTCGTGTTCGATATATGGGGCCTTAAAAACCTATGGTCCGATTTCGGCGATTTTTAGAATGGGGCTGCCACACTATAACCATAGTATTTGTGCAAAGTTCTGCAGCGATATCTTCACTAGTGCTTACTTTATATATTGTAAAGTAAACGATTCAGATTGTCTTCAAAGTTCTGGTATATAGGAAGTAGGCGTGGTTGAGAAGCGATTAAGCCTATTTTCACAACATATCATTGGGATGTGAGGAAACTATTACAAACCAAGTTTCATTGAAATCGGTAGAGTAGTTCCTGAGATATGGTTTTTGACCCATAAGTGGGCGACGCCACGCCCATTTTCCATTTTGTAAAAAAATCTGAGTGCAGCTTCCATCTGCCATTTTTTATGTGAAATTTAGTGTTTTTGACGTTTTTCGTTAGTGAGTTAACTCACTTTTAGTAATTTTCAACCTAACTTTTGTATGGGAGGTGGGCGTGGTTATTATCCGATTTCTTTCATTTTTGGACTGTATTAGGAAGTAGCTAAAAAAAATGACTGCAGAAAGTTTGGTTTATGTAGCTCTATTGGTTTGCGAGACATGTACAAAAAACTTAGTAGGGGGCGGGGCCACGCCCACTTCCCCAAAAAAATTTCATCCAAATATGACCCTTCGTAGTACGATCCTTCATACCAAATTTTATTTCCATAGCTTTATTTATGGCTTAGTTATGGCACTTTATGTGTTTTCGGTTTTCGCCATTTTGTGGGCGTGGCAGTGGTCCGATTTTGCTCATTTTCGAAAGCAACCTTCCTATGGTGCCAAGAAATAAGTGTGCCAAGTTTCATCAAGATATCTTAATTTTTACTCAAGTTACAGCTTGCACAGACGGACGGACGGACGGGCGGACAGACAGACCTTCGGATTTGAACTCCACTCTTCACCCTGATCACTTTGGTATATATAACCCTATATCTAACTCGTTTAGTTTTGGGTGTTACAAACAACCGTTATGTGAACAAAACTATAATACTCTCTTTAGCAACATTTGTTGCGAGAGTATAAAAATGATGTGACTGTAAAAATCGGGTAAAATCATATTTTCGTTTTTTTTTCAATATTCTAACAATAAGCACAGAATGTAAACTATTGTAACCAATTTCCAAAATATGTTGTTTACTTTGAAACTCTACCTCTGAGTCATACTTTAATGGCTACACACTAATCTTTATTTCTAATTCCTTATAACTTAACACTTTATTACCCAATACTCTCCTTACAACTCTAATACTATGTTTACATATAACGAGATTATCTCCATTTACGAGCTTAACTCGATAATCTGTAATTAAGAAACGAGACTTCCCATACAAAATTGCTATCTGGATAATCCGAGATTATAAAATTATCTCGTTTTATACAACTCAAAAACCATATCTCAGGAACTACTTGACTGATTTCGATGAAACTTGGTTTGTAATAGTTTCCTTACATCCCAATGATATGTTGTGAAAATAGCCCAAATCGCTTCACAACCACGCCTACTTCCTATATACCAGAACTTTGAAAACAATCTGGATCGTTTGCTTTACAATATATAAAGTAAGCACTAGTAAAAATATCGGTGCAGAACTTTGCACAAATACTATGTTAATAGTGTGGCAGCCCCATTCTAAAAATCGCCGAAATCGGACCATAGGTTTTTAAGGCCCCTTATATCGAACACGAGGACCTCGGTGCTTCTAACCTAATATTATGGTTTCCAACTTTCAATGGACTTTATACAATATATATGACGAATATGTGGGTCAAATTGTGTATTATATAATATAAATAAAGTTAAATAAATAAATTGCGAGAGTATAAAATGTTCGGTTACACCCGAACTTAGCCCTTCCTTACTTATAATGTTATTTGTATATTATTTGAAATGAACAGTATCCATTCCACTTGTAATTTTGTATTAGTTTTAGTTTTATTTAAAGAACACTACTTTTTCTGTAATATATTCTTTGATTTCCATTTATTATTCCTTTTTATTTGGTACAGTCACATTATTTTTAATTTTGATTTGAAAATGAGCGATACCTTTCTTAAATGTTTGTTAACAATATAACAATTTTTTCCGTAAATATTGGTTTTTCAATTTTCATTTATGATTTTTCTTTATTTATCAAATTAAAAAAAAAATATTTATCAAAATTTACTTTTGATTTGCTATTTTTTCATTAGCACGCGCTTCACAATTTTCTTTTCAATTCGCAAGGCGTTTACCGACTGCATTTACCGGCTTTTATTTGCTAATTTTTTTTAATAGCACGCGCTTTAAAATTTACTTTTCAATTCGCGAGACGAGACGTTAACCGACTGCATCTTACCGATATAATATGAGTCTTTATTCGGGCAATTCCAAATAAGAACTGTTTTACAGTTACATGAAAAGCTTACATTATAGATCTTACAAGCGAATGGAGTAGGAGAGAAATTAAGTGAAGAGTTAGGGATTCAGTGTTGTAAAACGTAGAAATATGATAATTAGATGTGGGAACGTAAGGAATTTAATAATAAGATGGTGGGGAATATCTGGTACAAAAGAAACGTGCACGCGTAGTTCAGTTTTTCGAGATTTAGAATTGTTAGAAGCCAGCCAAGCGCCTAATTGATAGGCGAATAAATAATTTATCCAAATTGTATTTGAACATTTAGAATACATAATTTTTTTTAACATAAATTCGCAAAATAGTTTTTTCTGAGCAGATCACCAAAAATTCTTGCAGATATTTGCAATAGTTATGTTTTTGTTGCAAAAAAACTCACTGCGTACCGCTGCAGCCGAAACAATTGGTTTTCGGCAACGACAAAAAACAAGCTGGTACGATGAGGAGTGCCGTCACGCAGCGGAGAGAAAACAGACTGCCTACCTCGCAACGTTGCAAACGACCACAACACGTGCGGGATGGGATGACCCCCCAATCGATGACCATGCAACAGATGTTCCATTACCCGACCATGAAGAAATTCGAATAGCAATTACCCGCTTGAAGAACAACAAAGCAGCGGGGGCCGATAGATTACCGGCAGAACTATTCAAATACGGCGGCGAAGAACTGATAAGGTGCATGCATCAGCTTCTTTGCAGAATATGGTCGGAAGAAAGCATGCCTGACGATTGGAATCTCAGTGTGCTCTGCCCAATCCATAAAAAGGGAGATCCCACAATCTGCGCCAATTACCGTGGGATCAGCCTCCTAAATATCGCATACAAGGTTCTATCGAGCGTACTGTGTGAAAGACTAAAGCCCACCGTCAACAAACTGATTGGACCTTATCAGTGTGGCTTTAGACCTGGAAAATCGACAACTGACCAGATATTCACCATGCGCCAAATTTTGGAGAAGACCCGTGAAAAGAGGACCGACACACACCACCTTTTTGTCGATTTTAAAGCTGCTTTCGACAGCACGAAAAGGAGTTGCCTTTACGCCGCGATGTCTGAATTTGGTTTCCCCGCAAAACTAATACGGCTGTGTAAATTGACGTTGAGCAACACCAAAAGCTCCGTCATGATTGGGAAGGACCTCTCCGAGCCGTTCGATACCAAACGAGGTTTCAGACAAGGTGACTCACTATCGTGCGACTTATTTAACCTGATGCTGGAAAAAATTATAAGAGCTGCAGAGCTAAACCGAGAAGGTACAATCTTCTACAAGAGTGTACAGCTCCTGGCGTATGCCGATGATATTGATATCATCGGAAGCAACAACCGCGCCGTTTGTTCTGCTTTTTCCCGCATGGATAAGGAGGCGAAGCGAATGGGTCTGGAGGTGAATGAGGACAAGACGAAATATCTCCTGTCATCAAACAAACAGTCGGCGCATTCGCGTCTTGGCTCCCATGTCACTGTTGACAATCATAACTTCGAGGTCGTAGATAATTTCGTATACCTGGGAACCAGCATCAACAACACGAACAATGTCAGCCTCGAAATCCAGCGCAGAATAACTCTTGCCAACAGGTGCTACTTTGGACTGAGTAGGCAATTGAACAGTAAAGTCCTCTCTCGACGAACCAAAATCAAGCTCTGCAAGTCGCTTATCATTCCCGTCCTGCTTTACGGTGCAGAAGCTTGGACGATGTCAACATCAGATGAGACGACACTAGGAGTTTTCGAGAGGAAAATTTTGCGTAAGATTTATTGTCCTCAGAACATTGGCAACGGCGAATACCGCAGACGATGGAACGATGAGCTGTACGAGTTATACGACGACATTGACATAGTTCAGCGAATAAAAGACAGCGGCTACGCTGGCTAGGTCATGTTGTCCGAATGGACACTCCAGCCCTGAAAGTGTTCGATGCAGTACCCGCCGGAGGAAGCCGAGGAAGGGGAAGGCCTCCACTCCGTTGGAGGGACCAGGTGGAGAGCGACCTGGTTACACTTGGGATCTCCAACTGGCGCCGAACTGCGAAGGAGAGAGAGAGGTGGCGCACTATCGTCGATTCGGCTATAACCGGCTAAGCGGTTGCAACGCCAATCACATACATGTTTTTGTTGCAAAAATTACCTTCATATCGTACCTATTTGATTTGATTTGTTTATTGCACTTAAAATTAAACAAGTTTTTAAGTTATAAATAAAATAAAATATTTTTTTATTAATACGTAATATCATACATATGTACATATATTATCACAAAATGATAAGCGAAAGCGCATTCGTAATTACATACATATGTGCACATGTAAACAAATATCAAAAGAACCATTCGAATTGTGTCTATATGCCAATTTGTTAACATTCATTCATCATATATACAAATATGTAAATATTTGAACTCATGGCTTCCTACAAGATCTTCGTTGCCAACGAATGGCCGTAGCTTATGTTTTTTTTTTAAACATGTGAAAGAGTTGCAAGCAATGCCCAACATATAAATTCGTTGATTTTTATGCCTTGATTCTTAGAAAAATCAATAGAAAGTATTTAACCTTTATGTGCTCGGTAGTCTACATTTGTAGCAGCTTTGGCCACTAACACGTAAAAAAAATAGTTTACAGCACCCCCAAACCCTACTTTTCAAAATGACCATCTCCTGGCGGTTAGTCTACAAATGTAGACAACATATAAAATGTATGAAATTTCACATCTCTCTTTCACTCAACTCTAATTTTTTGAATGCGATTTTTAAATAAATAGGCTGTGCTTGCGTTACTGACTTTTCAGCGTATTTCGCAATAGCAATACAGTATACTCTCGAAAAGTAAATCGATTGGTATTTTGGGTAATTTACTTTTTCGAATAATTTACTTTTCCAAATATATACATAAGTTATCTGTTTTTATAATATTAAATGCATTTTTAAACTTAAAAAAATCATTCATTTATTTGCTTTAATAAAACATATGGATTTACATGAAAAACATATTTACATTTACATACATACATATGTATTTACTATGAAGAGAAAAAATCTTGAATATTCTTTTGTTTTTTTTTTTCTTTTGCAATATATTTTCTGACCATTTTTGTACGACAATTCAAAAAGTCTGACACCTGATTTGCATCGTTTTCATTTTTAAACCAGTGGCTCAAGTAGGAGAGTTTATTTACTAAAAAGACGCGATAAACAAGTGAGTAAAGCTCCAGTTACCCATACTTGACTTGACCTAGAGAGACTTGATAACTGTCACATAAAAGATCCGTTTAATGGGCCTTGCATGTATTTGATTACCGAACGCATGACTTGACTTGAAAGTCTGTTGAATTTAGAATTTCAAGTTAAGTTGACATTTCAGAGAGTGGCATCTTTGTTCTCTCCCTTTATTTTGACATTTCAGAGAGTGACAGCTCAGTTATTTCGCTCGCTTTTTTGATAGCACGCTTCATTTCATTTTCATCATTTCATTTTCATAATCTCATTTAATTTTCTATATTTAATTTGCCATTTGATAAATGATCCCAATAAACACAATGAATGATGAAAAATTAATAGAAGAAGTGCGGGCGCGTGAAATTTTATATAACAAGGCCTGCGTAGGCTACCGAGTGCCGAGCCGGAAGAGGGACGCGTGGGTAAGCGTGGCGAAGGAGCTAGGTGCTACTGGTAAGTAATTGTTATTAACAATTTATTTATTAGATTGTAATATATTTTGTATATATATATGTGTAGATGTTAATAGTTTAAGTTGTGTTTATTTTACAGAAGAGCAGAGCTCGAAGAGGTGGCTGACTCTAAGGGAAAGATTCAGTAGGGAGGTAAGGAAAATGGAGGCACCATCAGGAAGTGGGGCGAGTAACGCCGAAACCAGGCCATTGTTCGACAATATGAGCTTTTTAAAACTATATATACAGCCCAGACCGTAAGTTAATATTTTATACGTATTAAATATTTATTTCCCTTTTACAGAAATCGTTGCACCACAAACATTTTAGATGATATGTTTTCGCAGGAGCTGTTGGACCCAATTAGTTTTGAATGTTCTCAGACTAATTTATCGTCGCCTTCGGAGTTGTCGTTTTCAACTCCGATCCGGAAAAGAGTAAAGAAAACAAACAGCGATGACGACGGCTGCTTCAAAGAAGCGTGCGAGCTATACAAAAGCATGTGTGCAGAGAGGAGCAAAGGCAGCGAGGCGGTGAGGTCGTTTGTTTTGTTACCTAGACGTAAGAAACAACAATGTACCTCATTTTTCAAAAATATTTTTAAAATGTTTAAAACGCTTGACGTTTTATACTTATATTGAATTAATATGTAAAAATGTTTAAAATACGTAAGAAACAACAATGTACCTCAATTTTCAAAAATAGTTTTAAGAATGTATTTGAAAAAAAAAAATAAAACAATTTGTTTTTATAACAAAATACAGAATTCATTTGCCATATGCCTGTGTAATCTTCCTAATACAAATAATTACCATCTTTTTCAGTAAATAAAACAATATTTATAGATATATCTATGGTGTATACATATGACACAGGTATACTTACGTGCGGAATTATAACCAGTATGTGAAAGGGGCAAACACACGATATTTGTAAAAAGTTATAAAAATTATTATTAGGTTTATTAAATGGAAATTCTCTTTGATGAAATACAATTGGTTTGTTACAAGTTTAATAAAATTAATGAGGGTTACTAAGATTCACCACACACATACAAAGCGCGGAAAAATATGTTACTAAAAAATATCATAAAAAAGTTAACGTAACAAAAAGTATAGTACTTCATACTTGGATTACAATTTTACACATTAAATACGATATAAATAAATATAAATATAAATAAAATAAATATACACTAAATACGATTTTCTTGAAATGAAACTGCTCCCTGGTTAATAAAATATTCTGCCAAAAAATCCCTTACACGGAATGCGATACAAGACGCATTGCGTCGAGTTGAACTTATTGAATGTAATGCACCTCCAACACTCTCTAAATCTTCACGCCATTCTCCCTCCAATATTCCATGGTCTGCGGTGTCTGTGTCTACAAATGTATCTGGACAATACCAACGATCATGGTCATTCAACATTACAAAATTGTGAAGAACCAAGCAGGTTAACACAATTGTTTCGCAGTTCTTTGGGCTATAGTCTATGACCTTTCGTAGAACACGCCATCGAGCGGTTAAAATACCAAAGCTATTTTCGATTACTCTACGAGCTCGCGATAACCGGTAATTGAAAATTGCTTTGTTTCGTGGCAGCTGTGCACCGGGGTAAGGTCGCATTAAGTTTTCCTTCAACGGAAACGCTGCGTCGACCACAAAAAAATGTGGAAAATCTGTTGAGGATTCATTCCATAATGGAGCTCTTGGTGGTAGTGGCAATTTGTTTTCCAAGAGCGCTTTACCAAATTTAGATTGCTGAAAGACACCTTGAAATAAAATAAAAATAAGTAAATATCTATATATTGCAAATCTTTTAATGTACCTCCGTCACTTTGGCCTCCATAGCTACCAATGCTGGCAGCGGTAAACGTATACCTAGCATCGCAGGATGCCATTAAAACTATACTATAAAACTTTTTATAGTTATAAAATAACGAGCCTGAATTTTGTGGACGAACAATAGCTATATGCTTCCCGTCAATTGCTCCGACACAGTTGGGTATATTCCACAGTTTTAAAAAATCTGCAGCAATATCTTTATATTGTGCGGTACTTGGCTCGCTAAGGTATATCGGGGACAGATGTAACCAAAGTATTTCACACGTTTCAAGTACGATATTCCGCACTGTTGTTTTGCCTAACTTATGCATCGAGGCTATGACCTCAAAAGGTGTTCCATAAGCGAGCTACCTAAAAAATATATGAGAATACAATTAAATGAATATGTTTCAAGGATTGTTTAACTTACATTAATGTTATAACCACTCGCTCCTCGACGCCAACTTGTTGTTTTGGTTTTTTTAAAAACGGACTAATTATATTTAAAAGAATATTGTACACTGTCAGATTCATCCGTGTTAAAAGAAATAGTTTTTGGTCGTCTTCTTTTAATTTTAAAAAGTTCTTCCAGAAGAAACCATTTGCGTTTCTATCCCGATTAGCTGGATGAACGGACCAGCGGCGTTTATGTCTTCTCAAAACTTTTCTTCTTTGAAGGCGAAGAATATTTAAATAAACAAGTTCTTGGAATAAATCACTATCCATTATTAAAATTTATTATTATTATTAAGGTATTCGGCAAAACAATTTGTTTTATTATTTATTAAATTTTCACAAACTTCACAAATCAATTAAAATGTCACATTTGTGTGCTCTCTCAACATTCAAAAACAGCTGATTTCTACGCGCTGTGTTTAGTATAATTGCATCTAAGTTTTCCAAGTCAAATTTTTCGAAGCTGAGTCAAGTCAAGTATGGGTAACTGGAGCTTAAGTGTTTTTGCAACATCGTAAAAAACGCTGCTTGCTTCGTTTCGAATTTTTTATCAGAGGTGCATGTGTAATATTAAAGGTGATTAACTTTCTTTTCCGCGATTATTTACTTTCTGAGAAATTACTTTTCGAGAGTATACTGTAATTGTTTTTGCAGTGATTTATATTCAATATTCATATTGTGGTGATCAGTTTTGCATTGCTTCTCAAGCATTTCTTGGTGCATAACAATAATAAATATGTCTATGCCTCAAACCGGTCGAAACGAGTCGTTAAACGGCAAGTGTATCTTTTTCCATGATATGGATGATATACAAGAAAATTGTAAACACAGGCTAGGGTACGAGGTGTTAAAAACCATATTGAGAATCAATTGAGTGAGGTTGATGAAGAAGCAGAAGAGGGCCTAGATTTTGATGATTCTACTGATGATTACTTAACACCTGGTATA
Organism: Zeugodacus cucurbitae; assembly: GCF_028554725.1. NCBI lineage: Eukaryota > Metazoa > Arthropoda > Insecta > Diptera > Tephritidae > Zeugodacus > Zeugodacus cucurbitae. The sequence continues at coordinate 29,034,257 of NC_071671.1, forward strand.
AATCCCGAAGAATCAGATGCCGAAAACGAAATGATACTTGAAGAAGACGATATTCGATCCGATGAGCAAATAGAAGGCGTATCCTTTGGAGAGAATGTCGTGCAAAGACTGGTTTACCCTTGGCAAACACCGGAATAACCGTAATCTGTGATAACTTTTTTACTTCATTGAATCTGGCTAGGCATTTGATGTCGAAAGTGCTCTCTCTTCTTGGTACTGTTTGTCAAAACAAAATATTTGTTCCAAATGAAATGAAAGCAGACCGCAAACGAGCAGAACAGTCAACAATTTTTGGCTTTCTCGAATCAAAATTTGAGTTGGTATCTTACGTGCCAAAAAACGGAAAAGCTGTTATACTACTATCCAGTACGCCCTTGACAAATGCTATTGTACCTGAGAAAAAAACAAGACACAGTATATCCTTGACTACAACGCTACCAAAGGACGCGTAGATGCAATGGATAAAATGCTTTCTGCATATTCCACTAAACGGAAAACTTTGCGTTGACAAATGACGAAAGTTCCTGCGATGCCTTGCAAAACAGCTTTTCATGTCAGCAATTGAACAGCGCTCTGAAAATCCAAGGGTATTAGGCCATGCTCCAACACGCCTGGCTTTTGAAATGGCACTCAGTAGTTCTTCTGTTTCCGGCACTATTGCGAACCACTTGCCTGATATTTCTAACGACTTTCAACCTATGTTCGTTGTCAAAATTGTGAAGCTGGAAAGCGTAAACCACACGCAAGATTTGCAGTTGGTGTAAAAAACTTGTATGTGACACACATGCTACAACATATACTTTGGGTAAATGTTGTACCAAGAATGATATTTAAACATTTTCAACTTAACCAGATATCTAAAACTCATATATTACTTAATAGCTATGCATTCAAGTATAAAACTCTTCGTGCCAGTGTTTTTGTTCATATGTTGACATAGTTCTCCATACAAATACATAATTGCTGCAAATGTAGACTTCCGACCGCCAACGTAAGTTTACAATCCCAAGCACATAAAGGTTAAAATATGACTTAATGGATTGGTGTAATATGAAAATGCATTTAATTATGTATACAACTAATTCATAAATCAATATTTACCAATACGTATTAGGCTCTATTTTTATTGCGGCGGGATCACTTGAAACGGCCCTGTAAAGCTCGATGTGTCGAAGGATTGATGGCCGCCTGGGCGACGCAACATTGGAAGCCGGGACCTCATGTCAGTATTACATCAGGAGGATGGTTGAGTTGTTACACTCATACGTAGGTAATGGTCAAAATGCATTCAGTTAAAAGTTGTATTTACTTGGCCTCACTTCAGTTTGTCTATTACCCGCCTCGTACATTGTTCGTCACCAACCCTTCCCATCACGTTTTCCCCATATTTGGGCGCCGAACAGAGCGACTGACTTTAGTACTCCAGCTAATATTCGTCTTCTATTTGGCTTTGGCCCACGAGTATTGAGCATTAATCGTGTCAAAGCTCTGTACACTGTTGTAGCTTTCTCGCAAGTGTAAGCTAAGTGTTCCTTGAAGGACATCCTTGCATCCAGGATGATTCCTAAGTATTTAATTGCTGGTTGTGTAGTGATGCTTACACCCTTTGTGCTGAACGTGGACACTTCGCGGACTTTTTAGCCAGTAATAAGTAGCGCTTCGGTCTTGCTCTCTGCTAGGGTCATTCCGTGAGCTTCGAGCCAATTGGCTATTAACGTTATTATCATGTTGGTTATCGTAACTATATCGGGTATGAGTTTTGCTATAACCACCACAGCAATATCATCTACAAATCCAATGATATGAACGTTTTTGGATACGTTGAGTCGCAGTACTCCGTCGTACATTATGTTCCAGAGTAGCGGCCAAAGTACAGATCCAGGTACTCCACTAGTGACTTTATATTTTTTAGAGCCTTCGTTTGTATTGTAGCTCAAAGTTCTTTCCTCGAAATGGCTAACAATTATGTTGTAAAGGTATAGAGGCACGGATAAGCTTTTTAGTGCACTCAGTATACTTTCCAAGGATGCCGAGTTAAAGGCATTTTTAACATCAAGAGTTACAACCATACCGTAATGTATTGTGCCTCCCTTCCTTCTTTTACCGCTTAAAGCTCGCTCAGCAAGGGTTTTAACAGGTGTGGTTGTGGATCTTGCCTTTCTGAATCCGAATTGGTTTGGGGATAGCCCACCGACGACATCGATTGCCTTATTTAGCCGTTGATATATGATTCGCTCCAAAACTTTTCCCGCGGAGTCTAACATGCAGAGAGGCCGGAAGTTGGACGGTTCTGTCATTGGTTTATTAGGTTTTGGCAGTAATATAAGGTATTACCTTTTCCATATGGTGGGAAAGCGGCCTTCCAGAATGCATAATTATACATTGTTCGAAAAGGGTCTATGTTTCTGACAATTGCTGTTTTTAGCGCTAGATTCGGGATTGCATCTGGACCTGGGGATTTAGATGAGTTTAACCGATTACATGCTTCTCGAACGTCTTCGTTTGAAACAGCCGGTATAGTCTAGCTTTGTTGAACTCTCATGATCTCCTCAAGGAATTGGGGTCGGGTTGGAAGGAGTACCGAAACTATTCTCCCAATTGTTGAAGGTGAGGTTGGCATCTGTCCACGAGCGGAAATTTTCCCATTTCCGCCTTAGATGCGAGTCCCCGGGCGTTTTTTTTAGACGTAGTCGCACATTAGGAGGATAATAAGGAAACACTCCTGTTTACTTTTTTTGGTTGGCTGTTTTAATAATTTTCTTTTGTCTTTAAAATATCTTTGGAGAGTGGTAAAATCGGGGGTATCACGTGACCTTTGGTAAAGCGCCTTGCTTGCTGGCATTCTTTGCGTAGTCTAGTTATTGTATCGTTCCACAAATACACTGGAGGGTGGTGATTACGTCCAGATTGCTTGGACATTGAAGCGTCGCATGCGCTCTTGATACAACTCATAAACGAGGCAGCAGCTTCGTTAGCCGACAACAAATTGGCGGTAAGAGTGGTGGATCTAAATAATTCTTCAAAGAGGTCTGGGTCGAATGTTTTGGGTCGCCAGGTACTTCTTTTTTGGGTCGGTAAACACTGTCGTGTGTGTGTAGATTTATCTCGCATGTGATGTCATAATGATCATTAAAAGTGTAGTGATCACTGATTTCCCATTAAGATCTACATACTAGACTTGAGTGCATAATAGTTAAATCTATCACCAATTTTCGACCACGTTTGTTAAAAGTACATTGATTGCATGTATTTAAGAACACTAGATCCAGAGAGGCAAAGCTTCTAGTAAGGTCTTTCCTCTGCTATTGGTTCTTTTGCATCCGCATTCGATATCACAGGCATTACATTTGCCAGCTATTACTACTTTTGTTTTGCATCGGTCATTGATGCTGAGAGGTATATAGCAGCTGTATATATTAAAATTATTAACAGTTGTGTGAGCAAATCCATCTGAATAGAAGGGTGATTCTATTTGTGAAAAGTTGGGGTTACATTTCCATATAACCGCTTTATTTCGTGTGTCGCTTATCCAAGTTACATCAATTTGTTTTCGGACTGTTTTAATAAGTCGTGTGCCGCTTGGCAATGGTTTGCGTTAAGTTGTAAAAACTTCATGTGACCTGTTGAGCTACTTTCTTGTAAACTTGACACTACCAGTGAAGTGATCAATTTCATCTGAACCTGCTTTCAAGAAGAGCAAACTGAACTCTAAACTCTGAAAGTAAACGATTCAGATTGTCTTCAAAGTTCTGGTATATAGGAAGTAGGCGTGGTTGTGAAGCGATTTGGCCTATTTTCACAATATATCATTGGGATGTAAGAAAACTATTACAAACCAAGTTTCATTGAAATCGATCGAGTGGTTCCTGAGATATGGTTTTTGACCCATAAGTGGGCGACGCCACGCCCATTTTCCATTTTGTAAAAAAATCTGAGTGCAGCTTTCATCTGCCATTTCTTAACTAACTTTTGTATGGGAGGTAGGCGTGGTTATGATCCGATTTCTTTCATTTTTGGACTGCATTAGGAAGTGGACAAACAAAACGACTGCAGAAAGTTTGGTTTATATAGCTCTATTGGTTTGCGAGATATTTACAAAAAACTTAGTAGGGGCGGGGCCACGCCCACTTCCCCAAAAAAATTACATCCAAATATGCTCCTTCATAGCGCGATCCTTCGTACCAAATTTTATTTCCATAGCTTTATTTATGGCTTAGTTATGGCACTTTATGTGTTTTCGGTTTTCTCCATTTTGTGGGCGTGGCAGTGGGCCGGATTTTGCTCATTTTCGAAAGCAACCTTCCTATGGTGAAAAAAAAGAAATAAGTGTGCCAAGTTTCATCAAGATATCTTAATTTTTAAAGAAAAGAAAGCGTAGAACGTATCTTAAAGATATACGAACCTTCAAAAGGTACACCCCGATATTTCGGTATATTAAATGTTATTAGGAATAAAATAATAGGAAAAGCAGACGTAGCATTAGAATCGTATAACACCCCTAGATTGGACGGCAATATCACGTTGTTTAACAACCCACTACGCTGTCTTGTACAAGGTAGGTTAACTATTAACGAATTCTACCAAAAGGTATATTCGCATCGTTAATTCTCAACAAGATAGGATGCATGGAGGTAGGAGAAGAATCAATACATTTACTAACCGAAAACAACCGTGCAAAAGCACTAGATACCTTCATTAGGGGACTTTCAGGAGATCTTTCTAGACTCCTCGCAATTAAAGAACCGAAAAGTCTTCCCTATTTAAAACTTCTTCTTTGTTTAAAACTTGAAAATCAGAGTTTTAGAGCACAATATGCAAATAACCAAAAATACAATGTTTCACCAAACTATCGACAGCAACAAAATCTACAACAACAATTCGTTCAATTAAAACAGTTTCAGCCAAAATATAAGCAGCCTCCAAACAAACAATTTCAAACTAAATTTCCAACCAAATCTAAAATTTAATCCTTATGGTCAACAACGGTATCCTCATTATCCTGTGAACCAACAACATAATAGCTAACAACAAAGAAATCCTCCTCCAAGGCCACCAAAACCAGCTCAACCAATAGATGTAGATGTTAGCTTTAGAACAAATGCTATTAACTATGCAAACCGACCAAGTCTCCAAGATTTAGGATAAAGGCCACTAAATAACACTTCTATGCTTATCCATCCACCACCGAAAATTCAAAGAACTTTTCATGTAAATTCATGCTTTGAACCTAAAAACGAACAGAATTAGCAGTACGATAATGACCAAACTACCGACTACCAATACAGTGACTATAATTACAATACCTCTAATAATGCACAAAGTTATAAAGATAAACCAACCGATATAAAATTTTTAGGTTAAATAGCTCTTCGATACCTTATTTCAAATGCAAAACGGAGAGCGGACAAATTTAAAAAATGTTAGTAGATACAGGCTCAAATAAAAATTAATAAATTCTGTTGGTGGTAAAATAAGAGTTACCCATCACACTTTCTTAAATCTATTTAATATCGAAGAATGCAAACTAAAGTTTTTCTTATTACCAGCTCTTTCAACTTTTCACGCAATTCTTGGAAATTATAGTTATAAGAATTATCAGCAGTAATACATACTACAGAAAATTTTATGATCGTAGCAAATAAACGTAAAATTCAACTCCACCAATATAAAGCTCAAGACGTAAATTCTGTTCTAATCCGTGATGAACATATGAATGCTTCAGGAAAAAACCAAATTAAACAACTTTTACATTACATTAGCCTAAAACAAGAAGTAGAAGAACATATAAATAAATTACTAGAGGACGGTATTATAAGAAAATCTAGATCACCATACAACTCACCAATATGGGTTGTTCCAAAAAAAAGACGACGCATTTGGTGAATAGAAATTCAGACTGGTTACCGATTACAGAAAATTAAATACGGTCACTATTGCAGACAGATATCCCATACCCGAGATAAATGAAGTATTGGCACAATTAGGAGAAAACGGTTTTCATCAAATTCCTCTTAAAGACTCCGACGTGGAGAAGACAGCATTCTCAGTGAACAACGGAAAATATGAGTACACTAGACTCCCCTTTGGATTAAAAAATGCTCCATCCATATTTCAACGGACATTAGACGATATACTCACGACAACACATAGGAAAAATATGTTATGTCTATATAGACGATATAATCATATAGACATGGAATCACATACAGAACATATTGATATAATTTTTGATACTCTCTGTAAAGCTAATATGAGAGTGCAATCAGACAAATGCGAATTCTATAAAGATCGAGTAGAATTTATGGGTTCATAATTTCTTCCGCTGGCATTTCCACAAATCCATCTAAAGTAAAAGCCATTGAAAATGTTCCATGTCCCAAAACACTTAAAGATCTTAGATAACTTTTAGGACTTTCTGAATATTATAGACGCTTCATAAAAGACCACGCAAAATTAGCGAAACCACTTACGAATTTACTTCGAGGTGAAGAAGTTAGAATTTCGAAAAATATTTTAAAGAAAATCAATATTCATTAAATGGAAGAAGCCAAAGAAGCATTCGGCAAAATTAAATCTGCTCTCATCTCAAATGACATAATACTGCAATATCCGAATTATAATATAAAATTTAATCTCACAACAGACGAGCAAAACGGTAAACCCATAACTTTAATTTCTAGGACCTTAAATAAAACAGAAGAAAATTATGCAGTTAATGAAAAAGAAAGCTTTCTATAATCTGGGCACTCAATTCTCTCAGAAATTATCTGTATGGTCAACCAAAAATTATAATACATACCGATCATCAACCATTAACATATGCACTTAGTAACAAAAATAGCAATTTTAAACTAAAACGATGGAAATCCATTTTAGAAGAGTATAATTACAAAATAAAATATAAGCCTGGAAAATCCAACATAGTAGCGGATGTACTCTCTAGACCATTCCAAATACATTTAATATCAGTTGCTACTAATTCAGATGAAAGTTCATCTCATAATTTAATTCCCTCAGTAGAAGCCCCAATATATGTTTTCAAAAAACAAATTTTCTTATTCATAGGACTAGAAAATAGCTATCAATTTAAATTACTTTTCCAAACATACCACAGACATATAATAATCAAACCAAGATACTCAGAAGAAGATTTATTATCATTATTTATCTCAGAAGAAATAATAGGCAAAACTCCAGAAATTTATCCAATACATTTTTGTAATTACAAAGTTAGACACACCCAAACGAAGGTTAAAGATTTAAAATCGAATGAAGAACAGGAAAACCAAATACTTATAGAATATAAAAGAGCACACCGAAATGCAATTGAAAACAAAAAACAAATTTTAGAAAAATTTTATTTTCCAAAAATGTTACAAAAAATTAAATCAATAGTTAAACAATGCAGCATTTGCGCAGAAAACAAATACGATAGACATCCTTACAATCCAGAAATTCAAGCAACTCCAATTCCAAAATATCCAGCGCAAATAGTACATATCGATATATACCGTATATAGCCGATATACATTTAATATTAACAGAAGTTGACAAATTTTCCAAATATGCACAAATTAATAAATTCAAGATCTTCAGAAGACATACGGGAACCACTTAGACAAATCATTTTCAATTTTGGATAACCTCAGAATATCATAATAGATAACGAAAAATCTTTAAACGCCCATTCAATAATTTGTATGTTAAAAGATCAACTTAGGATTAATATACATAGAATACCTCCACACTCCAGCACAGCTAATGGACAAGTTGAACATTTCCACTCCACTTTATCAGAAATAATAAGATGTTTAAAATCAGAAAATACAGAAAGATCCTTTTCAGAGCTTCTCGACAGAGCAGTTTACGAATACAACTACTCCATACATTCAACTAAGGGACAAAAACCTATCGAATAATTTTTTGGACGCAGAATATATACCAACCCTGAGCAATATGAAAAAGCAAGACAAAATAACATTCAAAGACTTAATTTTTCACAATAAAAATAGAAAACCATTTAAAGCATATAACGTTGGCGAAACTATTTACATCAAAATTAATAAAAGATACGGCAATAAACTGACTTCAAGATATAGAAAATAAATAGTAAAAGAAAATCATAATTCTACAGTGGTAACTCAAACGGGCAAAATAATTCACAAAAGCCTTATAAAAAAATAAAAAACAAATCGAAAAAAATAAAACAAAACACTAATTCTAATCTTTTGAGATTGTTTGCTGCCGCAAAAACAGCAAAATTGCAATTTGAAACAGAACAGTACGAAAATATAATTAATACATAATGTAATGTAATAATAATGAAAAAAAATAAGGTTCAAACCCATTCTATATCTTTATCCTATTCCATAACCTCTACTTTATTATTATTTCATTAAAATATTATCAAACAAAAACAAACATTTAGAAACCAACACTAAATTTTATGGATACCGCATGTGAATAAATAGAATAAAATCCTAACCATAGCGATTGTAATAATGTAACTAATAAAATTAAAATATTAAAAAAAAAAAATAAAAATCAACAAGTTATAAAGATGAATAAATATCATAAATAAATTATCAAAAAAAAAAAAATTTAAAATAAAATAGAAAAGTCGGATATAAGTTTGTGTAAATGAGCATCGACTTTTTACACAATAACGTTAACAAAAGGGATCAACCATTAGAAAAAAGCAGCTTTTTGCTATCGAGATCATATAAGGCAGCATCGTCGCAGACTTCGTCGTGGTTTTTTAATTACCTCGATAATTACCATCGAAATTCTTGTTGAAATCGCAACTATTGTGAAGTTCAAAATTATTGTAAAATAAAAACTATTATAAAACGAAAATAAAATTCATTAGTTTTGTGGAAAAGAGGACCAAGTGGTAAGTGACGAAATCACTATATGGTCCTTCGAGCCGAATGTAATTGTTTTCCATTCACAGCAATATGGACGCGGATATGATATCCCCAACAACGCCAACCGTGCGTTCGACAGTTACTGTACTACGATCTGGGATTACCCCAGTCGCAACGCCACGACCTACCATTGCAGCTGCCGCGGCCCGAACACGGGCACTAACCACACCAATGGCCCCTCGAACTGACACGCTGTCACCATCGACGTCGCCAACACCGCCGATTGAACCTCATCGCATGCGATGTCCCCTATGTTGCCGCCCGCATCGGTTGCAACATTGTACCATCTTTAAGGGGATGCCGCCTCAGCAACGTCAGCAGGTCGCCCAGGCTCATGGCCATTGCCTAAACTGCCATTGCCTAAAACGCCACGGTCACGTCGATCAACAACCCCAGAGTCCAAGCGATCATCACCCCGACACCGCCAGGCGCGATCTAATTCCCGCCGTTCAACCGGCCTCAGCAACGTAGTTGCCACGTTGCAACAACTTCAACGACTACTAGGCCTAGGGGGCAGGATGTATAAATGAGCATCGTCCCTGTCTCCCACACACCACACTACTAATTACCCCGGACACATACCATTCAGCAATACATACCACACACATCATTTAACACGCTCCAATACGCATCACTGACAATTCACCATCACCATACTCACCATAGCATCACCTACCATCCACATTAACACACACGCATAAATCTCTCACGAGAGAGCACAATAACGTTAACAAAAGGGATCAACCATTAGAAAAAAGCAAAAACAAGCAGGTTTGTAGCCAACACAGTTATCGCAAATTACATGCGCACAAACAAGCACATAACGTGCACTCATATGTACAAAGGATATTGACCTCTTACGCGCGATCATATAAACAAGGACATTCAAATAAGTCCGTAGCAAATAATATAACGAGATTCTAAACGCATTTAAATACAAACGCATAATCAATAAAAACGAACAAAAAGCGTCTTTTAGAATTATAACGAAAAAAACTCTTATTTGGGTAAAAAGAGTTTTCGGTTCGCTAATTTTAATATAGAAATTATTAATATTAAACTATTAATCAATTTTAAAAGTCTAAATGAACATAGATTCAAAAGACTCTAAATCAACTCAGAGTTTAAAAATTCCTAAGATGATTACATACTATAAGAGTCCATGCACACCTGCAGAAGGTACACGCTCAAAGCAAGGTGCTACAAAACCGAAAAGGGGGAAAGACATTTTGTACTCTAAATTCATTTCTGAGAGTGACTGTCTAATAAGATACTGCACTCGATTTACATCTTCGCCGATTCAAGGCAATTCTGAATCGGCACTAGAAATACAATGCCAAACTATGGAACATTTTTGGACACGATAGTAGATACTGACGATTCAGATCTACCAGAGAACTTTAAATCTTCGGCTTACGCCAAATACGAACACTGCTTAGACCAGTATTTAAACACAAAAATTGTGATATCAGATCAATTAAAACTTATGAAGTCAATCGCACCTACTCCCCAATCGAGAGTAGAGCTGGCACAAATAAAACCCCAAGAAGATAATTCAGACATTTATCTCCAAGTGCCAGCATGCGATACAGAAATATTTCACGGATGTTATGATCAATGGCCGTCCTTCCGGGACATGTTCACAGCCCTTTTTATAAACCATCCTAAACTCGCAGATGCACAAAAGCTATACCAACTAAGGTACAAAACCCAAGGGGAAGCAGGCATGATCGTCAAGCAATTCGGTTTAAATGGCGAAAATTTTAAGCTGGCTTGGCAAGCATAAAATGAAAATAAAAGAGTAATGATAGAAAATCCGATTAAAACTATACTACATTGCCCTAAAATTAAACAAGAAACCAGCCATGAATTTCAATAGTTTTACTCGACAGTGTCTAATTGCCTATCAGTATTACAAACACAAAATGCTCCCGTAGAATATTGGGACCATATGCTTGTAACTATTTGTGCAGAAAAACTCCCTGAGGCTGCGTTACTACGATGGGAACAGTCATTTGACGATAGAAGAGTAATGCCCACATGGGAGCAAATGAAAACATTCCTCGCTGCTCAGTAAGAGATAGATGAGCGAATGGGCAGCCAAAATATGAATGTAACTAGTCTTCAAAATGAGTCGAGTAAAAACTTGCTTAAACCTCAACACTCATTAGTGTTAAACCAAGCCAACAAATGGCAATCAGTATGTGAAATGTGTAAGGGGGTCATAAAATAAAATCTTGTGAGAAATTTAAAAAAATAAATATTAGTGAAAGGAACAACTTTGTCAGATCAAAACGACTCTGTACAAACTGCTTGACCCACACACATAATATAAATAATTGCGAAAGCAAATTCAACTGCGTTTATTGTCAAAAAAGACACCACTCAATGTTGCATTTTAACAAACCTCTTATGCCACCCCAAAATAACGCTTACATTAGCACAAAAAGAACCATGGGTTTAGTTGCAACAGCAACTCCCGAAACACAAAACACCGAAATTGGCCAAGAGGCACCATGTTGCTCAAAGGCATCAAAGTCCTATGCATTACATAGCGAAATTCAAAGTATGGTATTACTACCCACAGTAGCTCGGGAAATTCTCTCAATGATATTCTTTTCACGGGACCCACACTTCAACCAGATTTATTGCTCCTCATATTAAATTGGCGTATATACAAATACGTATACAATGGACACAAAGGCAGAATTTCCTCTGGCAACACGAGTGTTAAAAACACAGACATATGTGGACGATATCCTGTCTGGAAGCCACAGCCTTCCACAGGCATACGAGTCCTTATCACAAGTAAGAAGTGCCCTCAGCACCGCAGGGTTCCGTTTAAAAAAGATCACAGCTAATCACCCAAATATTAAAAAATATACCAAAAGACAATTTGTTGGATACTAATTTCCTCATATTCGAGAAGGAAAGTACAACAAAAACACTAGGCATCCAATGGAATGCGATATCTGACCAGTTTTCATACACTACAGAGTCAATTTCCGCATTATCCGCCATAACAAAAAGACAAATTTTGTCCTCTGTGGCAAAACTTTTCGACCCCGCAGGATGTCTTTCGCCAATTATGATACAACCGAAAATCCTAATTCAAGAGGCTAGAGGCTAGATTGGGATGAACAAGTGAAACCTCTTCGCTTAGAAAAATGGTCCCAGTTTGCTACTAATCTGAACGACATTTCTCAGATACAAATTCCGCGGTTCGTAAACTATTCCCCCGAATATAAAGTAGAACTACACGGCTTTTGCGACGCCTCTGAAAAGGCATATTGTGCCACTATCTATGTGCGCACACAAAGCGATATAGCAACAACAAGTCACCTTTTAGTAGCAAAGGCGAAAGTTGCTCCTTTAACAACGCTAAGTCTACCACGGCTTGAACTCTGAGGCGCACTGCTACTAGCCAAGCTAGTATCTTTTGCATTTAAACATGGTAAGATACAAATTATATCATTGGTCCGATTCCGAAATAGTTCTAGCATGGTTAGAAAAGCCACCATATGCGTGGAAAACGTATATTTCTAACAGAACGTCTCAAATACTTGACCTAGTGGGATCAGCCACTTGGCGACACGTAGCCAGTGCTGACAACCCTGCTGATCTAGGTACAAGAGGATGCAAACCTCTGCATCTCGCCACCACCACCCTAGGGTGGAATGGTCCCAGATGGTTAACAGAATCTCCCGATTCTTGGCCACAATCGCTCATGCGAAACAGAATAGCCCCAGAAAGTCGAAAAATCGACACTCATCTTGCAACACTGGATGATACTGACATCCTTCAACGGTTTTCATCGATCCTCCGGGCACTCTGAGTAGTCGCCGATATGCTCAAATTCATAGGGCGCCTTAAATTGAATGTCAAAGGATTAACTTATCCCTTATGCGATACATTGACGCACCAAGACCTACAAAAGGCAAAGGTCGCTCTTATTACATCTACCCAAACGCGCTACTTCAGCCACGACATATCCTTGCTAAAAGAATCGAAGCCGATTGATAAAAGGAGCTCACTTTTAGTCCTAAACCCCTTTCTAGATACGAAAGGTCTGCTTCGTGCGAATGGTCGGCTTGCTAATTGAAGTCTGACTTATAATGAACGCCATCCTATAATTATACCAGAAAAGTCTCCATTTGCCACCTTATTCTTCGCATATATTCATATACTCATGCTGCATGCTGAACATCGCCTCATGCAACATATGGTTCGCCAAGAATTCTACATACCCCGAATTAAGCCCCAAATAAAGAAGTGCATTTTCATGTGCAAGATCTGCACTATGCATAAGCAGAAGATACGAACGCAGATTATGGCAGCACTTCCACCTGAACGCTGCAATTTCGCTCTGCCTTTCACTACTACCGATGTGGATTTTGCTGGGCCTTTTCAGATAAAGGCGTCCATGCTTCTTTGTCTGTTTCACGACAAAAGCAGTCCACCTTGAGCTATGTACTAATCTGACGACGGACGCTTTTCTCGCGGCATTTGCTCGCTTCGTCGGATGACGTGGCTTCCCCTTAAAAATCATGAGCGATAATGGCAGAACGTTTATCGGAGCTCAAAGAGCGACAAAAAGACAATTTGTGGATTTCAGGAAACAAGTCAAGTATCGATTGGCAGTTTATACCTTCAAGCGCCCCTCATATGGATGGCCTATGGGAATCAGCCGTAAAAAGCTTCAAATCTCATTTTAAGAAGCTGGCTGGCAACTACAAATTTAATTATGAAGAATTCTCAACATTTTAACCAGAATTCTCAACTCACGGCCTCTCGCTGCACTCTCGCAAGATCCCTCAGACTTCACTGCCCTCACTCCTGGGCATTTTCTTAAAGGAGCGCCCATCTTGGTCATACCTGAGCCAGGCGTGGAGACGCTCTCCTTATTAAACAGATGGGAAAGAATCAAAATTCTCCATCATGAATTAAGTCGCCGATGGAAAGAAGATTATTTAAAGGACCTACACAGAAGGTACCGGTGGAAAACGCCACAAAAGGCGCCTCAGCTTGGAGATTGTGTCTTGATCAATGATGATTGTCTTCCCCCCACAGAATGCCGCCGATAACACCGAAACGAATTCACGAATTATTTATGTATTTATATTGAACAATGTTATGATAAATGTATGTATCGTTAGTGATTTTAGTTTACAAAAGTGGTTGTATTAAATGGGTGTTAAATGTTGAAACATATAAGCGGGTGCTAAATATCGGAAAACCGGGATGCTGCGAACACGGAGGTGCGATGCGATCGACGTTATCGAAAAGAAAGGTGAAGTGCTATCCTTTCTATTCCTTTTTGTTAAAGTTTGTATGCTGTCATCGTGTTTTGATGTATGTGTGTGTGTGTGTTAACGTGTAGTGTTCTCTGGCGTGATGAGGTGGATGTAGTATGGTGAAATGATATGAGTGTGTTTTTCGTTTTGACTCATTTACCCATCCCGGCCCCCCTAGGCGAATGTTTAGCCTAGAAGCCGCTGTAACTGCTGCAGCGTGGCTACGACGCTGCTAAGGCCTGTTGACCGGCGGGATTGCGGCCTAGGCTGCTGACGTCGTGCTGATGTGGCACGATGTTGCCAGTGACGGGATTCTACCGAAGGCGGTCCGCGCCGGCGGTATTCCGTCATATGAGTTCTTTGAGAACGCCGGTGGTTACCACTGCTGCGAGGAGCCGCTTGTCGCCCAGCGTCGCGTCTGTTAGTGCGGTGCAGCAGGGTGTGATGCGACCGCACACAGATTTGGCAACGATTGTTAGATGAACACTCCTGCGTTGCGTGAGAAGTTGCCAGACAATTCAGGCAATACCCGTGTGCCTGTGCAACATGCTGGCGTTGCATCGGTGGCATGCCTTTGAATATGCCACAGTGCGATAGCCGATGCGGGCGGCGGCATAATGGCCATCGAATGCGCTGTGGTTCCGCCGGCAATATGGGTGTTGCTGGCGTGTCGTTACGCGGGGCAATTGGCGCGGCGGCGCCTGTCCTTGGTTGAGGCGCGGCCGGTGCAGTGTTGGCCCGGGGTGCTGCTATTGGCGCAGATCCAGAGCGCGGAGCGGGAATTGCTGAAAGCATAGTTGGCGTTGAGGATGATGCCATATCCACGTCCATATTACTCTGTGTAGAAAAATGATTATTAGTTATGTATTGGGAGTTTATAATAATATGGACATTTGTGCCACGTTATGTTTCATGCATAGGTTCGTCATTTATTATCGGCATTTATGTTAGGTTTTTGTGGCGTTTTTGGATTTCGGTTTTAAGCGGTTTATCTGTTTTAACGATTTATTATTTAACACTCGGTTTTCGATTATATTTACGTTTCGTTGTCTTCGGCGTTTGGCAGAAAGCATAATTTTACGAGCGGTCGATCCCTTGGGGTGCATATTTTTTGACAATTTCAGGGGCTACTTCTTGGCTGAATTGTAAAACCTTTCTGTGGCTCTTTGAGCTCCGACAAAGTTTTTTCCATTGTCGCTCATAATTTTTAAAGGAAATCCGCGTCGTCCGACAAATCGTGCAAATGCTGCGAGAAAAGCTGCAGTAGTCAGATCCGAACATAGCTCTAGGTGTACTGGCTTTGTCGTAAAACATACAAAGACATCCACATACCCTTTTCTAAATGAGGAAGACCTTAACATCGAGGCCTTTATCTGGAAAGGTCCAGCAAAATCAACCCCAGTGATGGTAAAGGGTAGAGCATAATTGCAGCGTTCAGGTGGTAAAGCTGCCATGATCTGCGTACGAATCTTGTGTTTGTATATAGTACACGGTTTACACATGAAGATGGTTCTTTTAATTTGTGGCTTTAGTCGCGGTATATAAAATTCTTGCCGGACCATTTGTTGCATCAAGCGATGCTCACCATGCAGTGTGAGCTGATGGATATATATCAGAAATAAATGGAATAATAATGGGGTGTCGTTCATTATAACTAAGGCTGGAGTTTGCTAGTCTTCCATTTGACCTTATTATTCCATTAGCGTCCAGGAATGGGTTAAGGACGAGAAGTGAACTTCCCTTTTCGAGAGGTCGTTTTTCAAGTAGCTTTGATTTCTCTCGACTGAAATAACGAGTTTGGGTATATAAGATAAGGCTGACCTTGGCATGTTGCAAGTCGGAATGAGTTAGTTGTGCGCAATGATCACATGATATTCCCTTAATTTTTTGTTTAATCCTTTGGATAAATTTATGGATGTAAGCGACTACCCTTAGTGCTCTGAATGATGAAAATCGGTGGAGAATATCATCCTCTTCGGGAGTGATATGAAAATTTTCAATTTTCCGACTTTCCGGCGGAATTATATTCCGAGCAGGAGATTTTGGCCAGAATTCTTGTGATTCTGTTAGCCAAGTAGGACCGTTCCACCAGAGTGTAGTGCTGGTGAGGTGAAGTGGTTTGCAACCTCTTGTGCCGAGATCCGCTGGGTTATCTGCACTTGCAACATGTTGTCATTTTGCTGGGCCCACTAAGTCTAATATTTGAGATATGCGGTTAGAGACATATGTCTTCCAAGTATAGGGTGGTTTTTCTAACCATGCTAGAACAATTTCTGAGTCTGACCAAAGATACATTTTGTGATCGTTTAATTTGAGATGAGTTTGAACTATGGAAATTAATTTTGCTAACAGAAGAGCACCATTCAGTTCGAGCCGTGGCAGGCTTAGTGTCTTCAAAGGTGCAACTTTGGCTTTGGCTACCAAAAGATGTGAAGATATTTTGCTATCGTACAGTTGCGCAATATGCCTTTTCAGAGGCGTCACAGAAACCGTGCAATTCTACATTAATGTCAGGGGTGAAGTTTACCCATCGAGGGATTCGAATTTCTGATATAGTGTGTAAGTTGTTAGCAAATTGAACCCATTTTGTTAAGCGTATAGGTTTTACCTGTTCATCCCATTCAGTGCCATCTTGCCACAATTCTTGAATGAGGATTTTGGCTTGAATCATTATTGGCGAAAGCCATCCTGCGGGGTCGAAAAGTTTTGCCACCGAGGAAAGTATTTGGCGTTTGGTTATGGCGGACATTGCAGATATTGACTCAATTGTATATGAGAATTGATCTGTTATCGCATTCCACTGAATCCCTAGTGTTTTTGTTGTACTAACTTTTTCAAATTTAAGGAAGTCTGTATCTAATAAGTCTTCCTTTTTTATATCTTTTATTATTTCGGGGTGGTTTGATGTAATTTTCTTTAGGGGAAAACCTGCTGAATTAAGTGCTTTGATCACTTGAGATAGTGATTCGCACGCTAATGGGATACTGTGGCTACCTGATAGTATGTCGTCCACGTATGTTTGTGTTTGCAACACAGAAGATGCTAGGGGCAAATTAGTTTCGCATGTTTTTGCAACTTCATGTAATGTAATGGCTAAATAAGGTGCGCAATTGATGCCAAAGGTAACTGTTTTAAGTTTGTAGTCGCTAATTGGACTATTAATTGAATTGCGCAAGACTATGCGTTGGAAATCTTGGTCATCTTCATGTACCATAATTTGCCTGTACATTTTTTCAACGTCTCCGTTAAAAACGTATTTAAACATGCGCCAATTTAGTATTAGCAACATGAGGTCAGGTTGTAATGTTGGCCCGTGTATAGTACGTCATTGAGTGATTTGCCTGAGCTCGTACTTTTTGAGGCATTGAAAACCACTCGTACTTTCGTTGTGATTTTATCTGGTCTTATTACCCCATGATGTGGAAGGTAAAAAGACAGATATCTACCTTTGGAAATTTTCTCATATGGTACAGTCTCTTCCATATGATTGAGGTCGAGATATTCGTCCATCACATTGTCATATGCTGACTTAAGCTCACTTTTCTTTATCAGGCTTTTTTCCATGTTTAGGAATTGCTGGACTGCTGATATTCTAGAGTGGCCAAGAGCTGTGGTTTCTGGAAAATTGGGTTTGAATGGGAGTCGCACAACATAACGACCATGTTTGTTTCTTGTTGTTGTGGACTTGTAGTAGGCTTCGCATGCCTGGTCTTCTTCTGAAAGTTGAGTGATTTGAGGTAATTCTTCTACTTCCCAGAATTTTTTAAGTTGGTTATTTAAATATTCGTTTGTGATATTTTCCACTTGTGTTGTGAAAAAATTTATTTTTTCAGTGACTTGGAAACTTATAATCCACCCAAAGATTGTATTTTGGGCTAACAATTTATTGGAGATTTTCTCAATACCTTCAAGAATTATTTGAGGTATTAAGTCACTGCCTAATAATATGTCGATTTGGGATGGGATATGACAATTGGGATCTGCTAACTTGAGATGTGAGCATTTTTCCCAATGTTTTTTATTAACTTCATAGCTTGGAAGCAAATTTGTAAGTTGCAGTAGAACGATGGCTTGCGCATCTATTCTAATATCCGCACTTGGAGATACTATGGTGATTGGGCATATTTTGTTGGAATTTTGAATAATGCTCCCGCCCATTCCCGAGATTTGAAAGTTAGAATGTTTTATTGGCAGTTTGAGCCGATTTTGAACCTTTGAAGATATAAAGGATCTTTGAGAGCCTTGATCTATTAGTGCTCTTAGTTTGAATAAATCGTCTTTATGTTCAATGGTGATGACCGCAGTGGGTAAAAGAATTTTGCTTTCATTTTCTGAATGAAGCGCTTGAATTTTTGCTGCTTTAGAGCAAGATGGTTGTTCTTCCCTTTTTCGGGATTTGATGTTTCGGGATTATTTGATGTGGTCGTAGCGACTAACCCCGTCGTTTTATTAAACTTATTTTGCTTCATTTTTTGAAAATTAGTAATGTGAAGCAGTGAGTGGTGTCTTCGTTGACAATATACACATGAATATTCGACAGACAGTTTATGCAAAGTCTATGTTGACGGACAACATTGTTTCTATCTGAAACGGGTAATTTTTTGAATATCTCGCAAGATCTTAATTTATGACCTTCTTTACAGAGCTCACACAACGATTGCCGTTGATTATTTTGATTTGAAACGAATGTGTGACTTTTATTGACAGGTCTATTATATTGCATATTATTGCTGGCTTGAGGCTTAAACGAGGTTTTACTCGACTCATTTTGATGACTTGATATATTCATATTTTGGCTGCCCATTCGCTCAGCTATCTCGTACTGAGCAGCGAGGAATTTCTTCATTTGCTCCCAAGTGGGCATTACTCTTCTATCGTCAAGTGATTGCTCCCATCGTAGTACCGCAGCCTGAGGGAGTTTTTCTGTACAAATAGTTACTATCATATGGTCCCAATATTCTACGGGGGAATTTTGTGTTTTTAACACTGACAGGCAATTAGTCACTGTCGAATAAAATTTTTGATATTCCTGGCTGGTTTCTTGTTTAATTTTTGGGTAATGTAATATAGTTTTTATAGGGTTTTCTATCATTACCCTTTTATTTTCATATCTTTGAACTAGTGCTTCCCAAGCCAGCTTAAAATTGTCGCCTTTTACATCGAATTGCTTGACGATAATGCCTGCTTCCCCTTTGTCTTGTACCTTAGTTGGAATAGCTTTTGTGCTTCTGCAAGTCTAGGATGGTTTATGTAAAGGGCTGTGAACATGTCCCGGAAGGACGGCCATTGTTCATAACATCCAGTAAAAACTTCAGTATCACAAGTTGGTACATTTAGATACATGCCTTTATCTAGGTCTTCTTTTGTTGTTGTGACTTCTCTGGGAGGGGGAGTAGTGGCGCTATTTGGCCTTAATACATTTAACTGTTCGCTTATCATTCCCTTTATTATTTCTTTATGACCACGGCAATTATTTAATTTGGCTGTCGCCGAAGCTTTTATGTTTTCTGGGAGTTCAGCGTCGTCAGCATCAATTACTGTATCGTACGCTGCCAGAAGGCGTGCCCATATTTCGTGGACACTTTCGAGTTTTACTTTTAAAACCGATTTCGTGGTGTCAGCAATAGGGGAAGCTTTGAATTGCGTGCAATAGTTTATAAAAGTATCACTTTCAGTGATGAATCTTGATAGTAAAGGATCTTTTGATCTTTTTTGTTTTACACTCTGCTTTGAGCGTGTAGCTTCTGCAGGTGTGCTTTGTGGTTTATCTTCATCAGCCATTTTCGGAATTTGTAAAAATTGACTTGATTTAGATTCTTTTGAGTCTGTGCTCATTTAGAATTGAAAATTTGATAAGATAAATTGTTTGTTGTTAACTGATAGTGTTAACCGATAAATCTCGAAAACCGAAACTCTTTTTGGTAAATAAGAGTTATTAAAATTATTAACTTTGCTAAAATACGCGTTAATCGTTTTTGTTGACCGCACATTTGTATTTACTTGCGATTTTATATTTATATTATATATTACGGACTTATCCGTATGTCCTTGTATATTAGCGCTCGTAAAAGAGGTAAAGAAGGTCAGTAACCTTTGTACATATGTGTGCACGCTATGTGCCTATTTATGTGCATATGATATGCTGAATTGGTTGGTATACAATCCTGCTTGTTTTTGTAATACAAAGAACAAGGGGTATTGTTGCAATAATATTTGCCTATACGGGCTTAAATTGTTGTATTGTATATGTACTAATTAATATATTATCACTATTACCAATTTATACGTATATGTTTTATTTAAATCGATTTTTTTTTTCAAATAGTATTTGCTGCACCGATTAGTTTAAAGAAAAAATGATATGCTCGCGTTTTTTATAAGATTTAGATTTATTAAAATGTTTATATTTGTATATACCCGGATGTAGGGTGCATTACCGCGTAGGCAAACGAATATCGTATATACATGTGTTTGTGTATATGTGTATACTTATATTAGCGCGATAAGAAGAGAGCGAGAAAAGAAAGGTGAAAATGTGCAGGTAATTAACCTCAGCACATATGTTTCAAATTTTAATATTTGTTTATGTATTTGTAAATTATAAGTTGAGTTTGTTACATTTATGTATATTTGACATATGATTTCGATAAGTGAATATGTAAATATGTATGTTTGAAATTATTCTCTCTTTTGCTATTGATTTTATGTGCCTTTTGCTTACTTATTTTATGCAATCCTGCTTACTGTTTGAAGAAACAGAAGGGGTATTGCTAGAAAGTTTTGCAAGTAAATACTTGAATATGATTTGTTGATAGGTTGGTTTGATAGATGTGTTTGTGTACACAAGGGTAAGTATATAAGGCAGGAAGTAATTTGCTTATGTATTTATCTAAAATATATTGATGATATATTTTCTAAACTGTTTTTAGTACCCATTTAGGTGTTATTCAAACGGATTGTATAGGTTTTATATTTGTTAAAACCGTATGATATCATACATATTTACATATATGAATAAAAAATGCATGCAAATGACTTACTTTGTCTCGCCTCAAGGGGATTTTGGGAGAAAGTATGTGTTTGTATAATTTTGGTATTTTTTCTCCTCAGCTTTTGTTTCAATGTGTGTAATGATTTTTGACTCCTTATTTCCTCCTGTGGTTAATGCTCTTTTTTATCCTATTTCCTCCTTTGTTTAATGTTCCTTACGACCCCGTTTCCTCCTTTGTAGATTGGTCCGGTACGCCTTAGTTTGTATATTTATAATTAGTTCGCACCCGATTTGCGTTTTTATTTTTTGATTTTTTTAATGTTAAATCGCGATTTTAGATTTAAATTTCGCGCGCGTTAAAAATTTTTTTTTTGTTCAAGATGTTGATTATTATTATTTAATTTTAATTTATTTAATTTTATTTATTTTATTATATTTATTGCTTTTTGGTTTTTTTTTTCACAGCACTGTCATTATATGGTAGCTTTATTGTATTTTGTTATTTTTTTTATATGTATGTGAACTATATGCACACTTATTAAAATCTTATTATTTTTTGTAATTTTTTTTTTGTGTTTTAAACATACATATTTTTAAGCTGTTTGCACTTCACTTTTATTGAATTGTTTAATGTATTTATATTTAACTTTTATTTTATTTTATATGTTTCAACTTTTTTTTTTGTCACAGTGTATATTCTACGTATATATGTTTGTATGTACTATATATTCTTTTGGGTCACTGCACTTGCTGCTTCACTAAACCGGTTTTTCGCATATATCTTTGTTGTTTTTTTTTTGTTTGTCACTTGTATAATTTTTTCACATATATATATTTATTATTTATTTTTTGATTGTTTCGAGAACTTATTATTTCTATTTGAATATGTTAGCCACAGTGCCTTTCTCTATGGCTCGAAGTTGCTACGTTGCAGCAACTCCAGCGATTGCTAGGCTGAATATTCGCCTAGGGGGGCCGGGATGGCTAAATGAGTCTCAACCACCCTGGACACACACCATTTCCACATGCAAACACACATCACTAACACGCTACATTCACCACACTCACCGCACACCACTTACCATCCACATCATACAACACTCAAGAGCGCGCTACACACCGATACACCAATACACACACGTGCATCAAACCGATAACAGCACACACGAGGACACCACACCGCACAGTGTGAGATTTAGTCAATCTAGCATCTCAAAATTAATTTTTATATGAAGTTGTAGAGATATGAACTTGAAATTTGGCACGATCGTTAAGGAGATTATAAGCTTCAATATGGTGAAAGACAACGAGTTTCAACTAGTGTCAAAGGGGACTAGTTCCGAACTATCCTCAAAAACACTAGTTGGGGATAATTTTTTTACACATTTATATTCAAAATTTCTTCTTTTTCTCTTCTAACTAAAACTTGTCGATATATTGATATAAGCACCCACATACCACCATTTCTATAAAATTCTTCAAGTTTCGAACTTTAGTTTTCGATGATTTTTTGCAAATGAGAAAAATAAAAAGTTAATGTTGTTTCAATGTTAAATTTATTGATATCTAAAACATAATAAAAAGGATAAACTAAAACATTCAACGAAAGTTCTTAAAAGAATGAAAAATATTCAAAACAAGTAAGGAAAGGCTAAGTTCGGGTGTAACCGAACATTTTATACTCTCGCAATTTATTGAAGAAATTTTATTAAGATAACGCACAAATTTACCCATAAATTCGGCATAAAGTTTAATAGAATAACGAAAATCGTCATATATAGATATGAGCCCTCGGTAATTCCTGAACCGATTTCATTCAATTTCACCAGCAAGGTACACTATATCCAATACTATACGCTCACTTAATTTTGCTAAGATATATCACATATTAACCAATACGTAATAAAGCCCAACGAATTTTTGAAAAACCTATAATTATGTATATGAGAGCTAGGAGATGTTGTGACCCGATTTTAATAATTTTTGGAACAGAGACCCACTATTGGAAGAAAACAATTTTCTCTGTATTTTAGTTGACAGATCTACCCATATTTTCGGTTAAAATTTAACCTTAGGCGCTGAGTTCAACATGTTCGATATCTGGGGCCTTGAAAGTTATAGTCTGTTTTCGAAAATTTTTTCACAAGTGATGCCACAGATCATATACTGTATTTGTGTAAAGTTTTATTTCGCTATTATCATTGGTTCCTAATGTATATATTATAAAGTGAAAGATTCAGATGTAATTCAAAATTGAGTTATAAAGAAAGTAGTCGTGGTTGTGAACCGATTTCAACCATTTTCTACACATGTCATCAGGGTGTCAATAAAATATTATATACCGAATTTTATTGAAATCTGTCGAGTAGTTCCTTAGATATGGTTTTTGACCCATAAGTGGGCGATGCCACGCCCATTTTCCATTTTGTAAAAAGATCTGAGTGCAGCTTCTTTCTGCTATCATTTATGTGAAATTTTGTGTTTCTGACGTTTCTCGTTAGTGAGTTAACGCACTTTTAGTCATTTTCAACCTAACCTTTGTATGGGAGCTGGGCGTGGTTATTATCCGATTTCCTTCATTTTTGGACTGTATAAGGAAACAGCTAAAAGAAACTACTGCAGAAAGTTTGGTTTATATAGCTTTATTGGTTTGCAAGATATATACTAAAAACCTATCTTAGCTAAGTATTGTTGCAAACTGAGTAGTCGTTTGCGTTTGCTAAATTTAAATATGTTTGAAATATTTAAATTATAACAGACAATACATAAATTTGCGAGGAAAATTATATCAAAAATTGATGAAAACAACAAAAGAACCCCAAATTTCAACACTAGCGAGTCGGAGCACCTATGGGAACTGAGGGAAAAGTATAAGCTGTTATTGAGTGCAAACGAACGGATACTTGCAGTACGCTACGAAAGATGTCGCTGAAAATTCAAAGCAAATTCAAAACAAAAATCAGCTGTTATTTAAGCATTGCTTAAGCACAACATAAGTATGGAGTAAAATTATAAATAAATGTCCATTTGTGGGTTAGATTTGGATAATCCATGTTTTTTCCATGGGCAATTATATGTTGCTGTAGTACTAGATTCCAGCATAAGAAAATCCATCAAGCTACTTGGCTGTCTCCGGATCGAATCACTCGCAACCAGATCGATCATATTGTGATAGATGGACGACATGTCTCCAGTGTTTTTGATGTGCGTACGCTTCGTGGTCCCAACATCGACTCGGACCAGTATCATGTAGCAGCTAAGATACGCACCCGCCACTGTGTAGAAAAGCGCACACGTCAACAAACACAAGGAAGGTTCGACATCGAGAAGCTGCAATCACAACCGACAGCCGAACGATTTTCTACTCGACTTGCACTCCTGCTCTCTGAGAACACTCATCAGCATCTCGGTATAAGAGAGCTGTGGCACGGCATATCAAATTCCTTACGTACAGCTGCAACCGAAACCATTGGTTTTCGGAAAAGCCAAAAAAACAGCTGGTATGATGAGGATTGTCGTCTGGCAGTGGAGAGAAAACAGACTGCCTACTTCGCAATGTTGCGATCGACCGCAACACGAACGGGATGGGAAAGATACCGAGAGCTGAAGAGGGAAGCGAGACGCATTTGCAGACAAAAAAAGAAAGAGGCCGAAATGCGTGAGTATGAAGAACTTGACAAGCTGGCCGACAGGGGTAATGGTTTCAAGACCAGAGCACACTCCTGTAGGACCCCCAGAGGTGATTTAGTTATTGATCACCAGAGTATACTGAGTTTGTGGAGGGAACACTTCTCCAGCCTGCTGAATGGCAGTGAATGTACAACACCAGGAGATGGCGAACCCGATTCCCCAATCGACGACGATGGAGCAGATGTTCCATTGCCCGACCGTGAAGAAATTCGAATAGCAATTACCCGCTTGAAGAACAATAAGGCGGCGGGGGCCGATGGATTACCGGCCGAGCTATTCAAATACGGCGGCGAAGAGCTGATAAGGTGCTTGCATCAGCTTCTTTGCAGAATATGGTCGGAAGAAAGCATGCCTGACGATTGGAATCTCAGTGTACTCTGCCCAATACACAAAAAAGGAGACCCCACAATTTGCGCCAATTACCGTGGGATAAGCCTCCTCAACATCGCGTATAAGGTTCTGTCGAGCGTATTGTGTGAAAGATTAAAGCCCACAGTCAACAAACTGATTGGACCTTATCAGTGTGGCTTTAGACCTGGAAAATCAACAACAGACCAGATATTCACCATGCGCCAAATTTTGGAGAAGACCCGTGAAAATAGGATGGACACACACCATCTCTTTGTCGACTTTAAAGCTGCTTTCAACAGCACGAAAAGGAGCTGCCTTTATGCCGCGATGTCAGAATTTGGTATCCCCGCAAAACTAATACGGCTGTGTAAGCTGACGTTGAGCAACACCAAAAGCTCCGTCAGGATCGTTAAGGACCTCTCCGTTCGATACCAGACGAGGTTTCAGACAAGGTGATTCGCTCTCGTGTGATTTCTTTAACCTGATGCTGGAGAAAATAATACGAGCTGCAGAGCTAAATAGAGAAGGTACAATCTTCTATAAGAGTGTACAGCTACTGGCGTACGCCGATGATATCGATATCATTGGAAACAACACCCGCGGCGCCAGTTCTGCTTTCTCCAGACTGGATAAGGAAGCGAAGCGTATGGGTCTGGTGGTGAACGAGGACAAGACGAAATATCTCCTGTCATCAAACAAACAGTCAGCGCATTCGCGTCTTGTCTCCCACGTCACTGTTGACAGTCATAACTTTGAAGTTGTAGATAATTTCGTCTACCTGGGAACCAGCATTAACAGCAATAACAATGTCAGCCTCGAAATCCAACGCAGAATCACTCTTGCCAACAGGTGCTACTATGGACTAAGTAGGCAATTGAGAAGTAAAGTCCTCTCTCGACGAACAAAAACCAAACTCTACAAGTCTCTCATCATTCCCGTCCTACTTTACGGTGCAGAAGCGTGGACGATGTCAACATCCGATGAGAGGGCACTAGGAGTTTTCGAGAGAAAGGTTTTGCGGAAGATTTATGGTCCCTTAAGAATTGGCAACGGCGAATACCGCAGACGATGGAACGATGAGCTGTATGTGTTATTCGACGACATAGACATAGTCTAGCGAATAAAAAAACAGCGGCTACGCTGGCTAGGTCATGTTGTTCGAATGGATGAAAGTACTCCAGCTCTGAAAGTATTCGATGCAGTACCCGCTGGTGGAAGCCGCTGGTGGAGCCACTCCGATGGAAGGACCAGGTGGAGAGGGACCTGGCTTCGCTTGGAATAACCAATTGGCGCCAAACTGCCAGAAGGAGGGATACGTGGCGCGCTGTTTTGGACTCGGCTATAACCGCGTTAGCGGTGTTTACGCCAGTCAAGAAGAAGAAGAATTGTATGTTGCATGCTCACGTGTGGGAAAACCATCAAATCTATTTGTGTTAGCTCGAGACAGGTTAACCAAAAATATTGTGCACCAATTAGTGCTAAGTTAAATTAAAATGTTTATAATTCAAAAAAATAAATACTACTATTAAGAATTAAGAATTATCTATCCTAAGATTATAAAATTAAATGTTACATGTTATCAACTAACAATTTTGTAATTAACTTATTTGTTAAAAACTTGACTATAAAGTCAAAAATGAACTATTTTATGAAAATTTGTGCTTATTATCAACTCTACGAAAATTTTGATCAATAATTTTAAAAATTTTGACCTCAATTTCAAATCTCAATCCCGTGAATTTTTATACCAGATATATACTAAGGTTTCCGTCTTTATTCATAAATAATAATTTCACTGTAGTGAATAGTTTACTACAACACAGCAAATCTAAAAGTGAGCAAATGTTCATTCTGAGAATTCGAATGATTCAAACCGATTTATCGTTTAAGTTCAAAATTTTACAGTTTCATATGTACATACATATGTAGGTATGTATGTGTCATGTTAGCGTGTTGGAGAGCCATCTTCTTTATTTGTTTACACGCTACACAACAAAACAAAGAACGAACTTCGCCAAAAATATTTAAATTGATCAGAGACGTTATTCCCTGAATATATTAACATTCCATACAAATAAATGGCCTTGAACAGAGTTCAAAAAGCGTTTTAACTATTTCAAATAAATATTGGGCGGGGCGAAGTTCGCCGGGTCAGCTAGTATATATATATATATTTGGCGTAGAAACCGCTTTAAGCGATTATAGCCGAATCCACCAGAGCGCGCCCCTCGTTCCTCCTTTTTGCTTTTTGGCGTCAACTGGAAACACCAAGTGAAGCCAGGTCATTTTGCACTTGGTCTTTCCACCGGAGTGGAGGTCGTCCTCTTCCGCGGCTTCCTCCAGCGGGTACTGCATCGAACACTTTCAAAGCTGGAGTGTTTTCATCCATTCGTAATACATGACCTAGCCAGCGTAGCCGCTGTCGTTTTATTCACTGAACTATGTCAATGTCGTCGAATAAATCGTACAGCTTATCGTTCCATCGTCTGCGGTATTCGCCGTTGCCGTTGTTCAGAGGACCATAAATCTTACGCAAAACCTTTCTCTCGAAAACCCCAATAGTCGTCTCATCGGATTTTGTCATCGTCCACGCTTCGGCGCCATACATCAGGACGGGAATAATAAGCGACTTGTAGAGTTTGATTTTTGTTCGTCGAGAGAGGACTTTACTTTGCAATTGCCTACTCAATCCAAAGTAACACCTGTTGGCAAGAGTTATTCTGCGTTGGATTTCAAGGCTAACATTGTTGGTGACGAAACTATCTACTACTTCAAAGGTATGACTGTCAGCAGAGACGTGGGAGCCAAGACGCGAGTGCGCTGACTGTTTGTTTGATGACAGGAGATATCAATATCATCGGTGTACGCCAGCAGCTCTACACTCTTGTAGAAGATTGTACCGCGCCGTTTGTTTTGCTTTTTTCCCGCATGGTTAAGGAGGCGAAGCGAATGGGTCTGGAGGTGAATGAGGACAAGACGAAATATCTCCTGTCATCAAGCAAACAGTCGGCGCATTCGCGTCTTGGCTCCCACGTCACTGTGGACAGTCATAACGAGGTCGTAGATAATTTCGTATACCTGGGAACCAGCATCAACAACACGAACAATGTCAGCCTCGAAATCCAGCGCAGAATAACTCTTGCCAACAGGTGCTACTTTGGACTGAGTATGCAAATCAACAGTAAAGTCCTCTCTCGACGAACAAAAATCAAACTC
This sequence comes from Zeugodacus cucurbitae, assembly GCF_028554725.1. Classification (NCBI taxonomy): domain Eukaryota; kingdom Metazoa; phylum Arthropoda; class Insecta; order Diptera; family Tephritidae; genus Zeugodacus; species Zeugodacus cucurbitae. The sequence goes on from NC_071671.1 coordinate 29,062,726, forward strand.
TACAAGTCTCTTTTCATTCCCGTCCTGCTTTACGGTGCAGAAGCTTGGACGATGTCAACATCAGATGAGACGACACATTCGCAACGGCGAATACCGCAGACGATGGAACGATGAGCTGTACGAGTTATACGACAACATTGACATAGTTCAGCGAATAAAAAGACAGCGGCTACGCTGGCTAGGTCATGTTGTCCGAATGGGCAGAGCACACTGAGATTCCAATCGTCGGGCTTTCTTCCGTCCATATTCAACAAAGAAGCTGATGCATGCACCTTATCAGTTCTTCGCCGCCGTATTTGAATATTATATAAGCACTATCCGGATCCCACGATGGATATCTTACACACCGAACTGTCAAGTACATTTCCATGGATTCTGCGATGCCTCAGAAAAGGCGTACAGCGCAGCGATCTATTTGCGCGTGCTGGTTAATAAATGCGAGATTAACACCGGCTTGCTTTTAGCAAAAACAATGGTCGCTCCTGTTAAAACCATCTCACTACCCAGATTAGAACTATTTGGTGCGCTTTTGTTAGCTAAAATGGTGGAATATCTTCAACCCAAACTGGATATTGGTCGACATTCGTTGAGAATCGAATATCAAAAATGTATGAGCATACACAAATTGAGATGTATTTTCTTATGCTGGAATCTGGTACTACAGACGACCATATTTCGGGCCCCAGCGAAGTCGATCAGCCTCAGACCGTTTGGGGATGTTTCGTCATGGAGGCTGAATTTTCCGACTGTTGTGCCAAAGACACCTTCTTTACCCACCCTGGCGTTAAAATCGCCAAGCACGACTTTTACATCGTGGCGGGAGCAGCGCTCATAGGTGCGTTCTAAGCGCTCATAGAAAGCATCTTTGGTCACATCGTCGTTCTCTTCCGTTGGGGCGCAAATCAGCGATATGTTGAAGAACCTCGCTTTGATGCGGATTGTGGCAAGACGTTCATCCACCGGGGTGAAACCCAGGACTCGGCGACGGAGTCTCTCTCCCACCACAAATCCAACACCAAATTTGCGCTCCTTTATATGGCCGCTGTAGTAGATTTCACAAGGACCCACCTTCTTCCGTCCTTGTCCCGTCCATCGCACTTCTTGGATGGCGGTGATGTCAGCCTTTAGTCGTATGAGGACATTGGTACTTCGTTTTCATGTGGTGGGTCCCAAAACCTTGAATATAAAATCAAAAATGAACTATTTTATGAAAATTTGTGCTTATTATCAACTCTACGAAAATTTTCATCAATAATTTTAAAAATTTTGACCTCAAGTTCAAATCTCAATCCCGTGGATTTTTTTTACCAGATATATACTAAGGTTTCCGTCTTTATTCATAAATAATAATTTCACTGTAGTGAATAGTTTACTACAACACAGCAAATCTAAAAGTCAGGAAATGTTCATTCTGAGAATTCGAATGATTCAAACCGATTTATCGTTTAAGTTCAAAATTTTACAGTTTCATATGTACATACATATGTAGGTATGTATGTGTCATGTTAGCGTGTTGGAGAGCCATCTTCTTTATTTGTTTACACGCTACACAACAAAACAAAGAACGAACTTCGCCAAAAATATTTAAATTGATCAGAGACGTTTGAACAGAGTTCAAAAAGTGTTTTAACTATTTCAAATAAAAATTGGGCGGGGCGAAGTTCGCCGGGTCAGCTAGTATATATATATATATTTGGCGTAGAAACCGCTTTAAGCGATTATAGTCGAATCCACCAGAACGCGCCCCTCGTTCCTCCTTTTTGCTTTTTGGCGCCAACTGGAAACACCAAGTGAAGCCAGGTCATTTTGCACTTGGTCTTTCCACCGGAGTGGAGGTCGTCCTCTTCCGCGGCTTCCTCCAGCGGGTACTGCATCGAACACTTTCAAAGCTGGAGTGTTTTCATCCATTCGTACAACATGACCTAGCCAGCGTAGCCGCTGTCGTTTTATTCGCTGAACTATGTCAATGTCGTCGAATAAATCGTACAGCTCATCGTTCCATCGTCTGCGGTATTCGCCGTTGCCGTTGTTCAGAGGACCATAAATCTTACGCAAAACCTTTCTCTCGAAAACCCCAATAGTCGTCTCATCGGATTTTGTCATCGTCCACGCTTCGGCGCCATACATCAGGACGGGAATAATAAGCGACTTGTAGAGTTTGATTTTTGTTCGTCGAGAGAGGACTTTACTTTGCAATTGCCTACGCAATCCAAAGTAACACCTGTTGGCAAGAGTGATTCTGCGTTGGATTTCAAGGCTAACATTGTTGATGACGAAACTATCTACTACTTCAAAGGTATGACTGTCAACAGAGACGTGGGAGCCAAGACGCGAGTGCGCTGACTGTTTGTTTGATGACAGGAGATATCAATATCATCGGCGTACGCCAGCAGCTCTACACTCTTGTAGAAGATTGTACCTTCTCTATTTAGCTCTGTAGCACGTATTATTTTTGCCAACATCAAGTTAAAGAAGTCGCACGATAGTGAGTCACGTTGTTTGAAACCTCGTTTGGTATCGAACGGCTCGGAGAGGTCCTTCCCAATCATGATGGAGCTTTTGGTGTTGCTCATCGTCAACTTACACAGCCGTATTAGTTTTGCGTGGATACCAAATTCAGACATCGCGGCATAAAGGCAGCTCCTTTTCGTGCTATCGAAGGCAGCTTTAAAATCGATGAAAAGATGGTGAGTATCGATTCTTCTCTCTCGGGTCATTTCCAAGATTTGGCGCATGTTGAATATCGTCCATCGTCGATTTTCCAGGTCTAAAACCACTGTGCTCTGCCAATCCATAAAAAGGGAGATCCCACAATCTGCGCCAATTACCGTGGGATCAGCCTCCTAAATATCGCATGCAAGGTTCTATCGAGCGTACTGTGTGAAAGACTAAAGCCCACCGTCAACAAACTGATTGGACCTTATCAGTGTGGCTTTAGACCTGGAAAATCGACAACTGACCAGATATTCACCATGCGCCAAATTTTGGAGAAGACCCGTGAAAAGAGGATCGACACACACCACCTTTTTGACGATTTTAAAGCTGCTTTCGACAGCACGAAAAGGAGCTGCCTTTACGCCGCGATGTCTGAATTTGGTATCCCCGCAAAACTAATACGGCTGTGTAAATTGACGTTGAGCAACACCAAAAGCTCCGTCATGATTGGGAAGGACCTCTCCGAGCCGTTCGATACCAAACGAGGTTTCAGACAAGGTGACTCACTATCGTGCGACTTCTTTAACCTGATGCTGGAAAAAATTATAAGAGCTGCAGAGCTAAACCGAGAAGGTACAATCTTGTACAAGAGTGTACAGCTCCTGGCGTACGCCGATGATATTGATATCATCGGAAGCAACAACCGCGCCGTTTGTTCTGCTTTTTCCCGCATGGATAAGGAGGCGAAGCGAATGGGTCTAGAGGTGAATGAGGACAAGACGAAATATCTCCTGTCATCAAGCAAACAGTCGGCGCATTCGCATCTTGGCTCCCACGTCACTGTTGACAGTCATAACTTCGAGGTCGTAGATAATTTCGTATACCTGGGAACCAGCATCAACAACACGAACAATGTCAGCCTTGAAATCCAACGCAGAATAACTCTTGCCAACAGGTGCTACTTTGGACTGAGTAGGCAAATGAACATTAAAGTCCTCTCTCGACGAACCAAAATCAAGCTCTACAAGTCTCTTATCATTCCCGTCCTGCTTTACGGTGCAGAAGCTTGGACGATGTCAACATCAGATGAGACGACACTAGGAGTTTTCGAGAGGAAAATTTTGCGCAAGATTTATGGTCCTCAGAACATTGGCAACGGCGAATACCGCAGACGATGGAACGATGAGTTGTACGAGTTATACGACGACATTGACATAGTTCAGCGAATAAAAAGACAGCGGCTACGCTGGCTAGGTCATGTTGTCCGAATGGACGAAAACACTCCAGCCCTGAAAGTGTTCGATGCAGTACCCGCCGGAGGAAGCCGAGGAAGGGGAAGGCCTCAACTCCGTTTGAGGGACCAGGTGGAGAGCGACCTGGTTACACTTGGGATCTCCAACTGGCGCCGAACTGCGAAGGAGAGAGAGAGGTGGCGCACTATCGTCGATTCGGCTATAACCGGCTAAACGGTTGCAACGCCAATCACAAAACCACACTGATAAGGCCTAATCAAATCGTTGACGGTGGGCTTTAGTCTTTCACACAATACGCTCGACAAAACCTTATATGCGATATTGAGGAGACTTATACCACGGTAATTGTCGCAGATTGTGCGGTCTCCCTTTTTATGGATTGGGCAGAGCACACTGAGATTCCAATCGTCGGGCTTTCTTCCGTCCATATTCAACAAAGAAGCTGATGCATGCACCTTATCAGTTCTTCGCCGCCGTATTTGAATATTATATAAGCACTATCAGGATCCCACGATGGATATCTTACACACCGAACTGTCAAGTACATTTCCATGGATTCTGCGATGCCTCAGAAAAGGTGTACGGCGCAGCGATCTATTTGCGCGTGCTGGTTAATGAATGCGAGATTAACACCGATTTGCTTTTAGCAAAAGCAATGGTCGCTCCTGTTAAAGCCATCTCACTACCCAGATTAGAACTATCTGGTGCTCTTTTGATAGCTAAAATGGTGGAATATCTTCAACCCAAACTGGATATTGGTCGACATTCGTTGAGAATCGAATATCAAAAATGTATGAGCATACACAAATTGAGATGTATTTTCTTATGCTGGAATCTGGTACTACAGACGATCATATTTCGGGCCCCAGCGAAGTCGATCAGCCTCAGACCGTTTGGCGATGTTTCGTTATGGAGGCTGAATTTTCCGACTGTTGTGCCAAAGACACCTTCTTTACCCACCCTGGCGTTAAAATCGCCAAGCACGACTTTTACATCGTGGCGGGGGCAGGGCTCATAGGTGCGTTCTAAGCGCTCATAGAAAGCATCTTTGGTCACATCGTCGTTCTCTTCCGTTGGGGCGCAAATCAGCGATATGTTGAAGAACCTCGCTTTGATGCGGATTGTGGCAAGACTTTCATCCACCGGGGTGAATACCAGGACTCGGCGACGGAGTCTCTCTCCCACCACAAATCCAACACCAAATTTGCGCTCCTTTATATGGCCGCTGTAGTAGATTTCACAAGGACCCACCTTCTTCCGTCCTTGTCCCGTCCATCGCACTTCTTGGATGGCGGTGATGTCAGCCTTTAGTCGTATGAGGAAATTGATACTTCGTTTTCATGTGGTGGGTCCCAAAACCTACGCACAACCGCATAAGCGGGCTTCGCCTTCTCGCTTTAGCTCGCCTTCAAACGGATGTCTGTTGGCTACCCAGAGGATACTTGGTCTAAAACAGGAAGTCGTGAGCTGTTTGAACCATGTGGAGAAGAATCGTTTCTGGCCACTCCCAAGTGAATGACAATCAAAAACTTTCCTCACTTGCGTGAACTTCTACACATGATCCCTTCCCTGAAGAGGGATGTGAGACGCATCTGCAGACAAAAAAAGAGAGAGGCCGAAATGCGTGAGTACGAAGAGCTTGAGAAGCTGGCAGACAGAGGTAACGCTCGAAAATTTTATGAAAAAATGAAGCTCTCTTAACGAAGGTTTCAAGACCGGAGCATCCTCATGTAGAGACCAAGGTGGTAATCTGGTAACCGATGTCCAGGGCATACTGGGATTATGGAAGGAACACTTCTCCGACCTGCTGAATGGCAGTGAGAGTACAACACCAGGAGATGGCGAACCCGATCCCCCAATCGATGACGATGAAACAGATGTTCCATTACCCGACCATGAAGACATTCGAATAGCAATTACCCGCTTGAAAAACATCAAAGCAGCGGGGGCCGATAGATTACCGGCAGAGCTATTCAAATACGGCGGCGAAGAACTGATAAGGTGCATGCATCAGCTTCTTTGCCTGCCAGCATGCCTGACGATTGGAATCTCAGTGTGCTCTGCCCAATCCATAAAAAGGGAGATCCCACAATCTGCGCCAATTACCGTGGAATCAGCCTCCTAAATATCGCATATAAAGTTCTATAGAGCGTACTGTGTGAAAGACTAAAGCCCACCATCAACAAACTGATTGGACCTTATCAGTGTGGCTTTAGACCTGGAAAATCGACAACTGACCAGATATTCACCATGCGCCAAATCTTAGAGAAGACCCGTGAAAAGAGGATCGACACACACCACCTTTTTGTCGATTTTAAAGCTGCTTTCGACAGCACGAAAAGGAGCTGCCTTTACGCCGCGATGTCTGAATTTGGTATCCCCGCAAAACTAATCCTGCTGTGTAAGTTGACGTTGAGCAACACCAAAAACTCCGTCATGATTGGGAAGGACCACTCCGTGCCGTTCGATACCAAACGAGGTTTCAGTCAAGGTGACTCACTATCGTGCGACTTCTTTAACCTGATGCTGGAAAAAATTATAAGAGCTGCAGAGCAAAATAAAGAAGGTACAATCTTCTACAAGAGTGTACAGCTGCTGGCGTACGCCGATGATATTGATATCATCGGAAGCAACAACCGCGCCGTTTGTTCTGCTTTTTCCCGCATGGATAAGGAGGCGAAGCGAATGGGTCTGGAGGTGAATGAGGACAAGACGAAATATCTCCTGTCATCAAGCAAACAGTCGGCGCATTCGCATCTTGGCTCCCACGTCACTGTTGACAGTCATAACTTCGAGGTCGTAGATAATTTCGTGTACCTTGGAACCAGCATTAACAGCAATAACAATGTCAGCCTCGAAATCCAGCGCAGAATAACTCTTGCCAACACGTGCTACTTTGGGCTGATTTGGCAATTGAACAGTAAAGTCCTCTCTCGACGAACCAAAATCAAGCTCTACAAGTCTCTTATCATTCCCGTCCTGCTTTACGGTGCAGAAGCTTGGACGATGTCAACATCAGATGAGACGACACTAGGAGTTTTCGAAAGGAAAATTTCGCGCAAGATTTATGGTCCTCAGAACATTGGCAACGGCGAATACCGCAGACGATGGAACGATGAGCTGTACGATTTATACGACGATATTGACATAGTTCAGCGAATAAAAAGACAGCGGATACGCTGGCTAGGTCATGTTGTACGAATGGATGAAAACACTCCAGCTCTGAAAGTGTTCGATGCAGTACCCGCCGAAGGAAGCCGAGGAAGGGGAAGGCCTCCACTCCGTTGGAGGGACCAGGTGGAGAGCGACCTGGCTACACTTGGGATCTCCAACTGGCGCCGAACTGCGGAGGAGAGAGAGAGGTGGCGCACTATCGTCGATTCGGCTATAACCGGCTAAACAGTTGCAACGCCAATCACATACATACACAAATTGAGAACTGGAGGCATGTCAACTCAGAAGATAATCCCGCCGACCTGGCTAGCAGAGGAATCTCTCCCCAAGATTTGCAACCGAACGATCTTTGGTGGTGAGGTCCTAAGAAAACATCAACCATCCAAGTGGCCAAAACAAAATTATGCAGAAGACGTTGAGACCACCCAGGAGGCCAAAAGCATTCGTGTGCATCAGGCATCAGTTATTGAGACCGAAGACGTTTTGGAACGTTTTTTCGAATTTATAAGAGCACTCCGCGCAATTTCTCGAATGTTTAAATTCTACAACAGAATTCGTCCAAATTGCAAAACCCCTATACCGTCTACGCTCACTTCTGATGAAGTTAAATGTAAGATCTGCGTTTTATATAAAAAACGAGATCAAACACAAATTATGGCATCACTTCCCGCGCCACGAACAAGTCTCACAAGGCCCTTTGAGTCAACCGGAGTAGATTTCACTGGTCCATTCGACATCAAAAACTATACAGCTTGAGCTTGACTGATAACAAAGGGATATGTATGCGTTTTTGTTTGCTTTTCAACAAGGGCTGCAACATGGATGAAGCCAGTAGTAATTTATCTACGGCCTTATTAATGAGTGCTCTCACAAGATTCGTATCACGTCGAAGCTGTCCAAATCACATTTATTCGGACAATGGCACTAATTTCGTTGGATCATCGAAAGAAATTAAGAAAGATTTCAAAGCCTGAAGAGATAGCCAACTCCAGTAATTTACCCCACCTTAAATAGCATTTCATTGCC